>NC_057861.1:234812513-235140513 GCF_019393635.1 Dromiciops gliroides
GGAGTAAGGTGCAAGAAGACTGGAAAGGTAGGAGGGAGCTAGGTCATAATGGGCTTAAAATGTTTAACAGAAAATTTGGTATTTGCTCCTGGAGGCAATAGGACATAATGACAAGATCAGAAGACACTGGTGGAAGAATGTCATAGGTTTAAATTATCTTGGTAACACGTGCCTGATCTTATTCTACAAAGTCAAAAGATAAAATTTTTCATACAAGGAAACATGCAAGGATAGAGTATGCAACTCTCAAACATGGATTTGTAACATCTTATAACCTGGTTTATCACTATAAAAAGGACATTGGTGATAATAAGAACATATTATGAAAGTCTTAACAAGGGACTGGGATGGGGGTAAAAACCAAAACAGAAGAAAGTGGTTGTGACTGCTCCATTTACACTAAAATGGAAGCTGGTATAAAGACAATGTCATTCATGTTGAGAGAGAGAGAGAGAGATTACAAGAGTCTGTTCTCTTTACCTTCATAAAAGATCCAATAAATTTGAAGGCAGATATATCCAGAAATAATTGTGATGTAAAAAAGAAAGAGCATCAATAAAACAAAGAAAAAATAAAGAAATTATGAACATGAAAGTAGTAAACTAGCCAAGATAGAAAACTGTTTAGATGGGAATGCCTATTAATGGAGCAATGTTTGAACAACTGTGATATGTAAATGGAATGGAATATTCTTGCACCTGACAAAATAAGAGATATTAGGAATTCAGAGAAACATGAAAATATTTAAAGAAATGAATTCAGAGTAAAGAAAAGAGAAGCAGAACAATGCAGTGTCCCATAGTCAAGCTTAAAACTGCACTAAGACTTTTGGGACACCCTGTACATACAATGACCACAATAATATAACTGAAAACATCTCTAAAAAGCAGCTGAAATCAGATTTATTGAAGTGACCAACATTGATTCCAAGATAAACAGATGATAAAATACATTTCCTTCCTTTCTATGGAGAGGTGGAAGACTATGGATGCAAAATATTATATAATCTATCAGATAGCAACTTTGCTAGTTTTGCTTTACTGTTTTTCTTTGTTATAAAGAAGGGTTCAGAAGGGAAGGGGCTTATTAGGAAATGACTGTGATGTAAGGAACAAAAGGCATCAATCAGTAAAACATGTTTTTAAAGAAAGTGTTGGAGCAGGAAATGAATTTTAATAGCACTTTTGTTCTAAAATCCAATGCTTGTGAATATATTTGGCCACCATGCAACATAATTACAAAGGATGAGTGGAGGAGAGCAACTATTGAATATGCCAATACATATGGAAATACTCCAACATAATTTACACAGTAACATTATAAATACATTATAACCAAAGCTCAATGTAAAATTGTATAGCCCCTGGCTGGCCAATCAGCCATGTATATAACATTGTGCTTATAAAATTTGCTGTCCCAGTCTGTCATTTGACCCAACCTACTGTTTTTGTGGAAATAATTCATGACATTAAGCAAAGTGTGTCTCTATGTACATATATATAATTTCTATATTACAGAGAACTATATAAACTAGGCAGAGTAGTGAGATTTTAATCTCTTCATTCAAAAGTTTATTTCTCTAAAGAATTAAAATAAACCGTGAAACAATTAGTCTGTAGTGGAAGCCTACCCCACACAGGCTTTCTCTCAGACATACACATGCCATTCTGGGCAGAGCTGCTGTTTGAAACCCTTTGTGAAATAATTGCCATTTGTGGAACAGAGCCGCAGTCTAGGAGGTCCCAAACACATGCTTTCCATGTGAATGACAATAGTCACTCTTTTCCCTCACCAACCTTTACATGCTGGTCCCCCTTCCCCTCTCTATCCAAATATGGGTCCTTAAATGGTGTAACTATATAAAGCTAATTGAAATAAAGCTTCTTTTGCTTCAAGAGAGACTAGCCATCAACAAGACCCTTTTGAATGACCATCTTTGTGTGTTTCTGTTTGGGTCAGGAACCTGATGATCCTGAGGCACTTGGGAGGCTAGTTTCATGAAGAAGCATGAATGAAATCTATCCTCTGAGAGGGAAGGTGACAACTGTTTTCCTGAAAAATAATATTATAAAAAGTCAATCTGCCCAGACCATTCACTTGGCTAGAGAGAGGTTGCAACCCAACATGACTTCATGTTCAACATTTGCAAATACTTCAAAAAATAAAACCAAAGAAATCCCAACTTTAAAGTCCTTGGTTCTCTAGCATTAGCAAGTAGATTTGGGGTTAATGTTGCCATTCTCCCTTACCCTGCACACCACCCACAGTAGGCACATATTCCTGATCACACAAACTACACCATATTATTTCTCCTTTTATTCCAATGTCTACTTTCCCTATTTCTTTTAGGAAATACAAATAAGCATCAAAGAGAAGGCTGACATGCTATATCTAACCAAATGCAGGTAGTCTATGGAGTTCCAAACAACTGCTATTTACCACACTATACAATTATGAGTTGATTCCATGCACTCACTAAAATCTAATACTGGCATGTGCAGAGTAAGAAAAAGTATTAATTTGATACAATACAAATTATAGCTATATATGAATTTTGGCCTTGATTTTTGGAGAAGAAAATAGTTATGATACTTTTCCAGTTTCAAGGATTCTATTTCTTTCATTTCCAACGGTCCCGAAGGAATCATGAATTCATCCTGGCAACATCCTGATGGCTCATAGCAGCAAACAAAAAAGTATGCACAATCAAAATCTGTTGATCTGGAGAAAAAATGGTTGAATGAATGATGAATGAATGAAAAATCATTTATTAAGAGCATACAATGTACTAAGAACTGTGCTAAGCCCTAGAGATATAAATATGAAAGAAAGAGAGGCCCCGTCCTCAAGGAGCTTACATTATAATAGAGGAAGGCAACACAAATAGGGGAGTGATGTCTTAAGAAGGGATCTTTGATCTGGGGAGTTACAAATATGGTGATTTGCTGTACCTGTCAGTCAATGGGCACAACCTTCCCGGGATTGATAACATAATTAATTAATTAGTTAGTTTGCTTGTTTGTTGATTAGTTAGTTAATTAGATTAGATTACTATTCCAAAGCAAACTAGAATCTGGGTGTGGTAAAGTGGTAGAGGAAGCCAAGAGAAAGGGAGCTCCAAAGATGAGTGCATTAATTTACCCAGGAATTCAGAAGTTCCAGAGGGTGGAGGTCAAGATCTGGTGTTGACAATGATAGTCCAGGTAGGGGGAAGCTGGCCTATATAGCAGAGCAGGCATATAAGATTATCTGGGTAGATAGCTGGGGGCAGCTAGGTGGCACAGTGGATAAAACACTGGCCCTGGATTCAGGAGGACCTGAGTTCAAATCCAGACTCAGACACTTGGCATTTACTAGCTGTGTGACCCTGGACAAGTCAACCCCCATTGCCTCACTAAAAATTTAAAAAAAATAAATAGAATGGGTAGATAGCTGGATGAGTAGATGAGACATTAAGGTGAAATGCAGTCTGGTGCTTAGGTCCAGAACTAGATATAGTGGGCTAAAGTAACCAGTTTGTTCTCACTGAACCACCAATCAACTGGGCTAGAGGCTAATTGCTGGTCAGAATACTCTTCTTCTTAGATAAAATTCTTCAGGAAAGTAGAGACAAATATGAGTGTTACATTCTTATAGTTGAACTTTTCACTCTAGGATCTCAAAAAAATTGTGAAACTATATCTTTTTATCTATCTATCTATTTGTTTGGTTTTTTTGCAGGGCAATGAGGGTTAAGTGACTTGCCCAGGGTCACACAGCTAGTAAGTGTCAAGTGTCTGAGGTCGGATTTGAACTCAAGTCCTCCTGAATCTAGGGCCAGTGCTTTATCCACCGTGCTACCTAGTTGCCCCCGAAACTACATCTACGATAAAGCCTTTATAATAATGATGTTTTTAATATTATAACTTTCACCAAAGGTGGCAAAATAATAATTATTATTATCATTACAATGAGTTAAAAAAATTAAACATAACTAATTTCAGCACCATTGGTGAAGTAAAATTTTTCCCTTCATCTTTGCAATTAAGAAAATTGACACACACAGAAATTAAACGACAACCTCCCTGGGCCTGTTTCCTCATCTGTAAAATGAGGGGATTTCCCTATGTAATTTCAAAGGTTCCTTCCAATACTAAGATTCTATAACTCCATCACTAGTCCTATGTTGTATGCCGTTCATAAGAAGATAAGATTATATAGGATTCTGTTGTCCTGAATCAGGCTTCATTCTTCTAAATTGTCTTTCTCTTTTGATCTCTGATCTCTGACCTTTTCAAATAAGTCTTAACTTAGGGAGACTGAAGGACTACTTAAAGGCAGCTAGGCAGCAGAGTTTATAGAGCACTGGTTCTGGAGTCAGGAAGATTTACATTCAAAGCCAGCCTCAGACACTTAACAGATAGACATATGATCCTGGGCAAGTCACTTAACCTCTGCATGCTTCAGTTTCCTCAATTATAAAATGAGGCTCATAATAGCAGCTACCTCACATGATTGTTAGGATCAAGTATCTGTAAAGTGTTTTGCACAGTGCCTGGCATATAGTAGGAGCTCAATACTTGTTTATTCCCTTCCTTGATTTATATTTACTTCCTGCTGGCCTAACTAATTTTTGATAAAAAATGCTTCTCTATCACTTAAAATAACTCTAAAATATATAAAATACTTGGGAGTCTACCTACAAAGATACATACAGGAACTATATAAATACAATTGTAAAGTACTTTTTATGGTAATAAAGACATACCTAAATAGTTGGAGGAATATTAATTACAAATGGGTAGGCTAAATTAATATAATAAAATTGACAATATTGTCTAAATTCATTGACTTATTCAGTGGCATACAAATCCATCTACCAAAGGATTACTGTATAGAACTAGAAAAAGGATCATGAAATGCATATAAAGTAATGAAAGGTCAAGAATCTCAAGGAAAATAATGGGGGGGGGGATTGGAAGGAAAGGGTACTAGATACCAAACTATACTACAAAGCAGTCATCGTCAAAATGATTTGGCACTGGTTAAAAATAGATAGGTCAATTAGTCTATCAGATGTGGTAACAACATGCTGTAAGAAATTAACCTAGTAGCTGATTATTCGATAAACCCAAAGATCAAAATCACTGGATAAGGACTCACTATTTGATAAAACTGCTGGGGGAAAATGGAGAGAAGTTTTGTAGAACTAGATGTAGGCCAACACCTCACAAAATATACCAAGATTATTTCCAAATCAGTACATAAATTAGAAATAAGGGTCAAATTGAAATCAAATAAGAGGCATAGAGAGAATCACAGAAGATAAAATGAACAATCTTTATTACATAAAATTAAAGATTTTTCCACAGAGCAAACCAACGCAATCAAAATTAAAGCGGAAGCATTTGTCTGGGGAAGAAAATCTGTGAAGAAAGTTTCCCTGATAAAGGTCTAATTTCTAAGACATATACAGAATTAATTCAAATTTATAAGAATAAGATCATTCTCTAATTAATAAATAATCAAAGGATATGAATAGGCACTTCCAAAAGGAAGTCTGATTTATCCAAGCTATTAACAGCCATGTAGGAAAAAAAATGCTTCGAATCACTAATTAAATAAATGCAAATTAAAGCAATGCTGAGAATCAATCTCACACTCATTAGATTGGCAAAGATGGCAAAAAAAAGGAAGCGACAAATGTTGGATGGGGCTATGAGAAAACAAGCAACTTAATGCTGGTGGAGCTATGAGTTGGTATAGTCATTCTGGAGAGAAATTGGGAACTATGCCCCAAGAATAATTAAATTGTACACACCCTTTGACCCAGCAATACCTCTACTAAGCCTATGCTTTCTAAGAAATAAAAGAAAGTACCCATACGTACAAAATATAGGCCTATATACAATGGCAAAGAACTGGAAACAAGGGAGTACCCATCAAACGAGAAATGGCAGAACAAATTATGGTTTGTGTATCTAATAGAATACTATCGTACCATAAGAAATTATGAAAAAGATAGATTCAGAGAAACCTAGAAAGATTTATATGAATTGATGAAAAGTGAAGTGAGAATACAGAAATCATTTATAGAACAACATTGTAAAGATAGTTAACTTTGATAGACTTAGGAATTCTGACTAATGCGATAATCAACCATGATTCTAGAGAACTAATAATGATCTCACATCACCTCCTCCTTTACCCCTATCTCACATGACAAGGTGTCCCTTCTCTTTGCCAAGGTCAAGCCCCCTACATGAACAAGTAATCCCATCCCATTCTGTCTTCTCTATCAGATTGCTTCTATCATCTCCACTCACTTATTTTCAATTTCTCCCTATCTACTGGCTGGTCCTTACTGCCTATAAACATGCCAATGTCTCCCCTATCCTCAAAAAACCTTCCCTTGTTCCATCCATTCTCCACCACCATCTCATATCTCTCCTACTTTTTGTGGCTAAACTTGCTAAGAAGGCTATCTACCATAGCTTCATCCATTTCTTTTTCTCTCTCTTTCCTCTTAGCTTTCTATAGTCTAGCTTTCAGATTCTTTATATGAGCAAAACTGTTCTCTCCAACATTACTAAGCATCTCCTAACTGTCAAATCTAATGCACTTTTTTCAGTCCTCACCCTTCTTGACATCTCTGTAGCTTGACATTGTTTATCATTCTCTTCTCCTTAATACTTTTTTCTAGGTTTTCTTGACACTACTCAGTCCTGGTTCTTCTATATATCTGATCACTGTTCCTCAATATCTTTTGCTGGATCTTAATTAAGTTCGTGCCCAACTGCCCTAGTGTCCCCCAATCTCTGTCGTAGGCCCACTTATCTCCTCCCTTGGTGATATCATCAATTCCCATGGATTGAACTTTCATCTCTACATTGATGATTCTAAAATATATTTAAACAGCCCTAACCTCACTATTAATCTTCAGTCTCGCCTCTAAGTGCCTGCTGGGTATCTCAAACTAGATGTCCCATAGACATCTTAAACTCAACATGTCAATGAGCTAGACCCTAATCTGAAGAGGAAAAAGAGGACTAGACTGTACTTTTAAAACTGTATAGTACTTTCAATGATCCCAGACTGCTTATTGACCAAGAACGCATCTTTTGACCATTAATATTTTTTCTGTTGATGCTATACTATAAACCATGGAGTACCACAATCTCCAAAGAGTGAAAAATTTTTAAACTGAGGATGACACAAAGGGCATGATACAATGAAGAAATGTATGGTAATGTAAGCAGATTGAAGCATGTTATCGAAGATTTATGGGCAAGATGTTGTACAAAAGATAGCATCCAGGAAACATGTTCAGAGAATTATATGAGCCTGCAAGAATTAGGAATAATGTGTGGATATAATCTAGCTTTGCATTGGGGCCCATAGAATATCAAGATTCTTAGGGGATATTAACAAGTGGAATAGGTTAACATTCTATAGAGGAACAATAGTCATGCACAAACAACAACTGCATAGAATAAGAAAGCATCTGTGGAGGGAGTACCCAAATCAGTGAAATCACAGATCTATTAAAGTGTTAAAATATTGAAATAAAAAGTACATATTAATATTGATCCAGCCATCTCTTACCCAGTTCCCTGAATAATCAACAATAAACATTTTCAAGACAGCAGTCCAGGATTTGATATATAAAATGCAGACATGGAACAGAACAAACCTATTTGATATACTAAAGAATAAAGAATAAAGCTAGGGGGCAGCTAGGTGGTGCAGTGGATAGAGCACCAGCCCTGGATTCAGGAGGACCTGAGTTCAAATCCAGCCTCAGACACTTAACACTTACTAACTGTGTAACCCTGGGTAAGTCACTTAACCCTCATTGCCCTGTGGAAAAAAGAAAAAAAAAAAGAATAAAGCTATCTAATATGGCTTCATTCACACCATGCTCTATCAGTGTTTCTATGAGAACTACTCAAAGCTCAAATTAAAATAGTACTAAAGCCTTCTCTGATCCTCCCATATAATGACAGTGATGATGATGATGACAACAACAGTAATAAATAATAATAGCATTTATATAGTGCTTTAAGGTTTGCAAAGTACTTTACAAACATTCTTATTTTATCCTCACAATAAACTTGTGAGATAGGTGGTATAATTATCCCCATTTCACAGCAGAGGTTAAGAAACAGAGGCATATAGCTATTAAGTGTTTGAGGTCAGATTTGAACTCAGGTCTTCCTAACTCCAATCCCAGTGCTCTGTCCACTGCACCACCAAACTAACCCATTTTCAATAGCTTCCCCCCAACCAAAGTCACCTCATACCCATTGTGTATAGATAGGTGGTGATGGTGGTAGTGGTGGAGGTAGTGGTGGTGGTTGAGTTATGTTTGACTGTACATGACCCCATGGACCACAGCACGCCAGTGTTGCCCACAGGGTTTTCTTGGTAGATACTGAAGCAGTTTGCCACTTCCTTCTCCAGTGGATTAAAGCAAATAGAAGTTAAGTGATTTGTCCAAGATCACACAGCTACTAAGTGTCTGAGGCCCAATTTTAATTCAAGTCTTCCTAACTCCAAGCCTGGTGCTCCTTCCACTGAACCCCTAACTGCCTCAAAGTGTGTTGTTTAAAATCTAAATTGTGGGTTCTAATCTGCCCCTCCCCAGTCTTGGGGGAAAGCTGGCTAAGATCACTAATAAATTCAACAAGAGTTTAGGCTTTTAAAGATTTATTAAAATATATATTATAAGTTAGTGAAGAGAGAGAGAGAGATTGAGAACAGATTCCTTATAGCATGAGAATCCTATCTCAGATCTAATTCAGTATAGCCAGAGAGAAAGAAAGCAATTTCCTTTCCTAGCAGCCCACATGAAATCTCTCACCATCATGCCAGTGTCCAAATGACTAAGAGGGTACCCCACCCCCTTTCTCCATCTGCCACCATGCTGGTTCCTCATCAAAAAGAGAGTTCTTCTTTGAGCGAGAGTTCAAGTCCTTGTTCCTATCTCCCTCCCCCAAAGGGGAGGTCCTTCAAGCTGATTGGTTGAGAATAGTCTCTTGCTGACTTCAGTAGTACCCCAACACATCACTCAGGGCTGGCCAAGTGTGGCCTCCATCCAATCATCCTTAAATAGGTACTTAGTCAGGTTCTCATTCTCACCTAATTCAAACAATACTAAATCAATCAGGTGGGGCCCCTGGGCATCTGCCAAATTCCATTATTTTATCACAAAAGGCAAACAGAAGTTAAGTGGTCTGCCCAGGATCATACATCTAGTAAGTGTCTGATATCAGATTTGAACAGATTCAGTGCTCTAAACACTGAGCCCACCCACTGCCTCTAAACCCATTAGATAGATTATAGATCTTTAAATATGTACATATTTCTCCCTGCTAAACTGTTTTTTGATGGCAGAGACTGTTTACACTTTTGTCTTTGTATTCCCAGCACCCAGCCTGGTGCCCGGCACATTGTAGGCATTTAATTAATGCTTGTTGATTGATTGATTCATTGATTTAAGAAAATACTAAACAGAACCCATGGCCCTTAAATCATGACATTATTTAGAGTCAAATTCTGATTTGATGCAATCAATAATCAACTCTCCAGAAGACAAGAACTCAGGGAATAGTCTAAATGTTAAAATAGTTCTACTTTGTTTTTTATCACTCTGGGTTAGTATTAATGATACTTTTAAAACTTGAACCCATGTGGATAGAGCACTGGCCCTGGATTCAGGAGGACCTGAGTTCGAATCCAGCCCCAGACCCTTGACGCTTACTAGCTGTGTGACCCTGGGCAAGTCACTTAACCCCAATTGCCTCACCAAAAAAAAAAAAAGAAAGAAACCTTGAACCCATGCTTCACATTTGACACATACATGGTCTATCAAGGATGATAATATTCTTTTGAAAGGCAAAAGTTTTCCCTGTATATCCTGATCCATCACAGTGAATTGTCCATATGCATAGGCTCTAGTATGACAACCTCCTGAAGAAAAAAACAAAAAGAGTAGGGGGGGGATAATAAAATTCCCATGATACCAGACTAGAAGAGAGAGTTTGTTCAAGACAGACTCCAGGCTATTAATTCTCTTTCCAGTCTCTTTGAAAAGTACAAAAAAGTGAAGTTTCCCTATAGACCACTGAACAAATACTTAGCTTCCCTCTAAGGGATCCAGCCCTGGTTCATGCTACAAAGACATTGGCATTCTTACCAGAATGCAACAATTAAGAAAGTTGCTGGGGTTTGACTCATGAGGGGATAACTGAGTGTTTTTTCGGGAATTTAAAAGCTGTTAGATATTTCAAAGTAATAAGAAAAACTAATTTCCCTTTCTCCGGATTCACATCTTGAAAACCAGTCAAATTGGCACTTTCAGAATTGAAGTTATTATTTAAAAATGTAATAAAAAAAAACTGATAGTGGGGGCAGCTAGGTGGTACAGTGGATAAAGCACTGGCCTTGGATTCAGGGGGACCTGAGTTCAAATCTAGCCTCAGACACTTGACACTTACTAGCTGTGTGACCCTGGGCAAGTCACTTTTAACCCTCATTGCCCTGCAAAAAAAAAAAAAAAAAAAGAACTGATAGCAAAGGTTATCGATGACACACTCTTGAATCATAATCTACACAGCAGCTAGAAGTGAATTGCCAACTTTGGGTTCTGAGATTCTACCATTAAGGAAAAGAGAACTTCAAAGTATGCCTGAAATCTTTTGTTTCCCTCTAAAACTAGGGCTTTGCTTAGTGGTTGAGCCTGGTCAGTCTAGGAGAGTTATAGTACTGGCCAATAATGTTCTTGAGACTTATTTGAGAATTATTATTATTATTATACTTAAAGCCATTCTTGGTTCACTTAGTTATTACTATTCACTCTTACTATGATGTATATATTTATCTGTTTACATGTTCTGTCTCCCCAGCAGAATATAAATCCCCTGAAGGCAAAGAATTTTTTTCTTTTCTTTGTATACCTGTCACCAAAACCCAGTGCCTTTTAGATAATAGACACTTAATAAATGATTGTAAAAGAAGACTGAATCAGTGACTGCAGAATTGTAACTCCTCAGAAAGAAAGAAACCTGTATGTTACTCATGCATTCCCTTTAGGCAACCCTCCAGACATCTCTTGGATCATAGCTCCCAGTTCTCCCGCAGTTTCCCTAAAACAGAGTAGTCCTTTTGGTGTTGAGTTCATTTGTACCCACTGTAAATAGGTTTGTGGGTATACTTCAGGCACATTCTAACACTTGGGTAATGTAATGTACAAACTCCCAGTGTGGCCCCTTAATGACTAATAACAATAAAATAATGATAAAATCTAGTGTTTATATAAAGCATTAAAATTTGCAAAGCAAATTACATATATTATCTCATTTGACCCTTACTGCAACCCTGTGAGGTAGGTGTTATTATTATCCCTATTTTATAGATAAAGAAATAAGACTGAGAGATTCAGTGACATTTGTAGGGTCTCACAGCTGCTAAGTATTTGAGGTAAGATTCAAACTCAGATTTTCCCTGACTCCAGGTCCAACACTCTCTCCACTGATCTACCTAAGTGCCTTATACAGATCAATATAATAAGCCTACAATGCAATGTCACTGCTATAAAAATAAAAATGGTCTTAGACCACATAAATAGAACTTAATGTCTAGAACAAGGGAGGTAATGGTACTGTTGTACTCCACAGTATTGTATTCAGTTTGGGGATAAAAAATAATCTTTCTGGGGGCTAGGTGGTGAAGTGGATAAAGCATTGGCCCTGGATTCAGGAGTACCTGAGTTCAAATCCGGCCTCAGACACTTGACACTTCCTAGCTGTGTGACCTTGGGCAAGTCACTTAACCCCCATTGCCCCACAAAAAAAAATCATCATCATCATCTTTCTATATAAGGGGACATGCAAATGTTTAGCTTAGAGAAGAGGAGTCTTAAAGAAATCTCGGTTGCTGTCTTTAAATATTTAAAGGGCTGTCATGTGAAAGAAAGATTAAATTTATTTCATGTGGTTCCAGAAGTCAGAACTAAGGTTAAAAGGGGTGGGGGCAGATATTAATTTAGTATCATGACAAGTTTCCTAGCAATTAGAACTGTCCTCAAATGGAATAGATTATACTCTGATATCAGTTGGTTTTGATTAGATGACTAGACTTAATTAGCTTTTAGAAAAGGGTAATTACTAAGTTGGTATTGTAAGAAGAGTTAATACAAAATATCCTTCCAAAACTCTGTAACACTCTCCCATGGGTACATATTAAATTTCAGGGAAAGTAGGCTCCTGCTTAGAAAGCCCAAGAAGCCAAAAGAACCTCACCACTTCTGAATGCCAGAAGTCCTTTTCTCCCTTTATTGGGGTCATCATAAAATCTCCCTTAGGCATATTGTAGCTTTCTGCTAGACTCTTGCTAGGGTCTTAAACATGCTTCTCCTCATTTTGTCTAGTTTTTCCTAGGTTTAGCATGCAAATACTGCATAGCTGTTCCAGGGATACTGCTAGGATTCTAGTGCAAAAGTACAAATGGGCACCAACGGGAAGTACACAAAGTTCTTATCCAGTAAAAGGGAAAGAGTGTACCAAGGTTATAGCTCTTCTCCTCTTCTTCCTTTAATCAATTGCTTCTCAGGGGTTTGCCTACCAGAAGCTCAAGCCTCTTCAGGATATGACCAAGTCCCAAACAGATTTCCTGAAACAGTTCATTGAAATATCTTAGATTGATTGAGTTAATGGATTGTGCTGTTCTTATTCACACAGAGTTCACATCTCTGATTCATTGAACTGAGATGTGTTCTCACCTGACCAGGTATCCTGGAGTAGTATCTCCTCAGTTACTTTAAGTGAAGTAGGTTTACTTTGTTGATTGATTCCCTATTACAGAGTGAACTGGAAGTGGTGTTTGAGGTCTGCCCATTGCACGAACAGTGACTTCTTTTTTTTTTTTTTTTTTTTTTTTTTTTTTAGTGAGGCAATTGGGGTTAAGTGACTTGCCCAGGGTCACACAGCTAGTAAGTGTTAAGTGTCTGAGGCTGGATTTGAACTCAGGTACTCCTGACTCCAAGGCCGGTGCTCTATCCACTGCGCCATCTAGCTTCCCCGAACAGTGACTTCTTAATGCCAAAAAGGCACCATTTCTTAGCATACAAATGTTGGAGCCTCAATTCCTGGAAAGCGCTTCTCAGCACACAATTAGTAAAGCCTCCATAGTCAAATACTTTTTCCTTCCTTTTGGAATCTGGGGGGATGGAAATGCCTTTTGTTACCCTTTTTACCAGTTGTTACTGGCAACCGCTAAACACAGCTGAGGGAAAATGTTTCCTGTCACTAGCAGCAGCATAACCTAAATGTATCTAAGGAGAAATGTTTCACACTGCTAGCCCTGACATGAATTAGACAGAGTTAGCATTTTCTTCTGCTCTCTCTCTCTCTCTCTCTCTCTCTCTCTCTCTCTCTCTCTCTCTCTCTCTCTCTCTCTCTCTCTCTCTCTCTCTCTCTCTCCAGCTATGTTGACCTGGCCTCCAGGCTGTCTCACCCCACTGTGAGATCTCCATCTTCCTTTCAAACAGGCCACACTGAAAGCCGCTGAGTTAACATACAGGCTTTTGGTAAATGTACTTCAGAGACTCATGGATCCCTTTATGGTAGTAATACCAGAAGCACTGGCATCTTTGAATATAAATATAAGTTCTATATTGAAGGGGAATTATACTACAATCCAGAAATCATCAACTTTTTTCCATATACAACAGCATAGTGGCATTAAACCTAGAATCTAGTCTTACCTCAACCACTTTGCTTAGTTATATGATCTTAGACAAATTTCTGGTTCTTTAATTCCTTTTATGTAAAATGGAGAGAGGGAAGGATTGAACTAGATTATTTTAATGAGCCTTTCAGCTTTAGCATTCTATGATTATAGACATTATTCCTTATATTCTAAAATGGAGTTCTTTGGAAACACTAATAAGTGAATAATTTTATATCAAGAAATATCTGTGTGGGTAAATAAGAATTTTGAATAATTTTCTACAATGGATAGTATTTTTGGCTGCTCTCTAAAACTGTAGGTTGCAGAAAAGGTACCAGTCTACATTCATGCAAATTCTTCACTGGGAGCAAATTCTTTACTGGGA
Organism: Dromiciops gliroides; assembly: GCF_019393635.1. NCBI lineage: Eukaryota > Metazoa > Chordata > Mammalia > Microbiotheria > Microbiotheriidae > Dromiciops > Dromiciops gliroides. Next base: position 234,826,609 of record NC_057861.1, read on the forward strand.
ACGCTACACTATTGAAAATACAGGTTCACTACAAAAAAAATAAATTAAATAAAACAAGTGTAAATTTTAAGAGATATGGTTTGTGTTTTGTTTATTCTATAATCTTTTTTGATTCAACAGTTCTAAATCAGCTTCTATAACCCAAAAGCTAATCCCTAGTGTATTACATTATTTATGGGCTGTTGGAAGATGAGAGTGATCAACCTTTCACCATACAAACTGTCAGGCAATCACTTGAAAACAAGTCCATGGGGTCAAAAAGAGCTCTTCATCATCACACTAATGCAGAAAGACATACAAAGCATGACCCAGATATCAAACAGAGGCTAGTACTTTGAGCAGATGCTCCTTGTCGTTGAACTAAAAGAGGCTGCTATGTGAAAGGCATGTTTAACGAAGAAAATGATGAAGGGTTTTTTGCTGCTGGAATAAACAACGGTATTTTGAAGAAAAGTCAACATATGACCAGAGAGGAAAAGTAACTTTAGCACTTAGGGAAGTCGAAAGGAAGTTTTAAAAAAATGGTCTGTATGACTTCTGCAAAAAGACCAGTTATTTTACACACACACACACACACACACACACACATCACTATCCTTAGTTAGCTCCACTCTGCACCCCCACATTACTTATAGCTAATTCAAGAATGAATGTCACTTCAAAAAAAATAAATTAAATTAAAGAAAGAATGAATATTACTTTGATCTACACTGACTAACACAGTCTTAGATTGCTAAATATATCCTTTCAGTGAGGTTCAGAATGATCATAATCTTGAAGAGAAAGGACAGATCTATTCATCTCTGTATACCCCCTTAATACTTTACTCAGAGTAGATATTTAATAAATATTTGTTAAAATAATGTTTGCTAAGTTCCCTATGGGCATGGATTTTAGGGCATAAGTCCCATTAATAGTTATAACAAAAGGTACACTGTGGAGTACTATATCCAGTCTTTAAAATACTAAGATCGAAAAGCCAGTGAAATCTCATAAATGTTTCTAAATAATTTAATTTTTTAAATCCTTCAATTAGGAAGTTAGCCTAAGCATAGGACAAGCACCCATATAAGCACAAAGCTGAATTCTTAAATGATACCTTCTTCTTGAGGGAATGATATTTCAGTTTGAAAATTTTCTGATCTCTTATCTCTGGGAAAGTATTAAAACATGTCATTGGAAGAATAAAAGGAAGAAGTACCTAAGGAGGAAGGTCGGGCCCAAGAGAGTATTTATGCTACAAAACAAGCTAAAAGTTGGATTCAAGTTGAGGGGCATGGGGAGGAGGAAAGAGAAGAAAGGATGATAAGAAGATAGCTTTAAAAATTTAAAAAAAAAAACTTCAGACACTGAATTGCTTCGGAGTTATCAGCAAATTCCACTCAACCCACACAAGAATTTGAGTACTGTCCAACCTGAAAAGAGGGGAATGGATCAATCAACAAATATGTATTGAGCAATTACTTCATAGTAGGAGCTATGAGAGCACTAAATGGTGTTTAAAATGTGCTTTCCAGCCCTAGAATTCTATGATTTTGTGTGATCAAAGCTGCTGATTTAAAGGCTTATCCAGGGCTGACTGCAAAACAGGAAGCTTTTCACTGCTTTCCATTCACAAGGAAGGTAGAAAGAAGTGAAAATTGGGTCAAGGAATACTGTAGATGGAAAGTCTAACCTCAGTCAACAGTGGCTGTCCCTGTTTTTTCATCCCTAAAAGCAAAACATTTCTTTTTTTCACTGAAATATTAAAAATGAAGTGTGTCATTAAAACCTTAAAAGGAGCATGTATTTTCATAGTACCCACATATATGATTTTTGTTTGTTTTTAAGAATTGTCACAGGTAGAGTAACTGCTTTGAAGAAATCAACATTTAAGATAGTAAGAGCTTCTCACTGGCATCACAAGCCCAGGAACATGCTAAGTGGCATACTAATAAAAAGTGTTGTGACAAGGCAGCACTTTCCCCCGATTCTGGCACAAAAATTTTCTTGAATGTTTTACTGACAAACTTTGGTCTATCTAAGACTCAGTTTAGGATCAGTGCTGGGAATCCACTGAAGTGCACATCTATTTTTGTCTTACTTTTTTCACTTAGGTTTTTTTTTTTTAGTACTAGTTTGCCATGCAGATACTGTCCTCTAGTGGTATGAAAAAATACTGCCACCAATTATTTAACTTCTTTAGCTGAAGGCCACATGTCTACAGCATTGAACCAAATAAATTTGTTGTTACTAATGTGAATAGAAGATATCAACGTAAATTAAATCTCTACATTTTATGGCAGGATATTTAATAATTTTCTCATCCAAAAAAATCATTTTTTTTGATGATCATCATACCCTTCAGTTTCCTCTGTTTTCATTAAATTTAAGCTCTTCTTCATTCTCATCCTTTTCCACCATTATTCCTAATCCTTCCAACTAAACATATGCTTGATTTCTTTTCTTTATCTTTTTCTAAAAATCACTTTAATTTAACTTATTTTACAATACCACTCTACATGTGGGAAGTCCTCCCTGTGGTCACTAGAAAACACCATATATTTTCCACCATGAAATCACAGATTTTTTTTAAAGTAATAAACATTTTTAATTATAGTTTTGAGTTCCAATTTTTATCCCTCCTTCCCTCCCTCCCCAGCCCCTCCTTGAGGCAGTAAGCAATCAGATATGGGTTATACATGTACGATTATGTGAAACATTACCATATATATCATTTTGTACAAGAAAACTTGAATAAAAGAAAAAATGAAAGAAAGTGAAAAACAGTATGCTTCAGTTTGTGTTTCATCAATATCAGTTCTTTCTTTGGAGATGGATAGTATGTTTCATCAATAGTACTCTGGGATTGTCTTGGATCATTGTATTGTTGAGAATAGTTAAGTCATTCACAATTCTTCATTAAACAATATTGCTGTCGGTGTGCACAAAGTTCTCCTGGTTCTGCTCACTTCACTATCCATCAGTTCATACAAGTCTTTCCAGGCCTTTCTGAAATCATCCTGTTTGTCATTTCTTAAAGTAAAATAATATTCTGTCATCATCACGTACCCAATTGATGGCCATTCCTTTGATTTTCAATTCTTAGCCACCACCAAAAAAAAAAAAGCTGCTATAAATAGTTTTGTACAAATAAGTCTTTTTCTCTTTGCGGGGATATATTTGGAATATAAACCCAGCAGTGGTATTGCTGGATCAAAGGGTATGCACAGTTCTATAGCCCTTTGGGAGCAATTCCAAATTGCTCTCCAGAATGGTTGGATCTTTTCACAATTCCAGCAACAGTGGATTCACATCCCAGCTTTCCCGCATCCCTTCCAACATCCAATATTTTCCATTTTTGTTATATTTGCCACTCATCACAGACTTTTAAAACTCAAATCAACCTTATCAAAGGGATCATTGTGGCCAGCTCTCTCCTTTTGCATATGGAAACACTGAGACCCACAGTAACCGAGTACACATTGCTAGTTAATGGCATGGTCAAGACTAGAGCCAAAGTTCAATTCCAGGCGAACGATCTTTCTACTTCATCAGCTGATCTCCAACATCTTCTTAAAATATATAATATTTCTTCTGAGAACTCTTCTCTGGGTCAATGCAGAATCATCAAAAAATGCTGAGAGAATACAAAGATTAAAATTATTTTCTCTGGATGCCGGTCCTAGCTGCTAATGAATTCTCCTCCAAGATTACTTTATATTTGTTTTTGTGATATATATACCAGGGTAACCAAGGTCCAGCACATGCTTACTTGACTAGTGCAACTTTTCCACATGAAGGAAGTGTGGAAATTTATTTTGATTTAGGGACCCTACCTTTAGGCTGAGATTAGAAAGCCTTAGGCCCTCAAGGTCTCTCCCCCTCCTCCTCAGCTTCAGCTGAGGAGAAAAAGCCCCGTGGGCTATACAAGACGCCAGGTCAGACAGCTGGGGGGAAAAAAAAGCCCCCAGCTCCCTCCGACCTGAGCGGAGCTATCTGAAGGATAGCCTGTGCTGAGGCATGAGGCTCAAGAGCACACCCCACCTCCCCACCAGCTGCAGCTCTGGCTGGCAGATTAGTTTGGTCTGTGGGGGCGAAGGAAGCCCCGAGATTTGAGTGGAGAGAAGAAAAGGTGTATATATACACCTGGGAGTTAGATAGGAGGAAAGGAAGGAGACTCGAGGAGACGGACTAGATAGAAGGGGGGGTGAGTAGAAGAGGACAGACTAGAGGAGACTCGAGGACGGACTAAGAGAGGCTGACTAGAGGGGAGCCCGGACAAGGACGGAGGAGAGTTCGGTTCGGAAAAGGAGAGACAGGTCTGACAAGGTTACAGGCCTTAATACAAACCAAGGAAAGTGTATCGTGCCCTGAGGCCGGAGGCGGCTAAGGCCCTCATTGTATTCAAGAAGTTCGAAGCGCAGCAGGTGCGAAAGAGACACAGTGGAAAGAGACCGCAGGAAAGCACTCAGGTTGTAAACTTTATTTCCCTGTATTCCTAATTTGAAATAGTATCTCATAAATAAACTCTGCTTTGATTATTTAGTTAAGAGCCTTCTTAATCTTTAGTCTATCAGTTTGGGAGCAGTGTGGTGGAACTTTATAGACGGCCCATATTAAATTAACGAAGTCAGCCAAATAGTCAAAAGTCCCCAGTTTAGTCATCCATAGATCAGTCCCCCCAAAATTAGGCTACTCAAGTCAAAAATATTTTTACAGAAGCTAAGGAATTTGCTTCTAAAGTCTTGATAAGATGGAATAGAAGTATCATGGAGGAATGTGGATCATGTGTGGATAACCTGTAACTGATTCCCATCAGCTAACCATATGATGGAGAAGAAATTCTTTGATTGTCTTCAGAAATATTCAAAGAGGTTATCAACACCAAATACAACCTCTTTTGCCCCATTAATTTTTTTTGGAGGGGCAAAGAGGGTTAAGTGATTTGCCCAGGGTCACACAGCTAGTAAGCGTCAAGTGTCTGAGGTCAGATTTGAACTCGGGTCCTTCTGAATCCAGGGACGGTACTTTATCCACTGTACCACCTAGCTGCCCCATGCCCCAATCATTCTTGGGAGACCTTAATGACTTTTTTGTCATGGTGTCTGGTGACAGACCAAGTGGTAAGAGAAGAGATGTTCTTTCCTCTGAAACCATATGGTCCTGAGAAACAGACCTCAGTTCTTAGCTATTTTGTTTTTCTTTATATTTCAGGTAAAAAAAAAAAGTCATCTCTGACCTTGAGTGATTTAATAGTTGGGAAATCCACGAGTCAGAATCCAGGCTGGATTTCACTGCCAGCAAAGCATCAATCCTAAGAATCAAGGAGGAATCTCAGAACTCCAGCCCAGTAAAAGGACTCACCAGGCAATAATGCTGCATCTGGACCAGAGGTTGGTGTAACCACTACTAGGTAGGATCTGAGTCAAATTAAGACTAATCAAGGAATTAGCCTCCAAAAACTGACATTGTATAAGGAATATTAGGCCCCCTAATATTTTATTAAATGTACTTTTTTTTACTATACCTTCAAAGTAAATTCTCTTTATAAAAGGTAATCTGTGGAAAGGAACTGGGATTCTAGTTTAAAGACCTTAAAAATCACTGGGAATCAGAACCAGTGGAAGCTTGAGCCAATGACAGTAGAGAAGAGATATCCCAAACCCTAAGGGTGATGCTCTGAAATTCTGAGGACAGATGTAGCAGCCAGGCTCTGGGAAAGAAGGCCAAAATATAGTCAATGTGTTTTTATACAGGGCATCCTGATAGTCTCGATACACTTTAAGCTTTAATAAGGAGCTGCTTTAATAAGCTTTAAACCACCCTAGGACTTTTGGGATACTCTGTATATATCTATGTCTCACCCTCCCTCATAGAATATAAAGTCCTTGAGGACAGGAAACATTTTTCTTTGTATCCCCATGCTTAAATTAAGGTCCAGCACATGTTAAGCTCTTATTAAACTTTTTTATTGAATGAACAGATGGATGAAAAAGTATTTATTAAGTGCTGTATGCCAATCACTGTGCTAAAGAAGAAGAAAAAAATTACAAAAAGTGATATGGCTCATGCCTTCAAGAGGTTTGCATTATAATAAGGAAATGTAATAGATACAGGGCAACCAAAGAAGAGTATTTTGGTCTGGGATATTACAAGTATAGTCAATGGAGTCAAAGGCCAATTTTATCTGCTATACTCTTTCTAATACTAGTACTACTGATTTAATTAATCTTCCTAGAGCAAAAAGATGATGAAAGGATGAAAGTCACACTTCAGCATGGTAGGAAGATGACATGAGTACAGCATGGAGAATCTGAGGCCTGCTGGACTTGGTAAATACATACCAATCAGGAAAGCGCGGAGAAGATGGAAGAATATTGGCAGCAACTAATTCTCCCAATATTCCCTTCCAAGTAAATAATTCCCCAAAACAAATTTTGGATCAGCAGAGCTAAAGAAAAGGTCACAGTAAGACATTTTTTGCAGCCTAAGACAACTTAGGAGGTCAGCAGAAGAAGTCTGTGACAGCAGGTTAGCAGACAGCAGTAGCAGCTTTGGGAGCTCTCAGCCCAAAGACAATAAGTGGGTAAGAGAACTGGTCAGAAAGACCAGTTTGCTGGCACAGGATGCAGCTGGTGCTGATTGGCAACTCGATTACTCATAAGCAGTTCTGAATGACAATTCTAGGGCAGAGAGGAGTACTTCTTGTTGGTCACAAGGGAGCAGGGAACTTGGTCACAGTTCCAGGGCCAAGAGGAGTGCTAGCACTTGTGACTGTAGGGGACTATGGGCCCTTACTTGGGAAAGACCAGAGTGCAAACCCATAAAGCAGTGATCACACCTCTCCCCAGTCACACCACCTTAGAAGCACCATAAACTTTCAGACCTCTCAAAACTAACTCTGAAAAGAGCAGCAAGAAAAAGCCTGAAGCTTGGGACTTTGCCTCTCCACCGCCAGCTGAGCAGAGCCCAACTTTAACCTAAAGTTCAACATCAATAGGCTAGAAAAATGAGCAAAAAACAACCTAGACCATGAAAAGCTACTATAGTGGCAGGAAAGACCAAGACATAAACTCAGAAGACAACAATGTGAAAATAGCTACAAACAAAGCCTTGAAGAAAAAGTGCTGATTGGATTCAAGCCCAACAGGAATTCTAGAAAGAATTAAAGAAAGAAATAAGAGTGGGGGGGGGGGGAATTGGGTAAAGAAATGAGAATGATGCAAGAAAATTATGAAAAGAGAATTAATAGCTTGGTAAAAGAGGCACAAAAATACTGAAGAAAGGGGCAGCTAGGTGGTGCAGCGGATAGAGCACCGGCCCTGGAGTCAGGAGTACCTGAGTTCAAATCCGGCCTCAGACACTTAAAACTTAATAGCTGTGTGACCCTGGGCAAGTCACTTAACCCCAATTGCCTCACTAAAAAAAAAAAAAATACTGAAGAAAATAACACCTTAAAAAACAGAACTGGCCAAATGGAAAAAGAGGTGCATTAGCTCACTGAAGAAAATAATTTCTTAAAAATAAGAAGTGGACAAGTGGATGACTTCATTAAACATCAAGAAACAATGAAATAAAGACAAAAGAATGTAAAAATAGGAAAAATGTGAAATATCTCATTGGAAAGACAACTGACCTAGAAATTAGATCGAGGAGATCTATAATCTAATAATTTGAAAATTATTGGAATCCCTGAAAGCCACCATCAGAAAAAGAGCCTAGACATCCTATTTCAAGAAATTATATAGGAAAACTGCACTGATATTTTAGATACAGAGGATAAAATAGAAATTAAAAGAATCCACCAGTCACCTCCTAAAAGAGATCCCCAAATGAAAACTCCCAGGAATATTATAGCCAAATTTCAGAACTCCCAGGTGAAAAACAAAATATTACAAGCAACCAGAAAGAAATAATTAAAATATTATGAAGCCACAGTCAAAATCATACAAGACTTAGCAGCTTCCACATTAAAGGAGCAGAGGGTTTTGTCCAGAAAACAAAAGAGCAAAAATTACAACCAAGAGAAACTACAAATAATCTTTCAGGGAGGAAAAAATGGATATTTAATGAAATAGAGGATTGCCAAGCATCCCTAATTAAAAGACCACAGAGCTGAATAGAAAATCTGACATTCAAACAACACTCAAGAGAAAGTAAACATAAGAGTAATCATAAGATACTCAAAGTTAAACTGTTTATATTAAGCCTATGTAGGAAGATGATACATGTAACTCCTAAGAACCTTATTGTTATTAGGGCAGTTAGAAGGAGTCAGAGTACAAAATCTATGTTGATTATTATTTTGGAGTGATTTCCAAAAATAATGAAGAGGTGAGAAAGAGGGGTGCACTGAGAAAAGGGGGAAGGGAGAAGTAGAATGGGGAAATTGTCACATAAAATAGGCTTGCAAGGAAGAAATTTTATAGTAGAGGGAAGAAGGTGAGGGTAATGCTTGAGCCTCACCCTCATTGGAATTGTTCAAAGAGGAAAAAAAAATGTGTGCAAACTCAGTTGTGTATAGAAATCTAACTTAACAGGAAAATAAGAGGGGAAGGGGATCAAAGGGGGAGCAGATTAAGGAGGCAATGGTCAGAGACAAAATGGACTTTTAAAGAGGGATAGGGAAAAGAGAGAAGGATAAAGAGAATAAAATAGGATTGAGGGAAATGAGCAGTAAGTAATCATAACTATGAATGTGAATGGGATGAGCTTATAAAACAGAAGTGGATAGCAGAATGGATTAGAAACTGGAATCCAGGGGCAGCTAGATGGCACAGTGGTTAAAGCACCCGCCCTGGAGTCAGGAGTACCTGAGTTCAAATCCGGCCTCAGACACTTGACACTGACTAGCTGTGTGACCATGGGCAAGTCACTTAACCCCCATCGCCTAAAAAAAAAGAAAAGAAAAGAAAAGAAAAAAAACTGGAATCCAATAATATTTTGTTTACAAGAGATACACTTGAAACAGAAAGATACATATGGAGTTAAAAGGGTGGAGCAGAATTTATTATGCTTCAGCTGATAGCAGTCATGATCTCAAACAATTCAAAAGCAAAAATAGACCTGATCAAAAAGGATAATTAGGGAAACTACACTTTTTTTGCAGGGCAATGAGGGTTGAATGACTTGCCTAGGGTCACACAGCTAATAAATGTCAAGTGTCTTAGGTGGAAATTACATCTTGCTAAAAGGTACCACAGACAATGGAGTAATATTTTAAAAATCACAGCAGGTTTCTCTGATAAAGGACTCATTTTTCAAATATATAGAAAAATGAGGGATAGATCTAGGGTGGAACCAAGATGGTAGAGGACAGGCTGTGAATCCCACAAGCTCCCAATAAACCTGTCTACGCATTCCAAAATAATGCCACTAAAAAAAAAAAAAACCAGAGCAGCCTAACACATAAGAACAGAGTGAGACTATTTTTCCAGCCAAAGATGGCAACTGGTATCACCTGCTGATCAGGCTGAGAGGAGCTCACTGTACAGTCCAGACCCAGCCAGGAACAGATTGCGCCTCCAGTGTCTCAGAGTCTTCAGTGCCAGTGGCTTCTGAGGCTTATTTCATGGACCAGTGAGGGGGTTCAGTGGTTGGCTGGGGTGAAGTGGCTGAGGTCTCTGCTAAAGTTGGGGTGAAGTACCCTGGTTCTGAACCAGTGGGCCAAATTGAATGGTGGTGATCCAGTGAGGGAGGTGCACAGGCACACCAAGCTTCTGACCATAGAGAATCAGATTTCAATCAGACATCTGCTTCAGGGTTGAGATGAGTAGACAAAGAAAACGGCGGACAATAGACAGCTTCTTTGAGGGAAGGGTAGACCAGAATATACCCTCAGAAGAAGATAATAACAAAGTCAAAGCTCCAACATCCAAAGCTTCCAAGAAAAATATGAATTTGTCTCAGGCCATGGAAGCTCTCAAAAGGGACTTTGAAGAGAAAGTAGGAGAGATGAAAGATTGAGAGATGGAGGAAAGAATGGAAAGAGAAATGAGAGCAGTGCAGAAGAGTCATGAGAAAAAAGTCAACAGCTTAAAAAGCTAAATGGGAAAGGAGATACAAAAGCTCTCTGAAGAAAATAACTGCCTAAGAATTAGGACTGAACAGATGGAAGCTAGTGACTTTATGAGAAACCAAGGCACAGTAAAGCAAATCCAATTAAATAAAAAAATAGAGGGCAATAGGAAATATCTCCCTGGAAAAACAGCTGACCTGGAAAATAGATCCAGGAGAGATCATTAGAAAATCACTGGACTACCTGAAAATCATGAACAAAATAAGAGTTTAGACATTATCTTCCAAGAAATTATCAGGGAAAATTGCCCTGATATTGACCAATGACCAATACACTGAAAAAGCTGAATTATATCAATTTTTTTACAGTTTCACTGTATAGGAAACAAGAAGACAAAAGAAAGTTGTGGCTATAATGAAGGATTCTTCTTGCAAAGACACACAAAGGAGTTAGCTAAATTAGTTTTATTGTGTATCAAAAGGCAACAAGAAACATCATTTCATGGGTTATTTGGTCATCATCCACAGTAGTATTCATGATAAGCAAGAAGAACACCATGAAAATAATTGCAGTTTGAGTCACCTGTCACAGAGGATGAAAAGGTAAAGAAATTCTAGGAAGGATTCAGTAAGACCCTCTAAAGTAAATCAGTGTGTAGTTTGATGGTCAGAACTTCAATGGAAAAGTGAGCAAAGGGTCTGAGAGAAAAAAAATCTCTTAGAAAATATGGCCCTGGAAAAAATTATGTGAAAAGACAAAAACATAGCTAATACTAAAGTCTCAAATCCATAGATCTTGAACATTTTCTTCAAAAAAATAATCAAATGTTACTGGTAATGCTATGGACCAAATAGCATCACCCCTCCAAAAATGAAGTTAATTGTATGTCAACAGATAGGAAATGACTATTGATGTAATCATTATTCCTGAATAAACTATGTATAGCTATACCACTCATTTGTTAAGGCAAAGATCAAAATTAACACAAAACCAGAAGAAAAATAAAAATGAGGATATAAATGGCATGTAACTAACTAAAACAGTTCCAGTTTGACAAATTTAAACAAGTTATTGAAGCCAAAAATGACAAATGATTGGGATGAAGGACATAAACATTGATTATAACAATTTCCTATGGAAGTATAAGCAATATATAAATTGCCATAAGGAGACCAAAAAAGCCTTAAAAACAAACAAAAAACCTTAAGCAGCAAAACACTTGACCTACTAGCCACACAAAGAGGTGAGGTATTAGGCATGGACAATACCAATGTACAACGTGAGTTTATAAAACCTTTCAGCACAGTATGATGAAATACTAAAAGGAATAATGCCTCAGAATGGCATTAAAAGAGTGGAGAAAATCCAGTTTAAATAAAACATTGCAAGCAATTCAACAAAGCAAATCATCCCAAAGATTGTTATGTATGAAACTAGAAGAAGGATAACAAATAGACAAAAGATATAATCTCTTAAAATCTTCACAAACTCTTTTCATCCTCAGAGATCATGGAACCACTTCATTTGGACTCCAGTATCACAATAGCAGATTTTCTCACAAAGGAAAGGTAAGGACATTGAAGAAAACTAAGATTTGAAAAGAAGCCAGATTAGACCAAATGTACATGGAAGAGGTCTGTGCTGGTAGCTACACAACTTTGAGTTTATGAAGAGACCAATTCTCAAGGTATGTGAAGGAGAGGAAGTTACCAAAGGTGCAGAAGATATCTCATACCTTATTACTACAACCCCCCTCCCTCACAAAAAAAGTAACTAAGAATATACATAGCCACTGACTCATTTATCTGTCAGAGAAGCAATATGCTAATCACCCTCCATCCCATTCTCAGGCAAGTTAAACTAGTTTTCTTTAAAAGATATTGAAAGTGTCCTAGAGACTTAATTGTGTCAGGGAATTAATAGCTCCGGCTATTTACATCACTTCCTGGTCACCTGATTACACAAGAACCAAAAAGAGCTCCACGTGCTCTCTAACGCTTGGCTATTGGGTCACCAAGGGCAACTCAAAGGAAGAGAACCTTCACTCCACTGAATCAACTCATAATTTCCTTGATGAATATGCTTGTTGTGTATCCTTCCTGTACTTTGGGTAAATCTACTCACTGTTGAATTACCCATAAATAACTCATTTCATTCCAATACTAAATATAGACTACCAAAGGATTGGTCTGAGTTAAATTTAACCCATCTATATAAAATTCATCATAATAATGATCTACTCAGGGGACAGCTAGGTGGCACAGTGTATAAATCACCGGCCCTGGATTCAGGAGGAATTGAGTTCAAATCCAACCTCAGACACTTAACACTTACTAGCTGTGTGACCCTGGGCAAGTCACTTAACCCTCATTGCCCTGGGGGGGGGGGAGAAGGTATACCCAGAACAATAACATATTGGAATATTGGAGTATTTATAACTATTCAGCAAAAGTCCAATTAACTATGGTATAATTAGTAAGTCATAGTTTGAAAAGGAAATTTATTAAAAGGAGATAATAAACTTCATTTTCATATTTACATTTCATTTGTGCAACTGAAAGCATAAAGGAATAAGATTATGAATAATCTAAGGATCCATATCTCTGGATCACATAAAAGTGAACATTTTATACATGACAGGGGCTCCTCCATGTGACTATTCTTATTGTGCTGCTATGTCCAGGAAGACAATGAAGAAATGGGTTAATAGCCAGTCACTGGCTTTAATTAGTTGCATGCAATATTTGAATTGTCCAACAGATGTCACCTTAGTTAAACAATTAGTCAAGGCCACTCAGCAAGTTAGCACAGCAGAAGCCTTCTTTTCCCTTTTAGCAGGCTGTAGTGTCACCCTTTGGCCACTAGATGGTAGTAAAGACTGAAAATAACCTAGTTGCTCTCCAGACGCTTTGGTTAACAACTCACTGGCTGATTTCAAATTTGATAGATGAAATCTAATAGTGTTCAAAATATTAAAATGTGGGGCAGCTAGGTGGCGCAGTGGATAGAGCACCGGCCCTGGAGTCAGGAGTACCTGGGTTCAAATCCGGCCTATATTTTTTGTTTTTTTGTTTTGTTTTTTTTAGTGAGGCAATTGGGGTTAAGTGACTTGCCCAGGGTCACACAGCTAGTAAGTGTTAAGTGTCTGAGGCCGGATTTGAACCCAGGTACTCCTGACTCCAGGGCCGGTGCTCTATCCACTGCGCCACCTAGCTGCCCCCAAAAAATATATATATTAAAATGTGTAATTTGCTGGTTTTATCTGGCTGAATCTGTGAAATGTATCATTCTCTGTGGTCACTTCCTGATGTATTCATAGATTCAGGCAATTAAGCAGCCTGTGATTATATAGTTTGTCATAAACTAAAAAGGAAATTAGGCAAGGAACTCCTAGGTGAAGGCAGTCACTAATAACTATATCCCTGTCCTGGGACCCCTTCCCTTTTGCTTCCAAGTCTTTAGGAGCAGGCAGGAGGAATACCAGCTGCATACACTGGAAGCTAATGGAAAGGAATAGAGTTAAAGGAGGTATTTCTTACTTTATCTCGTGGTTAAAAAGAGAAACTAGTTTATCCCAGATACTTATCCAAAACCAAGCAGCTCTGGGTCTCTTTCCTCCTCACAGCTCATGGTCACCATCTCTGCTCCAAAACTAGAACTTCTCCCAGCTTATCCTTCCTTATCCCACTCTTCTTACCTTGATCCTTATGGTACTTGTAGGAACACTAAAGTCATGGTAACTTCTGGACCTGGGTTGCTTCTGGACAGCATTGACAGTGACTACACTTTTTGTCACTACATGTCCTTAATCTTACCATTACTACTGCCTTTCCGCTAGAAGTGCAAACGATAAGGTAAAATGAAGAAACAAAGTGGAAAAGGGATCTACAAAATACAGATTGTTGTTGTTCTGTAATTTTTCAATCATGTCCAACTATTCATGACCTTATTGGATTTTTTTTTTTAAAAGATGGTAGAGTGGTTTGCCATTCATTTCCTTCTCCAGCTCATTTTACAGATGAGGAACTGAGGCAAACAGGATTGACTTGTGCAGGGTCAGACAGATACTAAGTGTCTGAGGACAGATTTGAACTCAGGAAGATGTCTTTCTGAATCTAGGCCTGGCACTCTACACTGCCTTACCTAGCTGCCCCAAAATACAGGTATCATCCTTTAATTCCAACATGACTTTCTGCCCCTTTCACAAAGTCAAGACTCTCATCCCAAACTTAGAGTGGGGATGGTTAATCAATTTACAGTTATAGAGTATCACTGGGAGAATATTCGTGTTGAAAAGATGGGTTTTGTGTGGCTAAGCAGTTTGGAATTTCACAAATATAATTTGTGCACATATTACGTCTTAATCTCTTTTCAATTCTGGGCCTAGCCTATTGTCCATCTGTAGTACCCATCAAAGATAGATTTACTTCTAGCAATGATATGTTCATATGTGGTATGTTGCTAGGCCGTCCAAGTGTGTGAAGTTAGTCATTCCTTCTCACTACCCCCACCCTTGTGTGGGTCAGGTTACTCCTTTCCAACCATGTCCTCATTTCCTCCCCTCTAGGGGAATGTTTTTCCTTTCAAACTAGTTTCTGTAAAACAATGGGAAGAGAAGTGGCCAAGATCCTGCCCCATCTCAAAGCCAGCCAGTTCAGTACAGCTTCCCTCGGCCAAAACTTGACTCATTTGCAAAATGGATCAATAATTGTTCTTTTGGGGGCAGCTAGGTGGCGCAGTGGATAGAGCACTGGCCCTGAAGTCAAGAGGACCTGAGTTCAAATCCGATCTCAGACACTTAATACTTACTAGTTGTGTGAGCCTAGGCAAGTCACTTAACCCCAATTGCCTCACACACAAAAAAAATAATAATAATAATTGTTCTTTTGTTCACTCCAAGCCCTCAAGCATAAATTGCCCCCCAAAAATATAAGGCAATTGTAAAAATCTATTTCTCTCCTTCCTTGGTGACCTCCCCTTCTATCACTGCAACATTTCAGTACTGAAGCATGTAATGCAATAATTAACCACAGCTATCCTTAAATAGGCTTTAAAGAGAAAGAGAACAAGAAGGTAAATTTTAAAGAAGCTGAAATAAGTTTTTTAAGAGGTATACACTCTATCAAGACAAGTGGAGGGAATGAGGAAGAGAGTGAAAAATCACTATTTAGGAAGTCTGTCCTGCTGAGGAAAGTTAAACAAAACTGGATCCATTCAAACATACTTCTTGATTCCAAAGTCCAGTGATGGCAACCTCATCACTACAGTTCTCCTGATTGCAAGGGAATTGCTCTCCCCAGCTTCTGCTCTTCTGTTCAGCTTTGCTGTTTGAGGGAAGATGTTCCAGGGCACTCCCTCTTCAGCCCACAGTCATTGGCACTAGATCAATTTCCCCTCTTAAAGGCTTCCACCTTCTCCCTCCCTTAGAATCAAAGGGGCTGGGGGCAGCTAGATGGCACAGTGGATAAAGCACCAGCCCTGGATTCAGGAGTACCTGAGTTCAAATTTGGCCTCAGACACTTAACACTTACTAGCTGTGTGACCCTGGGCAAGTCACTTAACCCCAATTGCCTCACCAAAAAAAAAAAGAAAAAAAGAAAAAGAATCAAAGGGGCTAGCTTGTCAACCAAAGTCTAGCCCTACTCAGTGCAACTCCCTACAAAAAAAGCTCTTATGGACTAACTAAATGGTTGGCCCATCCAATTGTGTTTAATTCTTTCTGTAAGTCTATACATATTTCACTGGTATAGGGAACTTTCCCTATACCATCTTCATCTATACTTATGTCATGGGGAAAATAGGGTGGGGGGTTTGGGAAAGGGATAGGGGTAGGGGTTTGGGGACCTTAGGAATTCCTCTTTAAAGAATTACACCCACTTAACCTCCAATTGCCTCACCCCCCCCCAAAAAAAGAATTACACCCTCTTGCACACAAAAGCGATTAGAATAAGATAGTTGTTTATTTAGGGGGAAGGGAAGGGAAGGGAAACCAAGAGGGAAATCATTGGACTTCTCATGGGGAGAAAGGCATGGCACAGAGGGTGGCTCTGAGATACCAGTCTCAGACAAACAGGTACTTTTATAGAGGACTGATGGGGGTGACCATCTGACTGTGAAAAGTTCGGTGGCTGGAGGAGTTGGGTGAGGGGTGGCTGCAGATCTCTCAAGCCATCTCTCTCCTCAGTACACAAAGGCAGCAGCCACACCTAATTTTATCTCCCCCAGGTTGAGGGAGACTAGAATGAAGGGTGGAGGTCTTGAAGCTAGCTCAGTCCAATCTGGTTCCACTTCTTTAGGTGTGTCTGTCCTTCGGATTAGTTTCTCAAGGAGAAGGTTCTTTGAGGTGCCTCAGAGAACTTCTGGAGAGCTATGGGCCCATAACACTTAGATGAAACTCCCTCTACCAATGAAGATTAGCAAACCTTCTGTAATTTACAGTCTTATTGTGGTCTGGATACTGAAAGGTTAAGGAGCTTCCTGAACTCAATTTCAGCATTTTTTTAAGGCCAGCTGTAGATCCACTATCTAATAGTTTATTATCTGGGTAATATGTTTTCTTCATTGACTTGTTTGTTGGTTGTTTTTTTTATGTCTTGTGGTAAAATATGAAAGTTTTTAACAGTCGGTTAGGATAACTGAAAGACGCCAGTTTTTCAAGGACCACCCTTTTGGGGAGGAGATGAACAGTCTGCCTGCTGCGCATGTCAGACTGCCTGCCGGGTTTTTGACTTCCGGGGTGGAGAGAAAGGGAGTAGGCTTTTTTTGCCTGCTTGGCGGGACTCCTGACGGCGCGGCACAGACGGTCTCTCTCTCTCCAAAGGTGGCCTTTTTCGGTTTGGTGAGTTTTTATAAGGAATATAGACTAAGCCTAGACTTAAGACGATTTGTATTGTATTTCTATTTTCCTATCCTTCTAATCAACATCACCTTGTGACTACCATACAATAAAGGCTCTATCTAGAAAACCAGAAGCTTCTTCCATTTACTAGTCTGGGAGATAAATTAGGGAAAAGTTAAGTAGGGGAGATTTATGATCTAATATCCAATTTTATTCTCACAGTCTGAATTTCTATTTCAATCTCAAACTGTCACAGAGTTCATTAAGTAGGTTCTCCAATGGTCTGGAACTTAATAGAATTAACATGCTATCTCCCATCAGCTGGAGCATCTGAGAAACCTCACTATATACAGGGATCACTTCTATTTGAATTCTGAGCATCCTCTTTGATGGATACATCACCTTGTTTTATTTCTTGCTTATTACTGACAATCAAAGAATTGCTGAACAGTTTTACCTCTGTTGCATTGATCAAGGAACCTGATACATGCATGGAAGACAACCTGTTGAAGGAAAATCTTTCAAGCTGTAATTTGTTCTACCAGGTCAAATGCTTTTTAAAAAATTAACAAATGGGGGCAGCTAGGTGGCGCAGTGGATAGAGCACCGGCCCTGGAGTCAGGAGGACCTGAGTTCAAATCCGACCTTGGACACTTAGCACGTACTAGCTGTGTGACCCTGGGCAAGTCGCTTAACCCCAATTGCCTCACTAAAAAAAAAAAAAATTAACAAATGGGCAGCTAGGTGGCACAGTAGATAGAGTACTCACCCTGGAGTCAGGAGGACCTGAGTTCAAATCCAGCCACAGACATTTAACACTTACTAGCTGTGTGACCCTAGGCAAGTCACTTAACACCAACTGCCTCACCAAAAAACAAAAAACAAAAAAACAAAAAAAAATTAACAAACATGGTGGAGCTTTAAACTGATCCAACCATTCTAGAGAGCAATTTGGAACTATGCCCAAAGGGCTATGGGACTGTTCATACCCTTTGACTCAGTAATACCACTACTAGGTCTATATCCCAAAGATATCATAGAAGAGGGAAAAGGACCCACATGTACAAAAATATTTATAGCAGCTCTCTTTGTGGTGGCAAAGAAATGGAAATAAAGGGAATGGCCATCAATTGGGGAATGGCTAAACAAGTTGTAGTATGTGAATGTAATGGAATACTTTTGTGCTGTAAGAAACAATGAGCAGGAGGATTTCAGAGAAACCTGGAAGGACTCATATGAACTGATGCTGAGTCATAGGAACAGAACCAGAAAAACATTGTACACAGTAAAAGCAACACTGTGTGATGATCAACTGTGATAGACTTGGCTCTTCTTGGCAGTGCAATGATCCAAAACAATTTCAAAGAACTCATGATAGAAAATGTTCTCCACATCCAAAAAAAAGAACAATGGATTCTGAATGCAAATAGAACCATACTGTTTCTACTTCGGGGCTGTTTTTTTTTTCCTTCCTTTTTGAGGTTTTTCACTTGTGCTCTGATTCTTCTTTCATAATATGACTAATGCAGAAATATGTTTAATGTGATTATACATATATAACCTATATTAGATTGCTTTCTGTCTTTGAGAGGGGAGAGGGAAGGGAAGGGGAAAAATTTGGAACTAAAAATCCTATGAAAACAAATGTTGAAAACTATCCTTACATGTAACTGGAAAATAATAAAATACTTTTATAAAATGTTTTAAAAATTAACAATAGTCAGAGCCAGCTCTTATATTTCTATCCCACTCAAATGTATGCCTGTGAAGATGTGATCTGTTATATAAAATTGTCTGTAAACATCTGTTAAAGATATGAATAACTGCATTCTTTGTAATAGCAAAACAAACAAAAGAGCCCCAAGGGTGAAACCTATGTATCTAACGGAAGGGGAAATGACTAAACAGATCGTAATATATGAACATAACAGAATATTATTGTACTATAATGATAAAGATGTCCTCCTTGCAGCAGGAACTGCGGCTCCCATATCAGACTGCACAGCCACACTGTGGCCTGTGGCTCTTCAAGGCGCTGATCCATGGTCATCCACAACTGGCGGAAGCCTACTACTACTATAATGATAAAGATAAAGGATACAAATGTACATACATATATATATGTACATGTGTATATACATATACATATGTACATACATATATATATATGTACATATGTATATACATATACATGAGAAGCACATGTTTAATTAGAATGTACACCCAGGGAATTTTAAAAGCTATTTACTAAATACCAAATGGCAAAGGATAACCTTTTTTTTTCTGGGGCAATAAGGGTTAAGTGACTTGCCCAGGGTCACACAGCTAGTAAGCGTGAAGTGTCTGAGGTCACATTTGAACTCAGGTCCTCCTGAATCCAGGGCTGGTGCTCTATCCACTGCACCACCTAGCTGCACCTGCAGTATCTTTTAAAAAAAGAATTAGAGAATGCCTGGATACATCTAGTACATACTATACATATGAAAAGACATAAAGAACTTAAAAAGGAAGATGTGTTTCAAGAGGAAAACAAATAAAAAGGACCTAAAAGGGTGCATACCAGTGTCAGAATGTTAGAAGGTAGAAGAATATATCTTAGAGAAGGAAAGACTACAAAATATTTGGAATTGTATAGTAGATATGAGTCTTTTCTTATAAGGAAAACTGAGTTATCTCTAGAGGAAACAGCTTCTTATTCTCTAAGGACTGAGGATAAGGATCCAAAGATGTCATCAGGTAGCAAGTCATCCAGCAATGGTCAGAATAAGAAGAGGAAAATTCATAGAAATTGGTGATTTCCTGCTGAGGACTACTAAGGCAGCTATTAGTTGGCCTGACATAAACAACGGAAAGTTCTTTAGTCTTGCTTGGGCATGTATCTAGAATGTGATGGAGAACCTATTAAGAACTGTCAAATAAAACAAAACAAAACAAAACCAAGGGGCAGCTAGGTGGTGCAGTGGATAAAGCACCAGCCCTGGATTCAGGAGGACCTGAGTTCAAACCCAGCCTCAGACACTTGACACTTACTAGCTGTGTGACCCTGGGGAAGTTGCTTAACTCCCATTGTCCCGCAAAACAGACAAACAACGATAAAAAAGAAAGGAAGGACCAAAAATAACTGTCAAATCTGAAGATGGTGACTGTTTTGGTAATTCATATAGGAAAGAATGATGCCAAAAGAAGGAATTTGGAAAGCATTGCTAAAAGAATGTGAAATCCTGGACAAAAGATGTCAAACCCTTTCATTTGGATTCTGAGCATCCTCCATGACATCACTGAAAACTTTTGGTGGGAATATGTCACCATTTTATGCTTTGACTTGATATTGATAATCAAAGACACCTCTAAACAGACTTAACTCTATTGCATTAAACAAAGAACCTTATATGATCTCAACATATGCATGAGCAGACACCCAGTTGGAAGAAAGTCTTTAAAACTGTAACACATGGCAAAAGACATTCTTGAGGCCCTTTACTAAAGACTTCCTTCCAAAGTGACATGGGATAATTAATTGAGTAATTTGTGGGGCATTAGTGGTGTTTTAATCACTACTCCTAATAGAGGATAAATTATTAAACAGAGAAATACAGATTCAGGAAGCAAAGGCAGTTTTCAAAAGCTAAGATGGTGTTCAATGCTTGATAAGGATTCCTGAGAACCATTGACAAAGAATGCAACCTACCTCCCAAGAAAGAAATGATAAACTGATATGCAAAATGAGACATATTTTTGGACATGACCAATATAGGAATTTATTTTGCTTCACTATGCTTATTTGTTACAAGGGGTTTGGTTTATAGTTTTATTTTGCTGGTGGGTAGTATGGAAAGGTGAGAGAGAGAAAAAACATGCTTGATCATTGAAAAAATTTTATTTAAAATGGTGTTTGAGAAATCAGGAAAATTATGGAAAAAAGTCAACTAATTTGAAAAAGAGATCCAAAAACTTATAAAATAACTCCTTAAAAATTAGAATTGGGTAAAGTGAAACTAATGACTTCACAAGACATCAAGAAATAATAAAAAAATCAAGAGAATGAAGTAATAGAAGAGAACATGAAATATCTGTCTCATCAGAAAATCAACTGACATGGAAAACAGATGAAGGAGAGATAATTAACTGAAAGTTATGATCAAAAAGAGTCTATACACTATACTTCAATAAATTATTAAGAAAAACTGGGGGAGGGGGGCTGGAGGGCATGGAATATGATATTCTGGAGGCCAAAGGAATTGGGTTTACAACCAAAAATCACCTACCCAACAAAACCCTGTATAAACTTTCAGGGGAAAAAATGGGACTTCAATGAAAAAGAGGACTTTCAGGTATTGGTGATAAAAAAACCTGAACTGAATAGAAAATTTGACTTTCAAATGCAAGACCCTAGAGAAGCATAAAATGATAAACAGGAAAAAGAAATCATGAAATATGTTAAAAGGGTAAACTGTTTACATACCTACAAGGGAAAATGATATATCTAAATCATAAGAGTCTTCTGAGTATTAAGGCAGATGATAGGGATAAATTTAGACAGAGGGCAAAAAAAGTAAGATGATCAGGCAATATCTAGTGGGCCCCTTCTTTCCTCCCTCTATTTCTCCCTTCCTTTTCCACTGGCAAATCCACATTAAGTTGCTTTATGAAGGGGTCTGTGGACTGGTTCACATAAAGCAAGAACTACCTGTACTCAAAGAGGAATTGAACAGTTTTAGGAAAACTATTCCTTAAGGTATGTCAAAAATTAAGTAGGAGCAGCTAGGTGGTTCAGCGGATAGAGCACCAGTCCTGGATTCAGGAGGACATTTGACACTTACTAGCTGTGTGACCCTGGGCAAGTCACTTAACCCCAATTGCCTCACCAAAACAAAAACAAAAGCAAAAAAATTAAGTGACTATTATTTGATGGAGAACATTATCTACACTCAGAATCCTCACTCAATCTTGACTGTAAAAGTTTTTCTGTTGTTTGAAACTATAAATTATAACTCAAAAATGGCATATGTTGAAGAGCTTTCCAAGGCTATAAGGAGTTTGGATTTTTGTCTAAGCAGAAAAAATGCTTACCTAATCTAAATGAACAAAAATTGTTTTTAGTAGACTCATAATGACAATGAAGGGTAAGGGGGCAGCTAGGTGGTACTAAAGAACTGGTCCTGGATTCAGGAGGACCTGAATTCAAATCTGGCCTCAGACACTTGACACTTACTAGTTGTGTGACCCTGGACAAGTTGCTTAACCCTCATTTTCCCACCAAAAGAGAAAAAAAAAAGAAAGAAAGAAAGAAAAGGAAGGGTACAAATTTTTCTTCCACACTACAAATTAATCCTGGACAGTGCCTTTAATATGCAAACTCACTATGAAAAAGAGCTTTAACAAGGTAAAGCAACTTCAAAACTATGAATGTTTGACTCCAAGTATCTTCAATTTCTTTTAAAAGATTTAGCAAGGGGCAGCTAGGTGGCGCAGTGGATAAAGCACTGGCCCTGGATTCAGGAGTACCTGAGTTCAAATCCAGCCTTGGACACTTGACACTTACTAGCTGTGTGACCCTGGGCAAGTCACTTAACCCTCATTGCCCAGCGGGGGCGGGGGGGGGGGGGAAGGGGAGGGGGAAAGATTTAGCAAAAGGGTTGTTTACTTTCCATATTTCAAGAGAGAAAACAAAACAAAAACAAAAAATGGCCATTAATTAACAACTACCCCTAAAAAAGTAAAAGGAATATGTCGACTGCAGAAGTCACAGATTTTTAAAAGGGGAGGTGGATGGGGAGTGAATGGAGAAAGGGAAAATTGGACAAACTTTAAACAACTTTTCTGACAACTTGTTGGAGAAGGCTGCTGAAGTTTTAAAAGTCTAAATATTTCATATCCATAATAGCAGAAACTTAGGAACTGTGCTTAGTAAGTTGTATATGAGTGCAAAGACTAGAACTAGATTTACAGCAGTGAAATAATGTAGATTGTATTTTGTGCTGACAAAACAAATGATAGGATATGTTTTAGTACAGACCAAACAATAATAATATTTCATATTTCATATAACTGGATTTAATTCCCCTACAAAAAGTTTAACAACACTACAAAAAGGATTTAAAAAATATGAGCCTAAAGTATGTTGCCTACAGGAAACAAACCTAAATCATAAGGTCAAGTATAGATTTAGAATGAGAGGTGGCAATAACATTTACTATTCTTTAGCAAATGCCAGAAAATCAGGAGTCGCTGTCAAGATTTTAGACATTGAATTCATTTTAGACATGAATTCAAAGGAGAAAGTAATAGAAAAGATAAGCTATATCTTACTTAAGGTACCACAAACAATGAAACAATGTCATTTAATTTTCTTTAAAAAAAAATTTTTTTTTTAAGTGAGGCAATTGGGGTTAAGTGACTTGCCCAGGGTCACACAACTAGTAAGTGTTAAGTGTCCCAGGCCAGATTTGAACTCAGGTACTCCTGAATCCAGGGCCGGTGCTTTATCCACTGTGCCACCTAGCTGCCCCTAATTTTCTAATGTGAGACAATTTTTTAAAAACATTTTTTATTATGAATTTAACAACCATTTACAATAACAAAGTCCCATATAAAACAAGGGGCTAAATCTTTTTTTTTTTTGCTTTGAATAGAATTTTCTTTTCCAAAATATATGTAAAAACAAATTTTAACGTCAATGTTTTAAAACTTTGTGTCCCGGGGGCAGCTAGGTGGCACAGTGGATAAAGCACTGGCCCTGGATTCAGGAGGACCTGAGTTCAAATCCGGCCTCAGACACTTGACACTTACTAGCTGTGTGACCTTGGGCAAGTCACTTAACCCTAATTGCCCTGCCCCCCCCCAAAAAAGCAAAAACAGCAACAACAACAAAAAAAAACCCACGAAACTTTGTGTTCCAACTTTTCTTTCTCCCTCCATTCCCACTCCCCACCCACAAGAACTCAAGCAATTCAAAATAAGTTAAACATGAGTAGTCATGGGAAAATTCCCATATTAACTAATTGTGAGAGAAAACAGTCAAAAAAACTCAAAACTTCAGATTAAGGAATTGTCAAAGAGGAAAAGGAAAAAAAAAATTTTAATGTGTTTCCATCTGTTTTCAGGTACTATCAGTTCTTTCTCTGCAGATGAGCTGCAATCTTCATAAGTCCTTCAGGGTTATATCGGATCATTGCCTTGCTGAAAATAACCACAAGCTTCCTGGTATATCATCCCTGACTATTGCTGTTATTTTGTATACAGTACATTTCACTCTGCTTCAGTTCATGTAGGTCTTTCCAGGTTATTCTGATAGTATCCTGTTCATCATAACCTGTATATAGTACCTTAAGCTTGACAGAGAATTTTCTTCATAAAAGCCCAACAAAGTAGGTACCATATGTTTTGCCATTATAATCAATCATCATAACTATTTCCCTCCATCCCACTCCCTTCCCATGACATTTACTCTATCTCCTTTTTACCTATTCCTCCTCAAAAGTGTTTTACTTCTGACTATCCTCTCCCTGGCTCTGCACTCCCTTTTTTCACTCTTCCTTCATTATCCTCCTCCCCTCCTACTTTCCTGCAGGGTTAAATAGATTACTCCTCCCAATTGAGTATGAATGCTATTCCCTCCATGAGCCCACTGGGATGAGATCAAGGTTTTAAATCTTAACCAAACTCATTAGCCTTTTTTTAAAAAGTGATGCCTTTTAATACATTGATTTCCAAATATATTTCCTCTCTCTATTCTCCTACTTAGTAAGCATTCCCTGTAATCAATCTGTCAATCAATTTGTATTGATTTTAATCTGTAACTAGCAACTCTGGTGGTAAGACTTGCTGCTTTCAAGGCTATTTATCTACCTTTGGTGTCCACCTGTCACCCAACTCTCATCTGTAGCTCCAAAAAACTGTATCATGGTGTAGTACCCACACCACAGTAAAACTGTCTCAGCTCATGAGTTAAGTCATGTTGAGAGTAACCTACAGGTCATAAACCTATTGGTAAATTAGGGGAATTTCTATCCTAAGCATGTGAAGACTTCCTTTAACAGAATGAGTGGATGAAAGTAATTTGTTCCAAGGACCATAAAGGTGGCTACAGCAGGTGCTGTTAGAGCTTGGTCAGGCACTGAAGATGCCAAGGAGATCCACTGAATCCCAGGCCAGTTCCAGTCTTGACCTTTGACTTGCCACTTGACTTAGATGACACAGGGAGAGTAAGGCTCATGACCTTGTGTAACTCTGCCACACTTAAATCCAATTCACTCAAGCAAGTCATCGCCCCATAATGCCATTGGCCTCTTTGAAAATGAAGGATGGGGAGGCAGAGCCAAGATGGTGGAGCAAAGGCAGTGAGCTCTCAAACTCATGACATGATCACTCCAAAAAAACATCCAAATAATGCCATAGGACAATGCCTGGAGCAGCAAAACCCACAGAAGAATGTGCTGAAATCATCTTCTAACCAAGAATGGGTTGGAAGGTCAGAAGGAAGGAGCTGTTGTGCTGATACAGGAGTGAAGCCCAACCCCACAGTCACCCTGACACAGATCCAGTCCCAGGAAGGCCTCATCAGAGAAGGAGACCCCCAGAGCCTCTGAATCAGAGGAAGTGCCAGTGTCGTCTGGAACTAAGCTCACAGTCTGGTGAGTGGACTGAGCCCTTGGCAGGGGGGAGACTACAGGGGTCTATGCTGGTGCTGAGGCAGAACTTGAGATTTTCACCCCTGCTGGGAACTAGGAGGTAGACTTGAGTAGCAGTGGCCCAGGTGGGGGAGGGGCACAGGCTGATCAGAGCTGACAACCACAACACACAAAGCTAGTTGATTAGCAAGTTGGTCTGGGGTCATCTACAGACCAGGGAACAGGCCAGGTGAGTGAAGAACCTGCTCCTTCTTAAATCATACCACCTGGGACCTTCTAAAGCTTGGGATAGTGCAGCTTGGAAACAGAACCCCACTTTAAGGAGCTAAAAGTCAAGTAAAAGAAAGGCAAGATGAGCAGACAGAGAAAGGTGAAGACCATAGAAAGTTTCTTCAGTGACAAGAAGATCAAGGTGCACCCTCAGAGGAAGATGTCAACATCAGGACCCCTATATCTAAAGCTTTCCAGAAATATTTGAATTGGTCTCAGGTCATAGAGGCACTCAAAAAGGACTTTGAAGATAAAATTAGAGGGGTAGAAGAAAAAATGGAAAGAGAAATGAGGGTGATGCAGGAAAGACATGAGAAAAAAGTCAACAGCTTGAAAAGCCAAATTGGACAAATGGAAAAGGAGGTACAAAAGCTCTCTGACAAAAATAATTGCCTAAGACTTAGGATTGAACAAATGGAAACTAGTGACTTTGTGAGAAGCCAAGACACAATAAAGCAAATCCAAATGAATAAAAAAAAAACAGAGGACATGTAAAATATCTTCTGGGAAAAACTGCTGACCTGGAAAATAGGTCCAGGAGAGAGAATTTGAAAATCATTGGTCTATCTGAAAACCATGATCAAGGAAAGAGCTTAGATATCATCTTCCAAGAAATTGTCAGGAGAAATTGCCCTGACATTCTAGAAGCAGAAGGTAAAATAGAAATTCAGAGAATCCACCAATAACCTCCAGAAATAGATCCCAAAAGGAAAACTCCTAGGAATATTATAGACAAATTCCAGAGCTCTCAGGTTAATGAGAAAATATTGCAAGCTGCCAAAAAGAAAGAATTCAAAGTACTGTGGTGCCCCACTAAGGATAGCACAAGATCTAGCAGCTTCTACATTAAAGGACTGGAGGGCATGGAATATGATATTCCAGAGGGCAAAGAAATTGGGATTATAACCAAGAATCAACTACCCAGCAAAACTGAGCATAATCTTTCAGAGGAAAAAATGGATCTTCAAGAAAAAGGAGGAATGATGAAAAGACCTGAACTGAATGGCAAATTTGACTTTCAAATACAAGACCCTAGAGAAACATAAAAAATTGGATTTGGGGGATATACTTGGGGTCGTGCAATAGGTGACTTTCTTGTGTCTGAGGCCAGATTTTGGCTGGGATCCCCCAGGGTCCCGGGTGAATGCTTTGTCCACTCTGTCACCTAGCTGCCCCATGATGACATGATTAGGGTTAAATTGAGGGGTGAGGGGAATGCACTGGGGGAAGGGGAAGGGCAGAGGTGAAATCCTACATGAAAGAAACGGGAAAAGGCTTATGGAGTGGGGGAAGAGATGGGGGAGGAGCAGGGCAGTAAATGAATTTTACACTCATCAGAAAAGGCTCAAAGACATTAAACTCAGAGTTGTCTCAAGATGGGATTGACACAGACACACACACACACACACACACACACACACACTCACTCTCAATTGGGTGGAGTAATCTCTCTAGCCCTGCAGGAAAATAGGAGGGGAAGGGGATAAAGAGAAAGGGGCAAAAGAAGGAAGGGCAGATTGGGGGAGGGGACAGACAGAAGCAAATCCCTTTTGAAGAGGGATAGGATGAAAGAAGATGGATAATAGAGTAAATATCATGGGGAAGGGAATAGGATGGAGGGAAACAGTTAACAATAGTAATCATGAAAAAGAGAAAAGGGGGAAAATTGTACAAAAAATATTTATAGCAATTCTTTGCAGTGGCTAAGAATTGAGAATCAAGGGAATGTCCATCAATTGAGGAATGACTGAAGAAACTGTGGTATATGATTGTGGTGGAATGGTATTGTGC
The DNA here is from genome assembly GCF_019393635.1 of Dromiciops gliroides. Taxonomy (NCBI): domain Eukaryota; kingdom Metazoa; phylum Chordata; class Mammalia; order Microbiotheria; family Microbiotheriidae; genus Dromiciops; species Dromiciops gliroides. Next base: position 234,854,138 of record NC_057861.1, read on the forward strand.
TATAGGAAATGACAAACAGGATTATCCCAGAAAAACCTGGAAAGACTCATGAACTTCTGTATAGTGAAGTGAGCAGAACTGGGAGGACATTGTGCATAGTGACAGCAGTATTGTTCAATGAGCAATTGTGAATGACTTAACTACTCTCGGCAATGCAATGATCCAAGACAATCCCAAGGGACTAATGATGAAGCTTACTATCAACCCCCATAGAAAGAACTGATAAAAAGAGCACTTGTGGATTGTACATATATAACCTGGTTGCAATCTTGTGGAGGGGGGAGGAAAGGGAGGGAGAAAAATTTGGAACTCTAAATCTTTTGAAAATGAATGTTGAAAACTACCCTTACATGTAACTGGAAAAAATAAAATAAATGTTTGTTGCAAAGAAAAAAAAAGAGAAAGAAAATGAAGGATGGGGAGCTAAGTGGTGTAGCGGATAAAGCACTGGCCCTGGTTTAAGGAGGACCTGAGTTCAAATCTGGCCTCAGACACTTGAAACTTACTAGATGTGTGACCCTGACCAAGTCACTTAGCCCTCATTCCCCTGCAAAAAACAAAACAAAACAAAATAACTTACACTGTTATGGAAAATGAAGGATGAACAAAAACTCTGTGTTAAGCATTGGGGATACAAAAAGAGGCAAAAACCAGTTCCTGTCTTCAAGGAACTAACAGTCTAATGGGAGAACCAGCATGCAGACAAATACATACAAAGCAATCTATATATGAGATCAATAAGAAATCATTAACAGGGCAGCTAGGTGGCGCAGTGGATGAAGCACTGGCCCTGGATTCAGGAGGACCGGAGTTCAAATCCAGCCTCAGACACTTGACACTTACTGGCTGTGTGACCCTGGGCAAGTCACTTGGCCCCAATTGTCTCACACACACACAAAAAAAGAAATCATTAACACGCACTGGAATTAAGAAAGGTTGCAGAAGGCTTCCTGTAGAAGATGGGATTTTAGTTGAGACAAAAGAAGCCAGCGAAGATAATCACTGATGAAGAGGGAAAGTATTCCAGGCTTGAGGGCCAGCTAGAGAGAATACCTGGAGTCAAGAGATGGAGCACTTTGTTCATAGAACAAGGAGCCAGTGTTAATGGATTGAAGAATACATGTAGGGGAGTATGTTATAAGAAGACTGAAAAGGGAGGAGGAAGGGCTTTGAATGCCAAACACAGCCTTTTGTATTTGTGCTTGGAGACAATAGGGGGTCACCACAACTTATTAAGTAGAAGAGTGATGTGATCAAACCTCTTTTTTAGGAAAATCAGTTTAGTAGCTGAATAGAGGATGGATTGGAGTGGGGAGAGAATGGAGGCTGGCCGACCCACCAGCAGGCTATTGCGATAATCACGGTGTAAAGTGATGAGGGCCTGCATTAGAGTGGTGACATTGTCAGAGGAGAGAAGAGGGTACATTTCAGAGATGTTGCAAACATGAAATCAACAGACCTCTGCAAAAGATTGGATATGGTGGGGCAGGGGTGAGGGGTGAGTAATGTGAAGTGATAGTAAGAAATACAGGATGACTCTTAAGTTGCAAAGCCTGAGGGACTGAGATAGTGTCGCCTTCTACAGCAAAAGTAAAGATAGCAGGTGGGGGAGGGTTAATGTGTTTTGTCTTGGATATATGGAGACTAAGATTTCTATTAGACATCTAATTCAAAATGCCTGAAAGGCAGTTGGAAATGGGAGATTGGAGAATCATCAGCATTGAGATGACAATTAAGTGCATGGGAGCTGATGAGATCACCAAATGAAGTAGTATAGAGGGAAAACAAGGCCCAGGACAAAACTCTGAGGGATATCTACAATTAAAGGGCATTATCTGGAGGAGGATCCAGATAGGTAGAACAACCAGGAGAGAATTGTGTCCTGAAAGCCTAGAGAGGAGTATCAAGCAAAACTCACAGAAGAATGTGCTGAAATCATCTTCTAACCAAGAACAGGTTGGAAGGTCAGAAGGAGGGAGCTGCTCTGCTGATACAGGAGTGGAGCCCAACCCCACAGTCGCCCTGACACAGATCCAGTCCCAGGAAGGCCTCACCAGAGAAGGAGACCCCCAGAGCCTCTGAATCAGAGGAAGTGCCAGTGTCGTCTGGAACTAAGCTCACAGTCTGGTGAGTGGGCTGAGCCCTTGGCAGGGGGGAGACTACAGGGGTCTATGCTGGTGCTGAGGCAGAACTTGAGATTTTCACCCCTGCTGGGAACCAGGAGGTAGACTTGAGTAGCAGTGGCCCAGGTGGGGGAGGGGCACAGGCTGATCAGAGCTGACAACCACAACACACAAAGCTAGTTGATTAGCAAGTTGGTCTGGGGTCATCTACAGATCAGGGAACAGGCCAGGTGAGTGAAGAACCTGCTCCTTCTTAAATCATACCACCTGGGACCTTCTAAAGCTTGGGATAGTGCAGCTTGGAAACAGAACCCCACTTTAAGGAGCTAAAAGTCAAGTAAAAGAAAGGCAAGATGAGCAGACAGAGAAAGGTGAGGACCATAGAAAGTTTCTTCAGTGACAAGGAAGATCAAGGTGCACCCTCAGAGGAAGATGTCAACATCAGGACCCCTATATCTAAAGCTTCCCAGAAATATTTGAATTGGTCTCAGGTCATAGAGGCACTCAAAAAGGACTTTGAAGATAAAATTAGAGGGGTAGAAGAAAAAATGGAAAGAGAAATGAGGGTGATGCAGGAAAGACATGAGAAAAAGTCAACAGCTTGAAAAGTCAAATTGGACAAATGGAAAAGGAGGTACAAAAGCTCTCTGACAAAAATAATTGCCTAAGACTTAGGATTGAACAAATGGAAACTAGTGACTTTGTGAGAAGCCAAGACACAATAAAGCAAATCCAAATGAATAAAAAAAAACAGAGGACATGTAAAATATCTTCTGGGAAAAACTGCTGACCTGGAAAATAGGTCCAGGAGAGAGAATTTGAAAATCATTGGTCTATCTGAAAACCATGATCAAGGAAAGAGCTTAGACATCATCTTCCAAGAAATTGTCAGGAGAAATTGCCCTGATATTCTAGAAGCAGAAGGTAAAATATAAATTTAAAGTATCCACCTGATATGGGCTGGAATTTGGGGTCAAATTGATCATGAGTTTTCCCAAAAGAATTACAAGACTCAGTGACTCAGTTTCCTAAGTTTTATTGCAATACTGGGGGTGACCACAAGGAGAGAACCAGAAAAGTGGAAAGGTATCTATCTCTCAAATAGTGAGAGAAAAGACAGTTATATTTATAGTATGGATAAATTGATTATCAGTCTCATTATAATATTCTCCACCTTAGGGAGGTACAGGGGAGGGCTTATCCTAATTTGGAGTTCCTGGAGTCTCAAGCCAACCCCACGGCAGGTACCTTTTTCTGTGGAGGTGTGTTTTGGGGGTGTACACATCGTAAGGTGAATCTGGGGACAAATTTGGCCTTTTCTGGGCATGTCTCTGATTCCCATGCTTAGTTTCAAAACATCTTCATTTATCATTTTTTTCTAGTCTAAATTTCTATAGGTTGTCATTTTGTCATTGTTATATGACCTGCCCCTTTTATGTTTCCGTTATGCATACTGATTACTGTGGGTAAGAGAACCTAGCATCCTGACTTATAAGTTATCCATTAACTGGTGAATCCCTTTTAGAGCTCATATCTGAATTAGAGCTTGGAGTTTGGGTTTTTCTCTTGACCCCTTCTTGCCTTCTACATCACACTGATCACCTCCTGAAAGAGATCCCAAAAGGAAAACTTCTAGGAATATTACAGCCAAATTTCAGAGTTCTCAAGGTCAAGGAGAAAATATTAGAAGCTGCCAAAAAGAAAGAATTCAAGTACTGTGGAGCCCCAGTCAGGAAAGCACTAGATCTAGCAGCTTCTACATTAAAGGACTGGAGGGCATGGAATATGATATTCCAGAGGGCAAAGAAATTGGGATTACAACCAAGAATCACAGATCCAGCAAAACTTTCATATTCTTTTTTAGAGGAAAAAATGGAACTTCAATGAAAAGGAGGACTTTCAGTTATTTGTGATGAAAAGACCTGAACTGAATGGCAAATTTGACTTTCAAATACAAGACCCTAGAGAAACATAAAAAATTGGAGTTGGGGGGGGACATACCTTGGTTCGTGTAATGGGTGACTGTCTTGTGTCTGAGGCTGGGTTTTGGCCGGGTTCCCCCTGGGTCCAGGTTCCCCCTGGGTCCAGGGTGGATGCTTTGTCCATTGTGTTACCTAGCTTCCCCATGATGATATGATTAGGGTTAAATTGAGAGGTGAGGGGAATGCACTAGGGGAGGGGGAAGGGCAGAGGTGAAATCTTACATGAAAGAAACAGGAAAAGGCTTATGGAGTGGGGGAAGAGATGGGGGAGGAGCAGGGCAGTAAATGAATTTTACACTCATCAGAAAAGGCTCAAAGACATTAAACTCATCAGAGTTAGCTCAATGAGGAACTAACACACACACCCAACTGGGTGGAGTAATCTATTTAATCTGGACAGTAAATGAGCCTAACACTCATCAGAATTGGCTCAAAGACCTCAATCTCATTAGAATTGGCTCAAAGAGGGAATAACATACACACTCAATTGGGTGGAATAATCTCTCTAACCTTGCAAGAAAATAGGAGGGGAAGGGGATAAAGAGAGAGGGGCAAAAGAAGGAAGGGCAGATTGGGGGAGGGGACAGACAGAAGCAAATCCCTTTTGAAGAGGGATAGGATGAAAGAAGATGGATAATAGAGTAAATATCATGGGGAAGGGAATAGGATGGAGGGAAACAGTTAACAATAGTAATCATGAAAAAGAGAAAAGGGGGAAAATTGTACAAAAAATATTTATAGCAACTCTTTGCAGTGGCTAAGAATTGAGAATCAAGGGAATGTCCATCAATTGAGGAATGACTGAAGAAACTGTGGTATATGATTGTGGTAGAATGGTATTGTGCTATAGGAAATGACAAACAGGATGATCCCAGAAATACCTGGAAAGACTCATATGAACTGATATATAGTGAAGTGAGCAGAACTGGAAAGATATTGTGCATAATTGTGAATGACTTAACTACTCTCAGTAATACAATGATCCAAGACAATCCCAAGGGACTAATGATGAAGCTTACTATCTACTCCCCAAAAAAGAGCACTTGTTGTACATATATAACCTGGTTGCTGTCTTATGGAGGGGGGAGGAAAGAGATGGAGGAAGAAAAATTTGGAACTCTAAATCTTATGAAAATGAATGTTGAAAACTACCCTTACATGTAACTGGAAAAAAATAAAATGTTTCTTGCCAAAAAAAAAAAAGAAATTGTTCACATTCCTTGTGAGTAGACTCTTTCAAAAAAAAAAGAGAGAAGAGAGTATCAATGAGGAGAGAGTGATCAACTGTGTCAAAGGTTGCAGAGAGGTCAAGGAGAATGAAGATCAAGAAAAGGCCACTGGATTTGGCAAATAAAGAGATCATTAGTAACCTCAGAGAGGGCAATTTCAGTGTAATAAGGTCAGAAACCAGGTGTTAAAAAGAAAGAGGAGAGAAAGGAGAAGCACCTATTAAAGAGGCCTTTTCTAAGAGTTTAGCCACAAAGGGCAGAAGAGATATAGGATGGTAATTAACATGAGGAGTTTTTTGGGGGGGGAATAGGGGAGACATTGGCATGTTTGTAGGCAGAAGGAAATGAGTCAGAAAAGAGGGAGAGATTGAAAATATGTGAAAGGGGATGACAGAGAGGGCAATCTGTTGAAAACAATGGAATGGAGGGCAGCTAGTTAGCAGTTGATAAAGCACCACCCTGGATTCAGGAGGACCTGACTTCAAATTTGGCCTGAAACACTTGACAATAGCTGTGTGACCCTGGGCAAGTCACTTAATCCTCATTGCCCCACAATAAAAAAAAAAAAACCCACAATAGAATGGGATCCCTTGAACATGTGAGGGTTGGCTTTGTTAAGGAGTAAGGCCACTTCTTTATATGGGACAGTGGTGAAGGAGGAAAGCATACCAGATGGCACCTAAGATATAGGAATTGAGGAAGAATTCCTTCAAGACAGCAAACGGCTTCAATTTTTTTCCCCTGTAAAATAGGAGGCATGGTTCTCAGTTGAGAGTGGGGGAAGGGGAGTCATGGGAGGCTTGAAGAGGGATAAAATGCTTTGGAAGAAAAAAAAGCAGTTCAGCAAATTCTTAAAGGAAAAATTAGCTGTTTCAAAGATTGATAGAAAAACAATAGTTTGGGAAGAGATATAATCCACGAACAGATTATGACAAACAGAATTTAAAGACTTGATTAGAATGCAGAAAAAACATTGAAAGAATCCACTCCCTCCTCAATTCTCAATCCTTATCTTCATATCTGCTCATGGCATTTTACAACCACTTTTGTAAATCCTTCCAATAATTCATTTGCCAGAATGGAAATTAAATGTGCTTTCAGTCCTGATGCTACATTAGATGGCTTGGCTCTCTTTGCTTAACTATCTAAAGGAAAGGCACTATGGGGGTAAAGTAGAAGGGGACTTGCTTACTGGGAAGTAACTGAGATAGAAAAATAACACATCAATATGTTTTTGTTTTTCATCACTGAAATGGAACCATTCATTTGGTCGCCACAGACTTGGATAACTGCAAGCAAAATACTTCCCTATCCTTTTTCCTGTTGACTCAAACCGCTCCCTCTTGATCTCCTGAAGCAACAGTAAAGATGCAATTAAAAAAACTTAAGTACAATTTACCACCCCACGTGCCAAATAGTACTGCAATAGCTCAAAAGATCTATGATCTCATCAATGCTGGTAACTCCACCCAGGCAGGTTGCAACCAAGCTATGGATTAGTGGATAATTAGTTGATATGACCCAAAACTCCATTTCTTGGTGGTCAACCTTCTTCTGATAAGCCTTTCAGAACATAGGTAGGCTGGTCCTTTAATGAAGGACCCAGCTGGCCTCTAATAAAAGTTTTCTCATCTTGTTAGCGCCTGCCAGGGTTTGTGCTTTAGTGACAACCTTCGGGAGCCCAGGGTCACTTCCATGCTCCCGGGAGGACTCAGGGAAGGACACTAAGCAATAATTCACCACGACACGCGGCCCAATAGAGAAAGGGGCAGCGGAGAGAAGGGGAGGGTCCGCAGGGAGCAGCCGGGTCACTCCTTCAGGAAGCGGGGAGTGGGCGAGGTAGAGAGGCAATTCGCGGACATTCTCTCCAAGCCGGGCCGGCGTCAGAGCAGGGCACTGCACTGCAGGGGTTTGGAGCTCTGGCGGGGAAGGAGGCGGGCCTCGGGCCAGAGGAATCATCGAGGAACCAACGCGAGAAGGAGACACCTTCCCCGGACTGTCCAGGCCCTTTGAGCCCGGCTCGCTACAAAACGGTCAAGCCCCAAGCAACCACCAGGTGTTCCAAGGAGAGCAGAGTCCTCCTGCCACCACCGTAAGCAAAATCACATCTTCCCATTAGCGGCCTGGGCAGAATCATCTGCAGTCACCAAAGCCCCGCCCCCCTCCGCCGACTGCGCATGTGTCCTACAGTCCGCCTAGGGGCCGGTCTAGCCGCGCAAAGGAACGAGCTGTATGCCTCAGACAGTGCGTCATCAGGGAGCGCCTCGGCGCGTTAACGGGCACGCGCAAGCGAGAAGATGTCTCCGTCGCCTCCTCTCTTCAGTTTGCCCGAAGCGCGGACCCGGTTTACGGTGAGATCCAGGAAGCGGAGGGGTGGCTGAAAGCCGACCTGACTGGAGCCATTTTCTTCCCTTCCTCTCCTCTACCTTCTCCGTAGTACACTGGTTCACCCCCGGGGCGGAACCCAGGGCAGGGGACGTGTGTTCGCCGCAGCGTTCTCTACGGGATCTTGGGGGGAGGGGCAGGCTACCTGGCTCTTCCGCGCGCGCGGCTCTGTCTTCCCAGTCACGACCACATTCCCACAGCACGCGTGTCCCTCGCGACTTTCGCCACGCTCGGCCCCCCCCCGCGCTGACCCCCTTCCCCTCTGAGGTGGACGCGGGAAAGCGATGGCGCGGGGAGCGAGCGGGTGGTCGGTCCCTGAGGAGGGAAGACAGTTAAGGGCGGGGGGGGAGGGGGGGCGGGGAGGAGCGGTCACTTCAAATGTCTTGAATCTGGGAACCCCAGAAGTCCGGGCCCCACCTCGCCTGCTGTAATAGCTCGCCGGTTCGTTTTCCTTCCTTCTTGCTTTTGATCCTCGGTCATTTGGCTAAGATCAAGCCTGAATTCCGATTCAAAAAATATTAATTAAGCATCCGATGTGTTCTGAGGCACTGCGCTAGGCACTAGGGGATGGATGGAAAACGACGTAATCCTTGAGTTCAGGGAGCTTTCGGTAGGAATAGGGCCTGGACACGAGTAAGTAATGACACAAATTAAAATGTGAAATGGACAAAAAGGAGAGAATCTTAACACAATGCCCTAGGAAAAGTTGTATAGTGGCTCTCCTCTTGGAGAGAGACTGGATGTGGAGAGGGAACCGTTTGGAAAAAACCTCGATGATTCAGCCTAGATTGGTTTTGCAAGCTCCATCTTGACAGTGGTTTAACATCGACTATCCCTTAGCTGACTGTAATCTCACATTTAGAGAAATGCTTTTATACACCTACACACACACCCACACACCCACCCTTACGACCCTGGAGGGACTTGGCGCAGGTATATGTAAAAAATATTTTTATTTATTTATTTTGTTCTGGCACCTGTGGTTTCATCTCGGTAGAGAACTCCCAGTGTGGAAACCCCCCTGCCAAGAAGATTGGCAGGTATATTTCACAAGTGAGGAAACCTAGGTGTGGGTTAAGCGATTTGTTCACTGTCACATAGTTAGTAAATTGTGGAGCTGGATCTCAAACCCAAGTCTTATACCTGCCTAACCTAGGGCAATTTCCCCTATCACCCCACTGCTTATTTAGCTGTTTTATTCTTCTAAGGCTTATGGATGACAGTCATTTAGACCAGTTATACAAGGTATGATTAAGTAATTAACGTATATTTAACTCCATGGTCAGCTATGTAAGGTGGTGCTGAAATAGGAGCTCTGAAGAAAAAACTGGTCCTTTGTTCTGTCACTATATTAATTTCCTTACATACTGATGTTTTCTTTGAAAAATATTTGATGTTACATTGGTGTGTTTCCATGCATTCTTTTTTCCAAATTACTAATTAAAATCAGTCCCCCTAGTTATTTGTGGTTTTTCTAAGACCCTCTTTAGAGGTCTTCAAATAGAGGAGGAATGACCATTTGTCAGGTAGCTAATAATAGGAATTATTTTCCATTATCTAGTGGACTAGATGTCTCTTCCAGCTCTCAAATTCTGTGATTCTGTGACATCATCCTATCCACCCTAACCAGTGGTCCTTTCCCTTATTTGATCCTCCTCATTTTTTCAACACAACTTTTTCAAAAACCCTTTGTATAGACCTTAGGATATGTTGCCAGATATAACTCATTCTGTACTTTAGTTTTATATTATCAATTATCCATCCTTGCTCCTATCTTTACAGGTTTTTAAAAGGTAAATTGGTTGGTAAATTTCCTGTGAATCCACACTGGTTTCTTTTAGACGATTCTTTTTCCTCCTCATTCAAATCATTTCTCTTTGTGTCTTTAGCATTTCATTTTTGAGAAATTCTGGTCCCTTCTAGCTGACTTTGTCTAGAATTTTAGGTCATGGCATTCGTTTTCTGAACTCCAAAATTTGGTTTCTCAAACTCTGTGGTTCATATAAAGTATGATAGGTTTTCTATTTATTTATGAGAAAATCTGAGATGCAGGCATACTACACACAAAGTTGCCATCATTTCTGTTTCTGCAAACTCTTTGTTGGTTAGATTCAGGTTCAGAAAAGCAGTACTTTGCGGCTTCTACATTTTAATTGGTGAAACTATCAGTAAAGCAAGCCAATAATTTATTAACTTTTTTTTTCCTTTTGGACAGCAAGAGAGACAACCAGAAGATGTCCTAGTAATTGAAGTCTGCCATCACTACTATATCAACACCAAACTTTGATCTAATTCCCAAATTCATTTACTTGCTCCTTCTGTTTAGGTAGTCTGTTGTATCCTATGGCAATATCACTGTTGAGAAGAGATTGAATGATGGTAATGATGACAGAGGAATCAGGACTACCCAACATTTAATTTGCTTTTGTTTTCTCTGCTGAGGAGAATGGTGCGTGGACTAGAAAGGACAAAACAAAAATGGTTAATGGGGAGTTGAAAACTAAGAGAAGTAAAGAGAAGAGAGCATCTTGTCACAGTGTTATACACTGTCAGCCATGGTGTGACCCTGTCATTTGTTTTTGGTTGTTACAAGGAAGGGTTCAGTGGAAGGGAAAGAGTTATTACATCCCTACACCATGATGTATAAAAATCAATAAAACCCATTTTAAAAAATATCTTGGAGAATAGAAGAGAGGCTGCAGGAATGGAAAAGAGCAAATGCCCTGATTTTCAAAAATGAGATGGAGGCTGCAAATTATAGGCCACTGAGTTTGACTTTGACTCCTGGCAAAATTCTAGAAATATATTATTAAAAAGATGGTTAGTGAATGCCTGAAAAAGAGAGTAGTCTTTACAAAGAGTTTCAGCAAGGACAGGGCATGCCATTCTAGCTTCATTTCCTTTTTAGACAGGTAACTATCCTGGTAAATTAGGGGAATGTTTAAGTGTAATTTATCCAGGTTTTAGTAGTGTATTTGACAGTGTTTCTTATACTGTCTTAGTGAATAAGATAAAGACTTAAAAGCCAGATAATAAAGTATTTAGGTGACTTCAGGCCTGTGAATGACTGGACTGCAAAGATGGATAGGTCGTCATTGATGGTTCATTGTCATACTTGAAGAATCTCTGTAGTGGAGTAGCCAAACAGTGTTGTTTTTCTCTGTATTTAATGTTTTTATCAGTGACTTGCATAAAGAGGTGTGTGTGTACACATGCACACACAAATGTTTATTAAGTTTGTAGAGGACATAAAGCTGAGAAGCTACGAGATATAATGGAAAGAATGTTTGACTTAAGTCAAAAAGAACCTAATTTCAGATCCTACTTTAGATCCTTAACTGTCTTTGTGAGCTTGGGTAAGTCATGGGATCATAGATTTAGAGTTGGACAAGACCTTAGAAAGCATTTGGTACACACCCTTTATTTTACAGTTTTAGGAAACTGAGCCCCTTTTCCAAAGCTACCTTAATACTGATTTTACATATATCTTGTATATACAAATATATAAGTGTCTACATATACACATGTACCAGGGTTATCCCCCCAATAGAATATAAATACTTCAGAGGCAGGAAATTTTTTATTTTTTGTTTTTGCATTCCCAACACAATGCCTGACTCCTGACACGAAAGGAATTCTTTCAACCCTTTTCTTTCTTGAGAACAGAACTATTTGATTTTTGTCCTTATGTCCCCAGTGTAAAACGTAATAGTGCCTTTTATAAAACTTAATTGTTTAATAAATGCTTGTCAAATCTAGCTTACTCATGATTGGTGGTATTATTCCAGAGTTGCCTAGAGTCTGCTTAACCTATAGAATATTCAAAAAAAATTTCCTTTCCTTTTCCCTCCTGAGTATAAAACAGTACTATCCTTAACTTCTGTTTCTCCTGAGACCTAGCTTACAATTGTGGCAGAACTGGTTTTCTTCTCAGAAACCAGAATGAACTATTTAGAAATTGCTAAGAGACAGGATTTGAACCCAAGTCCTTTGACCCCACAACCAGTGCCCTTTCCATTGAACTTCTCTGAGTACTTGGATTTAGAAATAATATCTAGCTTTTTATATACAGCTTTAAGTTTTTGCAAAACATTACAACTGTTTTTATTTTCTTATTGCAGCCACAAGAGGCAGGTGTTATTATAATCCTCATTTTACAGATGAAGAAATTGAGGCAGGCAGGTTAAGTGACTTATCAAAGGTCATAGTCACACAGGTAGTTAGTGTCTGAGGGTAGATTTATTTGTTTTTTGTTGTTGTTGGGGTTGTTTTTTTGTGGGGGGGGGGGGTTGGTGGGGCAGTGGGAGTTAAGTGACTTGCCCAGGGTCACACAGCTAGTTAGTGTCAAGTATCTGAGGCTGGATTTGAATTCAGGTCCCCCTGAATCCAGGGCAGGTGCTTTATCCACTGCACCACCTAGCCACCCCCTCAGGCTAGATTTAAACTAAAGTCTTCTTGATTATCTACTCTTCTGCCTAGTTGCCAGTGTCTTGAGTTCTTTTTTTTTTTATTATTTTAGTGAGGCAATTGGGGTTAAGTGACTTGCCCAGGGTCACACAGCTAGTAAGTGTTAAGTGTCTGAGGCTGGATTTGAACTCAGTTACTCCTGACTCCAGGGCCGGTGCTCTATCCACTGCACCACCTAGGTGCCCCAGTGTCTTGAGTTCTGCTTCTCACTTCTTGTTGTGATCAAGCCATTTAATCTCTTATGGTCCCAATGCAACTTCCTTAAACTCTCAATTACTGAGTCGACAGCCTTTGTCACCCAGGTACAGTGGAAATAGACCTGGCTGTGAAATCAGAGGAATTGGGTTCAAATCTTTGACCATGATATTTCCTACTTGGGCAAATTTCTTCTTTGGGCCCCAGTTTCCTAAATGGCCTCTGAGCTGCATTTCATCCCTAGATCTATGATGTATGAAGCTTTGATTCAGGATTTCAGATGATGAGTTCCTTATGGGTCTGAGTGCCAAAAAATATACAAAGATTTGTTATAGGTGGTGAAATAGAAAGAAAAAAATGAAACCATCTCTGATCATAGGGAGTTTACCTTCTGGGAAGATACAACATGTTCACAGATAGTTACAAAGTATATAAAATAATTTTAAGATACAGAAGAAGGTGCTAATAGATTTTTGGGGGTGGGGTGGGGGAAGGAACAGGAAAGGTCTTGTGTAAGAAAAAGGTAGCCACCTGAGCTGGGCTTTGAAGAAAACTAGGGATTCAAATGGAAAAAATTAAAATGTGATCTAGGCATGATTTGTATAGTATCAGTAAGTCCTATCATTAGATTATGAAGTATTCGACTGTGTTTCTGTTTCTTGTTCTAGAACTGGATGAACTCATTTATCAGTGCAGAATGGGTATGAGGATAATTTAAGCTGCTTCATCTAAGAGCAAGAATCATTAAGCAAGCAATGTGGATTTCTGGTTGGAGAATACTTCTAGAGTTCTGATTTTCCTGTGGCCAAGCGTTTTTTAAAGTTGGAGTGCCTTTTTGTTAGGAGAAAAGGGGATGACTTCAGGAGAAAGAAGAAAAACAGTAGTAAACATAGATGACAAATAGAGCAGTGATTAAAGAGCTGTCAGCGGACTAGAACAGGCCTCTAACCTGTGAATGGCCAGAGCCAAACAGAGCAGACTAGAGACAGGTGAGTCAGGAATCAAAGAGAAGTTTAATTTTCTAAGTGAGGAAAGTGGCTTGCAAGCAAGTACACATGTACCAGGGGCCCGTCCATAGTGAGGAGGCTTAAGCCAGTGTGGGGAGGTGTCAATACTTATACTAGTGACTGAGCAGTAAGTTGTAACCCTGACAATGAGGGGTGACAGCAAGGTTGTGACAAATTTGATTCATTGCAGGACTTTAATGGGTTTGTCCAGTACCAGGCCAGCTCAGGGAACACCTAGTGAATTATATGATTTTTGCCAGAGGGTAAATCATCCAAAGGGTGATCGCAAAGGATTGTTGTCTTGCCAAGCTCAAGGAACAACTTGCCCACTGGGCCTTACCTCTGGAAAACGGGATCTCTTAATATTTTGTCAGAGATTTTCAACGTAAATTAGAAAATTTTAGTATGTAGGTCATGAAATTAACATGACGCTCCTCCAAAAAAGCACTAATGGTAGCAGCTCAGTGTAGAGTTAATAATCCAGGCTACAATATCAGTCCAAGCCCTAGGGCTTCCATTTGTTGATCCCACAAGATCATAAAAAATGAAAGGGGCAGAGCACCATTGGGCTTTAGTAATAGGAGAGAGAAAAATGTAAAGGCAGTGGCCTCTTTTTCACTTCTGTAAGTATGGATGGGGATAGGAATATAGAAATTCCTCCTTTGGAGGAATCATTGGAAAATCAACCCAGGGAAAGTTTGCTAAATTGTTCTATATGAGACATTGTTCAAAGCCTGAAGGAACTTCCCAAAGCAATTGAAGTTTCAGACGTTTTCCAGAAGTATTGAAGGTGTTTGTACAGGTTTTCCAAAAAGGTGTATGACTGCACTCTGGATAAGTACACTTGTGTTAGGGTGGTCTGAAGAATATTGGTTTTGTTCATTGTAAAGTGAAAGTTATGTATCTCAACCTTTGATTCTACATGTGTCAGAGCAAATAAAAGTTGACAGTTTCAGTGAATTCTAATATTTTCTAAAGTGAAAAAAGGTAGGAGATGATTGAGTTATTAATACAGCGATTTAGATTTTGAAATTTGGTCATTGATTTTGTGCATTACAAAATTTCCGTGGACCCATTCTTATGCACGGCCAGTCTAAAACAGTTTGATAGCACAGAGAGAGTTAGCTTACATACATGAGGATTAGGATGGATTTTTTATGTAATTTTCTTTTTTTAAAAAACACTAAATTTTGTTTCTTTTTATGAGAAAATTTTATTCAGTACTGTTTGGATTGCAAATAATAATGAAATAGAAATGGGGTGCTGATATGATTTTAATACCTGTATTGGGGAGGTACTGGATCCAGCCATCCCTTTGGTCAGGAAGGAACAAAGATAATAAAACAACAGAAATTAAAGGAAAGAACCTACTTGATAAGGATCCTTCTGTGCTTAATGTTAATCATAACCTTCCCAGGATTCTTTTTTTCTTTTTTTCTTTTTTCTTGCAGGGCAATGAGGGTTAAGTGACTTGCCCAGAGTCACACAGCTAGTAAGTGTCAAGTGTCTGAGGCCAGACCTGAACTCAGGTCTTCCTGAATCAGGGCCGGTGCTTTATCCACTGCGCCCACCCAGCTGCCCCTGGATTATTTTTTCTTGAAGGAAAATCGATAGGATGAATTGATGACTAACCACCTCTTCTGGAGAGAAATTCCTGATATAACTTTAATAGCATATGTCTGTATCTGAACTGCAATTGTAGCTTAAATTTCTGTTAATGGTTTGAGGAAACTTTAGTTTTCAAAATAGCATCAACTTTGTCATAAGACTTAGGAGAGTAAATTTTGGGATCCATTTTACCAAGCTGCGCTGTTGCGAAACCTAAAAGATTCCAAATTCTTGTATAAAGTAAGCACAGATCGACATGCCTCCATAAATAGTATTGGTAAAGAAAAATGCAAAAACTATGAAGGCAGGTTTGTGTTTGAGGGTTTATTTACAAATATGGTAGCATGGTTGGAATCCTGGCAAGTTTGACCCAGATTTTGTTTATATCACTGAACTAATATAATATTTGTGAGTATAAATAGGGAAAGAACTATTAATACTAGGTTTTGGATGTTCCTTAACATGTACTGCTGAAATTTTAAAATACATATTTATACATTAAAAAATACTTAAGGGGAAGCTAGGTGGCGTAGTGGATAGAGCACTGGCCCTGGGGTGAGGAGGACCTGAGTTCAAATCTAGTCTCAGACACTTGACACTTATTAGCTGTGTGACCCTGGGCAAGTCACTTAACCCCAATTGCCTCACCAAAACCAAAACAACTCCTCACCCCCCACCGCCCCCCAAAAAATCAACCCACTTAATAGTTATAATGATATCCAGAACAGAAAATATTAGGGCCATGCTTAAGCAAGAAGATACCCAGTTCACAATATAAAAAGGAGATTAAGGAAATAAAAGAACAGTGCCTTTGGTATCTGGCTTTTTCATATCCAATAATCTATTGAGTAATAAATATAATAATATATTTAAGTTATGTATCAATGTCAGATGTTCTCATTAGTTTAATTGTGGTTTCCTTTCCCTTTGCTATAATCGTTCTTTTGTTGGCAACTTTGGTATAGGAATATTATCTGTTGATGACTGCATAACATAGTATAATTGCAAATTACTTAGATGCTTCCTAATATTGATGAGGGGAAGCAAATAGGCGGGTGCATTGTATTTATGTAGATATTTCTTGCAATGATTGTAAACAGTAGAGTTTACCACATGGGTTTCCATTAGGACTACACTGCTTCTTATTATTTGTGAGCCTTATTTCATTTTGTTTGTTTGTTTGGTTGTTGTTTTTTTTTTCAGGGCAATGGGGGTTAAGTGACTTGCCCAGGGTCACACAGCTAGTAAGTGTCAAATGTCTGAGGCCGGATTTGAACTCAGGTACTCCTGAATCCAGGGCCAGTGCTTTATCCACTGCGCCACCTAGCCACCCCCGAGCCTGATTTCATTTTAATTCTGTGCAGGAGATTAAACGCTTCTGCTTTAATAGACTTACTAAATCAGATGAATCAGCAACTTAACAAGAGGAGATTGTTAACAGACTGCTTACTGGAGTGTGCTTATGACATATTAAAGTCATAATACTGGTCCTGCGTGTCAGCTATTAAGTCACGGTGCCATGTGGATAAAAGGGAACAGGCTTGGTGAAGTGTCCTCACAGAAGTGGTAGATGGACTTTTTTGAAGAACCCAGTATTTTCCTCCTTTGAAAGGGATTAGCCCCATTGGGTTAACTGAAGGCTCATTAAACTTATTGCATAGTATGAGACATTTCACAAATTGATAATTCTGGATCTAAATTTTTTTTCAAGAGGACTGAAGAAAAGTAGACCCAAAATTGTTTGGGGTTGATTTATAATTCTTTAACTAAAACACAATTGATACTATTTTGACGGTGTCCCTCTCTACCACTTTTATTTTTTAATTCTTGACATATGTGTATGATAGTCTAGGACAAAGCTTCCAAAACTGGGTCATGATGGGGTCATGTAACTGAGTGTGGGGGTTGAGAAACTTTTGACAACAGTAAAAGGTTATGTCTAGCTATTTTATATACCTATATACCTAGGGTCACATAAACATTTCTTGGGTGAAAAGGGTTCTTGAGTGGGAAAAGTTTAAGAAGCCTTGATCTAAGAGAACCTCCGGCTACCTGAGTGTTTATAACAAGGTATTATCAAATCAAAAGATGGCAATGATGGACGATGCTTATACAGGATGAGCTCTGAGGGTGCAAAATAGATTGAGTAGAGCAGCTCCCACTCATCCCACTAAAGAGTTGCCTTTAGACAGGGTCAGAAACCTCCTTGTCCATTCCTACCCCTTCAGGGCTAATAAGTATGTCTTCATAAGTATTGATATTTGTTTGTTGAGGCTTTTCTTGGTCTAGCTTCCAACATTGAGAGCCCCAAACTGAAATGAATTTTTCCCTATTCAGTGCCTCTGAGGGCATATACACCCAATCCCACTTTTTCATAGAAAGAGTGGGCTACCTTCAGTATCTTCAGCCAGCCTCATAGAAGGGAGAAATGGGTCATTTCATCAGCTTTTATAGTGTTATCTAGCAGAGTCCTTCCCTAGCATAGTAGGACGTCTGCCCCACTTAGGTAGTGTTATCTCTTGAACAGCCAGCCTGAATGAAGAGTCAGGTAAGGAAGAGGTAGAGAGACTAGAAAGTGAAACAGCTAATATTTTTCCTACCTTAAAACAAATAGGGAATTAAAATCTGTTAATTCACCCTTTCGAATTCCTTTCCTGTTCTGGGTAATGATGAAGCAAGGACCAAATCTAGCCAAGAAAATTGATCATTTAGCATTTAACATTAAGGAAATATTTTCATATAGGCACAAGATGGAGATCCAATTTTCCAGCTAGACACTCTCTACAGATTATAAATAGTCTCCTGACCCAGAAGCCCCAAGAGGCAGTCACTCTGGAAGAAGACATTGACCCCAGTAGTGATTCTACAAGATCAAGGAGACATCTTATTTTAGGAAAATTCTCCCAAATACATCTGGGGAGGGGATTGAGGGGTTAGGGGTGGAGGACACCTGAAATTTTCTGAAATAGAATAAATAGCTAATAGGTTATTTGGATAGCCGTTCTAGAAAATTATTCTTTGTAGTCTTCCTGCCCCCCTTTCCCTAATACATTAGGACTTCTATAATTTGGATTGTGGAAAACCCAATTGGTTCATATTTTCCTAGTGGCTACATGACTTGGAGAAGATAAACATCCAGGTTTAAGATGGCTGCCCTTTAAAAGCCTTTTTGGAGAAAACCAAAGCTGTAATACAGCATGGAGCCAAGAGTCAGTCTTTGGTCACTTTTTGTCTTCATGGCTACTTCAGTCAGGTTAAACTATTCTGAGCCCAAAGACAGGGCCTTGCCAGTCAATCAAAATTCATCTGGGAAGCCACTGAGACTGCTTTGGGTTCATTCCTTCACATTAAAGAGGATTATTAGGATTGCCTTGTTCCCACAAAGGCAGAAGATGTATAAAAAGCCAGTCAATGTGTGGGCTTGACCTGAAAATTAATAGGAGACAGAAGGCAAAAGGATAGATTTGGCTGAGAGCCTAGCAAAATTCTCTCACAAAAAGATAGGGTCCCACAGTCCCAAGTTGATCAAGTCTACTTTCTTGAGTTGCCTGTATAACACAAAACAATCTGAGTCTCCATAGCTTTCCAACCTTTGGCATGTAGAGGTAGTATGGTACTGATTACAGTTTGTTCACCATGAATATTAAAGTAGATGCTGGATCTTCTGAACTCTCTTCTCTCTTCTGTTGCTAATGCAACAGGCCTGTCTCAAATGTTCCCATCTTAGAGGAAGAGGTGGTGAACAGTAAATGTATCTAAATTATCTGGAGAAAAATGGTGGGTATAGTGGCATGATGGGAGTTGTTTCCCCTTACTCATGGTAGGTTCTTTTCCATAATACTCTAGGATAGGTGTTCTAGCCACAGGAAGAATAACCTCCAATAGAGGGGGTGGAGGGGTAGGGTGGGAATGGCACCTTCTTACCATGGAGATAGGCTTATAATTTGTCAGTGGTTTTTACTGTTGGAATGGATTCTTCCCACCCCTTCTCCCAAGAGGGTATTTCTATTCAGGTCCATACCTTGTGTGGAGAAAAAGACAGGGTAACTGGGCACCAGTTGGCTCTTTTCTGTTGAAGTGGCTTGCTATATGTTCTCCTTGGAGGACATGATCCCCTACCTACAGATTGTGTGGCAGTTTATCTATCTGTTGTCAGAAACTGAGAATTATAAACAAGATTGGGCAACCAACCACAGCTTAACTGGACAACAGCTTTGACTTTTTGTTCCTGGTGGAAGTAATTCCTATATGTACCAAACCCATTGATTCTATTAATACTGAGGCAAATTTTGCGTGCCTTTGTTTTAATTTTCTTAGCTTCTATATTAGGATAGTTTTATGTTTGTGGAGGTGGGTTGCTTTTTAAAGATCCAATGCCCATAGACTTGGAAGAAGTCTCAGTAGATGCACATACGTATATTATCAGTCAAGAAATGGAATGATATTGTCTGGCCAAATGGATTCCTTTTCCCCAGAGAGACTAATGGATGCAGCTAGACAGTTTGAAAGATTAATGAATCCATAAGTGCAGATGACACCAAAGGAATTTGAACAACCCCTTGTACAAAGCCTTCTATAAAGCCTTTCATGATCAGTGTGTTTCAGAGGTGTCTGGGAGGAATCAGCTTATCCTAAATTAGAGTATTTGGAAAGACTAAATCCTTTCTTCCATATCTCACACACACACACACACACAAGAAAACAAACCTCAATGCTATGTCTAGTTGCTTTTGCCACTCAGATCTATCCTACAGTTTTGATTAGAACTGAGTTTCCTAAACTATATCACATTTACTGCTTTTTCTCTGCAAAAACAAAACAACTGAGAAACCATACTAATTCAACTTCCTAGAAATGAGAGCTGCTTCACTAAATAGTGGCTTCTCCTTCATAAGAGGCCTTTTAAAGCTAGATGTCCATTTTTAGAGTATGTTGTAGAAGGAATTCTTATTCAGGCATGAGTTGGATTAGGTCACTTCTGAAATTCTTTCTCTGAGGTTCTCTGATATTTAGAATTTTAGATCTGAGGTTTTTTGTGATTCCATAGTCCAAACTAGAACATAAGATAGTTAAATGACTTTCCCAGGGTCACAGCTAGTTAGTTGTACAGCCAGCAGTTGGCACCTAGGCCTACTATGTAATCTACATTGGAAAAAATAACTCTCGAATCGTAGACTCTTTTTTTTTTTTTTTGGTAAGGCAATTGGAGTTAAGTGACTTGCCCAGGGTCACACAGCTAGTAAATGTCAAGTGTCTGAGTCTGGATTTGAACTCAGGTCCTCCTGAATTCAGGGCCAGTGCTCTATCCACTGTGCCACCTAGCTGCCCCCTTGAATCGTAGACTCTTAGAGTTAGAATGAACCCAGGTGTTATCAGGTTGGGACCTGAAGCATAAATTCTTTTTATGATCCCTAATCAGTGGTTCTCCAGCCTTAGATTGAAGATTCCACTACCCTTCAAGACAGTAATTCTATTACTAATTATTCCTAAGTTATGAAATTCTTCCTTAAAAAACCCTCAACTATCTCAGTAACTTTTCTACCTATTGCCCTTAGTTTTCTTTCTCCAGAACAAACCAAAAAGAATTATAATTCTTCTATGATCCTTTAGACACTTGAAGACTAAAGTGTGGTCTCTTTTTTAAGCCAAACATCCTCTATTTACTACTGATACTTATCCTGCAAGTTCATTCATATATTAACCTCATTCAGACACACTCGTACTTGACATTGTCATTTAAAGGTTTTACTTAGAACTGTATAATTTGCTATGTATGGTCTGAAGAGGACACGGTATATTCCCTAAGGGCATTCTAGGATCATATTAGATGTTTTGGCTACTATTTTATATTGTTGAATAATATAAGGTTCCCATATACTAAAAAATCTCAATTTTTCTTATGAACTGCTTTCTAGCTTTATCTTTTTCATCTGTACTAAAACAATCAATTTTCTGAATCAAAACATAAGACTTTACATTTATCCTTATTATATTATTAAATAGTATATGGCCCTTCATTCTAGCCTATTGGAATTTCTTTAGATCCTGATTCTGTTGCCCACTGTATTAGATATGCTTTTCAATTTTATGCCAATTGCAGGTTTGATGTGGATGTTTTCTATATCTTCATCCAAGCTGTTGATGGTTTGTTGTTCACCCTTAAAAAAACCCAGAAACTTAGGGGGTAGCTAGGTGGCACAGTGGATGGAGCACTGGCCCTGGATTCAGTAGGACATGACACTTGACACTTACTAGCTGTGTGACCTTGGGCAAGTCACTTAACCCTCCTTGCCCTGCAAAAACCCCGAAAAACTTATGTGGCACTTCATTAGAAATCTCCCTCCAGGCTGACATAACAATCATTTTCTGAATTGAGTTCTTGGCCAACCCTATTACATTTAACTGTATTGTTATCTAGTTCGTCTCTGTATTTTGTCCATAAGAATACTGAGAAACTTTTTCCAATGCCTTTCTCAAATCCCAATGTGTTTCCATTTTGGTCAGTCTTTTTTTGGTGAGGCAATTGGGGTTAAGTGACTTGCCCAGGGTCACACAGCTAGTAAGTGTCAAGTGTCTGAGGCCAGATTTGAATTCAGGTCCTCCTGATTCCAGGACCAGTGCTTTATCCACTGTGCCACCTAGCTGCCCCTGAAAATCACTTTTAAAGGGGGAAAAAAAAAAAACCTTGAGTAGTTATTCCTTCTTTTAGCCACTTTTATCATTGTACCCTCCATCCAAGATAGCATTCCAGGAAACAAGTTCCTTATTTTCTTCTTCCTCTTGTCTCAATGTAGCACTCCCTAAAACCATGTCTTTTTTGTTCTTGGCATTTATAGCAAGCCTAAGGTTATGCTATATTTGAGCTTCCTTGATTCTATTCTTATAGGACTGTTTTTCTTTTGACATTTGTTTAATTATTCTCTCTTACCTTCCTCCCTTTTGTCTTTTGTCCTTTTAAAATGTGCACTTATCAGCATCCCATGGAATTATGCCATTCTCTTATGGACTCAACTGTGGTCTCAAATTATTCCATAATCATAATTTTCTTAAGCCCTCCTTCTTAAATTGATGTCCCTTTTAAAAAGGGGGGAAAAAGTCACATGTATCTAGTACTTTGTTTTACAAAGCATTTTCCTTGCTGTAATTTTATGAGATAGACAGAGGCAACATAGTGAAGAAAAGAGATGGATAATAAGTATTTTGAAGGAAAGCTCAACAGGATGTTTTCCTCCAACACTTTTCTATGAGTACCTTTTCAAAATTATGTGTGGAGATGTTTTGTTTTTCAGTAAAATCTTTCCACAGATTTATCACTTTTATTTTCCTAGAATTCCACCAGAGACGCCTTGGTCAACAAAAATATCAAGCCATTATTGAGCACCTTCAACCAGTTAGCTGGCAGGTAAGAGCCTCTGTTTCCATTAACAATACACACTAAAGTTTTGTGTTTGTCTGAGCTCTTAATAAAATATAAGTTTTGTTTTGTCTTTGATAGTGAAAATGAGAAAAAATGTACCCTTGATCAAGCTTTCAGAGTTATTCTAGAAGAGGAAATTGTAAGTACTTTTCTGCTACCAAATTCTAAAATTTTGCTGGCAAATTAAGGAGTTATTTGTTACTTAAAAATTACTTCTGGTTTTTTGTTTGTTTGTTTTATTTTATTTTGTTTTTTTGTTTTTTTAGTGTGGCAATTGGGGTTAAGCAACTTGCCTAGGGTCACACAGCTAGTAAGTGTTAAGTGTCTGAGGCTCAGGTACTCCTGACTCCAGAGCCAGTGCTCTATCCACTGCGCCACCTAGCTGCCCCACTTCTGTTTTTAAGAGAAATAATTTTGTTAAATGAGAACCATTTTGAAAATTGGGACGCTAATCCACTGTTGGTGGATGAATTCAACATTCTGGAGAGAAATTTGGAATTATGCCCAAAGGGCTATAAAACTGTGCATACCCTTTGATCCAGCAATACCTCTGGGTTTATATCCCAAAGATTTCCAATAAAGCGGGGGGGGGGGGGGGGCCGGAGACCTATTTGTACAAAAATATTTATAGCAGCTCTTTTTGTGGTGGCTAAGAATTGGAAATCAAAGGCAAGCCCATCAATTGGGGCAAGCTATGGTATATGATTTTTTATTTATTTAATTTTTTTTTAGTGAGGCAATTGGGGTTAAGTGACTTGCCCAGGGTCACACAGCTAGTAAGTGTTAAGTATCTGAGGCTGGATTTGAACTCAGGTCCTCCTGACTCCAGGGCTGGTGCTCTATCCACTGTGCCATATGGTGTATGATTTTGATGGAATATTATTATGCTGTAAGAAATGACAAGCAGGATGATTTCAGAAAGGCTGGAAAGACTTGTATGAACTGATTTATAGTGAAATGAGCAGAACCAGGAGAACTTTGTGCACACTGACAGCAATATTGTTTGATGAAGAACAGTGAATGACTTAACTATTCTCAGCAGTACAATAATCCAAGACAATCCCAAAGGACTAATGGTGAAGCATACTATCCACCTCCAGAGAAAGAACTGATATTGATTGAATATAGACTGAAGCATGCTATTTTTCACTTTCTTTGATTTCTTTTCTTTTATTCAAATTTTATACAAAATGACTAATATGGTAATCTTTTACATAATTGCACGTGTTTAACCTATATCTGATTATTTACCATCTTGTGGAGGGAGCAAAGGAGGGATAGAATTTGGAACTCAAAACTTTGAATAAAAATGGTTATCATTTTTTAAAATTAATAAACATTTTGAAGAATAACTCAGTAGGACAAAAGGCTGCATTGTGTAGTAGATGGAGTACTAGATGCTTTACTTGGAATCAAGAAGACAGACCCTGGTTCCTAGCCTGTCTAGTTGTGTGACCATGAGCAAGTTATTTAACTTTTCTGGGCTTCAAGCACTATGCTAAGATTCTGTATTATAGATGGGTTGTGTGAAACCTGCCTCTGTGAAATAAATTACCATAACAGTGAAATTACAGGTCCAGGATGATTATTACTTATTGCTATATATTTGGGCCAGTTTGTCATAGTTAACTGTTATAATGGACCTAGCCATTTCTGGACTAGTTTGAGTCAGTACCCACTAAATGTTTGACAGCTCATAGGCATTGTACAAGTTTAAGACAATAAATAAATTAAGACTACCCCATCCAAGGGAAACTAAGACTTTTAAATATATCCGAAAACATATAGCTCAAGATATAGTTAAAGGAAGGGCATCTAATTCAGTGATACCAGCAGTGGAATAAAATTATAGTGCCCAAAGTCTAGCTGAGACAGGGTGAGTAACCTTTTTTCCATTACAATGCCAGAAGTCATTGTAAGGTGTTCTCACCAGTAAGGCACCTGTCAGGAATAGTGAAAATTATTTACATAATATAACAAAAGATTATATTTCCCCCCCATCTCTGTGTGTATACATGTAGAGAGAGAACAAAAATGTTGTGTTTTGCTGAAAATAAATATATTTTATTAAGTAAAAACAGTTCTTTGATATTTTTACTTGTGCTTGTTGTGAACTAAGAACTTGATGGTTAGTTACAACACTATTGTTGTCTTCAGTGTCAATGGGCATTTTCCAAATGGGCACCTGTTTTTTGTGATCATAGGCATGTTTTGATTCAGATTTATGTGCCAGCAGATTTACAGCGGGCTTCTAAACTGCATAAGCCCCGCTTCAATTTTTGGAACAGTTTTTCTAAATTTCATGTAACTATGTTACAATCACTGTTGTTATGGTAAAGAGGGAAAAAAGCAGTGGCTACATAATCCCAGAGAAATCAAAATGATATTTTTCAACTATAAATCCATGACAAGTTGTTATATATAATTGTAATGGAATGTTACTGTGCTGTAAGAAATGATGAACAGGCTGATTTCAGAAAAACCTGGAGAGACTAACATGAACTAATGCAAAGTGAAGTGAGAGAACCAGAGAACATTATACACAGTAACAGCAAATACTGTATGATCATTATCTGTGAACGATTTAGCTATTCTCAGCAATACAATGATCCAAGACAATTTCAAAGGACTCATGATGAAAAATGCTATCCACCTCCAGAGAAGGAATCACTGGAGTTTGAATGCAGATCAAAGCATACTACTTTTCACTTTCTGTGTATTTTTTTTTCTCACTTTTTTTACTTTGAGTCTGTGTCTTCTTTTACAATATAGTTTTTTTAAAAAACAATTATAGGGGCAGCTAGGTGGCTCAGTGGATAGAGCACCGGCCCTGGAGTCAGGAGTACCTGAGTTCAAATCCGGCCTCAGACACTTAACACTTACTAGCTGTGTGACCCTGGGCAAGTCACTTAACCTCAATTGCCTCACTTAAAAAAAACAAAAAACAATTATAAATCTGTGTTCACTCTGTGAACATAGCACCTCAGTTTATTTTAGCTTACTTTAAAAGCATCATTTCAGTTTAGACAAATGTATAAAAAGGCCAAAGTGGAGGTTACAAAAGGCTATGGGTCTTCCTCCCCAGAATAGCCTTTTCTGCATTATAGTAGCCATTCATTTATATTGTCAAGAGGAAGGGGATTAAATGGATGGGATTGTGTAGATATAAAGGCATATCTTTTTTTTTTTTTTTGGTAAGGCAGTTGGGGTCAAGTGACTTGCCCAGGGTCACACAGCTAGTTAAGTGTTAAGTGTCTGAGGCCAGATTTGAACTCAGGTCCTCCTGACTCCAGGGACAGTGCTCTATCCACTGTGCTACCTATCTGCCCCATAAAGGCATATCTTATGTATTACCACCTTATACTACCAATTCTGGACTATGGCACAGTTGATTGTTTCTGTCCCAAAACAAGTGTTTTAACTTGCTTTCCTTTCCCTTTTCTTAAAAAATCCTGAGAATTCAAATTGTATAATTTTTCAGATTAGAGTAAGTTTATATACTGTCCCCATGTCACATATACTGTTAGAGTATGGCATTATACAGTGAGAAACAAGTTAATATTGCTAGACTATTTAATCATTTAAAACTTAATAAACTATTCTTCAGTGTGTTTTAGGAGTATGTTCTTCAGTGTTTTAGATTGACAAATGCTTTAAAGTTGAAAAAAATTTTCTATTAAATATAAGGATAAAGGTAGGGACTGGACCTGTGATTTCACTGATTTAGAGAAAAGACTACCCAATGGCCATGCAGGCACTATGGGTCAGATCTGAACTTATACCCAGGTCTTCCTGACTTCAATACTAGCACTCTTTTTTTTTTAATTTTTGCCTTTATTTTAGTGTGTGTGTGTGTGGCAATTGGGGTTAAGTGACTTGCCCAGGGTCACACAGCTAGTAAGTGTCAAGGGTCCGAGGCCACATTTGAACTCAGGTCCTCCTGAATCCAGGGCCAGTGCTCTATCCACTGCGCCACCTAGCTGCCCCAATACTAGTACTCTTACTATACCATACTACTTCTTATACTAAACATAATCTTTTAGAAAAATGTTTATTGATCATATAATTTAAATTTGAAAAGGGATTCAACAATTATTTAACCCAACCCATATTTGTTTTTTTGTTGTTGGTTTTTCCTGTGGGGCGGTGGAGGTTAAGTGACTTGCCCAGGGTCACACAGCTAGTAAATGTCAAGTGTCTGAGGCTGGATTTGAACTCAGGTCCGCCTGAATCCAGGGCCGGTGTTTATCACCTAGCTGCCCCAACCTAATTCATATTTGAAAAGGAATCCTCACTATAACATACCCAACAAGTGGTCAACCAGGCTTTCTTCTTTAAAGATTTCCAGGGAGGAAAGAGCTCGCTCCTTCCCAAGGCAAGCCATCTCACTTTTGGATAGCTCTAGATGTTTGGAAGTTTTTCTTTATATCAAACCTAAATTTGGCTGGTTGCACCTTCTGCTCATTGCTTCTGGTTTTCCCCCCTGGGATCAAATGAGAAATGTCTAATCCCTCTTATGTAATAGCCCTTCAAAGACTTGAAGGCAGTCATCATGTCCCCATTAAGTCTTCTCTCCTCCAAGCTAAACATCTCCACTTCGTCCAATTGGTCCTCAGAATGGCATGAAATCATGGCCCTTCTTCATCTTTATTGCCCTCCTCTGGACACCTAGCTTTTCAGTGTCCTTCCTAATAAACTGGTACCCAGAACTGAACATAATATATTTTGTTTTAAAATAACAGACACTTCCAGCAAACTTCTGCAAAAGTGTAGTAAATATTTAAGCAAAATTACCAAATAACATGATTGTGACTCACAGTATATGTCATTTTATACTTTTGAAGTTAGTCTTTTTATTATAAATTAACCTATTCTTAGTGTACATTGTGGAATCATATTATGTGATATTAACATGAATGTTTTAACTTCTGAAATCTTGTTTAATGGGAAAATGTTGAACATCTATACACCAAAATGGTACAAGTTTTTCTATTGTCTTTTGGTGTGTTACTGAGTTTTGATTAGCATAACTTTTTATTTATTATAATGTATATTTTTTGTTGTGGGATTGGATAATAATTAACATTTATATGGAACTTTAAAGGTTGCAAAGCTTCTTTGAATTTCTTAACCATCATTTGAGGTAGGTACTATAGGTGGTATTATCTCTGTTTTACAGATGAGGAAACACTCTCAGAAAGGTTAAATGACTTGTCCATTCATGCAGCTATTAAATGTTAGAAGCAGAATTTGAATTCGTATCTTCAGACTCCAAGTTTAGCACTCTATCCACTATTTTGTTAACAACCAAATAAATTAAGGGGCAAGTTAGGTGGCGCAGTGAAAAGAATTGTGCTCACGCCTGGAGTCAGGTAGATTCATCTTCTGCATTTAAGTCTGGCCTCAGACACTCTGTGACCCTTCGCAAGTCACTCCCCCCCCCCCCCCCCCCCCCCCCGTTTGCCTTGGTTCCTCATCTGTAAAATGAGCTGGAGAAGGAAATGACAAGTCACTCCATTATCTTTGCCAAGAAAACCCCAGATGGGGTCAAGAAGAGTTGGACACGACTGAAATGACTCAAAAATATCAACAAAATTAATTGAGAAACTTACATGATGCTTATATAGTTTAATATAAATGTAAGATGATAATCTCTCAAGATAGTTTGGTTTTGTAGGGAAGTGGTAGAAAAGTCTCCCTTATATGTTAGGCAGTGGATAAAAGCATTGTAATTAAGATCATAAGAAATTATACTTTTAAAATAAAAGTTATAGTCATTAAACATTCTTATTTCATGAAGTAAGCTCAGTTTGGGGTTTTTTTTTCCTTTGTTGTTAGATAACCCGTGCATCTTGTGAAAATGTTTTGGCTATTATTTCTCTTGCTATTGGGGGAGTCACTGAAGGTAAGTATTTTTCATAGATTAATCTGATGAGTGAGATATTTAATTTTAACCTTTTTTCCTCCTCTCTCCCCATCTTTTCTAATCATGCCCATCTTTCAAAGCTCATTTCAAATGCCACATCTATAAAACCCTTCCCAACAATACTGATATACACTGATTTCTCTCCTGTTCCGTTCTTCCAGTGTACTCCTATGCTACACATTTCGGTACTTAATTATGTTCGTCTTATCCAACTTTTAAATTGTTGCATATATATAATTCTTGCCTCCCAAAGTAGAATGTGTTACAGTAGTAAAATTGATGACATACACTCTTTTTGCATCTTCCTTAATGTCTAGAATGCCATTAGGTACATAATAAATTCTTATCACATCACCCTGCCCAGATCCTTCTTTTGTCATCCTCTCACCTCCAGCTGAATACACTACATGATTTCACGGTCTTACTTTCTATCCCACCTTCATCCTTAGTCCTTCAAGTATTCCTACAGATGAATCTTTGATGCCCTAGCTTCCCAGTTTATCTTCTTACCAAAGCCTCGAACTTCTATCTCCAGTCTACCTTATCCACCTACTGGGTAGCTATACAGATTAGAAACCATCCAAGTCTGCCCATCCTGTGCAACTGCTATCTGTACCCTCTTGTAAATCCACAAAGTCCGGGGGGGGGGGGGCGTGGGGGGGGAACTGGTGGTAGGGAATCTTATTAATGTGGTTGGGGGTCTTTGTCATTCTCTTGGCAACGGGTAGCTATTATTGAGCATATGGGTTGTTTTGCTTATCTTTTTCTGGTCATGAGTCTCCAACATCATCTTTACACTACTTTTGAGAAATTCTTCTTTTGTAATATGTAGCAGCCTGTTCATGCTTACTATGTATGTCTCCATTTCCCTCTGGGTGATCCTCAACGTCATTTCTTGTAAGAGTACTATTCCATAATTCATAGCCATACGACATCACCAGAAGAATATTATCATTAAAAAGATGGGCCTTTGTTTCTTTTTCTTTCTTTCTTTCTTTTTTTTTTTTGGTGAGGCAATTGGGGTTAAGTGACTTGCCCAGGGTCACACAGCTAGTAAGTGTCAAGTATCTGAGGTCAGATTTGAACTCAGGTCCTCCTGAATCCAGGGTCTGTGCTCTATCCACTGCACCACCTAGGGGGCCTTTGTGAGAGAACCCTGAGGTGATTTAAAAACAATTCAGAATCTTTTCTTCCTCTTGTTCAATTCTGGGTCCAGTTCATTGTCCATTTGCAGTATATCTCCAGGATATATGTTCTGATGGTTGTTCTCTGTGGATTGTTCATCCAGCTGCATATCACAATTTGGACAATATTCAGTCAGTTAACATTTATTTAGTACCTACTATGTGCCAGGCACTGTGTTAAGTGCTAGGGATTGGGGGTGGAGTGGAGAGTGGGACAGGTAAATGTCTCTCTTTCTGAGGAACTCATAATCTAATGGAAGAGACAACATGCAAGTAACTATATGTGAACAGGAAATAATCAGCAAAAGGAATTAAAAGGGATTGGTAAAGGCTTCCTATAAAGGCAGGATTTTGGCTGGAATTTGAAGGAAGCTAGGAGGCAAAGATGAGGAAGGGAGAATATTCCAAGCCAGTAAAAATTCTCGGAGTTGGGTAATGGAGTATCTTATTTTAGGAAGAGCAAGGAGTTCAATGTCACTTTGACAGTCTAGTGGAGAATCTACTGAAATGGGGAGAGACTTAGAGCAGACAAACTAACCAGAAGTCTGTTGCAATAGTCCAAGTATGAAGTGATGAGGACCTATACCTGGCTAGAGATAGTGTCAGAGGAGAGAAGGAGACATGTGAGGGATGTTATAAAGGTAAATTGACATCTCTTAGCAACAGATTGGATATGGGTGGTGAGAGTGTAGAGTTGAGGATGACACCTAAATTATGTAAGCTTGGGTAACTGAGAGGCTGGTGGTGCCCTTGATAGTAAATAGAAAAGCTTGGATGGAAGGAGAGCTTGGGGGGAAAGATAATTGAGTTCAGTTTTGGATATGTGGAGAGCTGGAGCTAAGATGGTGGAGAAAAGTCAGGAAGTTGCCTGAACTCTTCCCAGTTCCCCTCAAAACAACTTTTGTCATGCCCCAAAATGAATTCTTGAGCAACAGAATCCACAAAAGGATGGGGTGAAACAATTTTCCAGCCCAAGATAACTTAAAAGGACTGTAGGAAAGGTCTGTCTCACTTGAGTAAAAGGGGAGAGCCCCCTCACCCCCCCAACCCCAGTGCAGGCAGTGTTCATGTAAACCTAGCACCAGCAGAGATCAGCAACCAAGGTCCCATAGCCCCAGCTAAGCAGGCCAGCTTTATTCCAACCCTAGCACAGCAGGTTAGTGGCCTGGCCCCAGGTGCACAAAGTTTGGAACAGTGCCCCACTCTACCCCAGGAGCAGAGCTCAACTTTAAAAGTCAAGAAATAGACTGGAAAATGAGCAAAAAATAAAAAAGCTCTGACCATAGAAAGCCACTATGGCAATAGGAAAGATCAAAACACAAACTCAGAAGAGGATAATAATGTCAAAACACCTACATGTGAAGCCTCAAAGAGAAATATGAATTGGTCTCAGGTGCAAAAAGTTCTCCTGGAAGAGCTCAGAAAAGATTTTAAAAATCAAATAAATGAGGTCAAGGAAAAATTGGACATGTTGAATTTAAGATATCTACAGGACATCTAGTATAAGATAGCTAATAAGCAGTTGGAGGTGTGAGAATAAAGGTCAGTAGAGAGGTTAGGGCTAGACAAATAGATTTGAGAATCATCTGCATTGAGATGATAATTGAATCCATGGGAGATGATGAGATCACCAAGTAAAGTAGTATAGAGGGAAAAAGAGATGAGGGTGTAGGGTGAACCTTGAGGGAACACTCAGAGTTAGTAGGTGTGACTTGGATGAGATCCAGAAAATGACATTTTGAAGGAATGATCATAGAAAGGTATTTAAACAGTGTCAGCCATGATGAAGAAAGTGAGAAAGCAAGTAAGGGATCATAAGTAACTTTGGAGAAAGCAATTTCATTTGAAAGATAAGGTCTGAAGCCGAACAGAGTGAAAAGAAAAGTGAAGACATCTATTGTAGATGGCCTTGAAGTTTTGCCCCAGAAAGAGAGATATGGGATGATCGCTAGCACGGATAGGAGGATCAAGTGAAGGTTTTTTGAGGATTGGGGAGACATGGACATGTTTGTAAACAGTAGACAGGGAGAGATTGAAGAGAGAGTGGGGATGATAGAGAGGGCAGTCTGTTGGAAGAAGAGGAGATGGAATGAGATCACTTGTACATATTAGAAGGATTAACCTGGATAAGGAGAAGAGCCACCTCTTCATGTGAGACAGGTGAAGGAAGAGATAAGATAGAGGCATTTGGGTGATGTGAGATGAAGAGGAAAAAGGGGAGCTCCTGGTGAATTTTTTTTCCAGTAAATATGAGGCAAGAATCTTAGTTGGGAGTGTAGGAGCCATGGGAAGTTTGAGGAAGGATAAAAAAGTTTGAAAGAGCCTTCGTGTTGAGTTTGAGAGTGAGTTAATTAGGGAGATAAGTGAGAGCCCAGTTGAGATTACATCACATAAATTTGGGGCAACTAGGTGGCAGACTGTTTAGAGTACTAGAAAAATCAGGAAAATCTGAATTTTAATTCTTCTTCCAACTCTTCCTAGCCTTCCTACATGACCCTGAACAGTTCATGTAACCTCTCTTAGCCTCAGTTTCCTCTTCTGTAAAATGGGGATAATAATAGCACCTCCCTCTGGTTTATTGTGAAGGTCAAGTGAGGTGTCAAGTCCTTTGCAAACCTTAACTATGTAAATGTGATGATGTTGATGATAATGTTGTCCTTCCTTTTGCTCAACACTCAGAACCTCTTTGATCAACTCCTCTCTCCCTCCCTCCCCCCCCCCCTGCTTATTTTCATATTATTCCCCTTCAGTTTTGGCACCAGAATCAATCAACAATGCCCTTTTTCCTGGAAGGGTTATATCGGTCTAGTACTACTTGGCCCCACACATTATCCCTTTATCTTTCAAAACCAGAGTGCCCCTCTCTAGTTACATTCTCCTAAGTGTTTTGTTTCCCTCATTAGACTTTAAGCTCCTTGAGGGTACAGAACTTTTTTGTTTTTGTAACCAGCATCTTGAACAATACTTAGCACTTAGTAAGGGATAGGGACTGGAATTGGACTAGACCTGTATTTTGAGCACTTTGTACAGTGCTTTGCCCATAATGGGCACTTAATAAAGGCTTTTCCATTCATTCAGTCACACAGAATATTTTTGCTAAATGAATACTTTTATTCTCCAACAACATTCCATCCCTAGCCTTTATAAATTTATTAAGCCATTCTCTGTGTTTGAAATGTACTCCTTTATCATCTGTCTTTAAAATCCTCTTCTTTTTTCAAACCATAAGTCAGGTGTCACTTCCTGTGTGAAGCTTTCCTTAATGCCCTCCCCACTCACCAAAAGTTTCATCCTCCTTACATTTTCCTAAAGGACTTTGCCTGGATCTTTTCTTTGTGTCTTATCATACCAAACCTTGTATTGCATTTATCTTTATGCTTGTATCCTTTCCAATTAAATGTAAGCTCTTTGAGGATTAGAATTGTATCATTTTTATCTTCTTATGCCCCTGGCACTTAGAATGATGCTTTTGCATGCAGTAGGCTCTTAATAAATGTTTGTGGAATAGTAGTCATTCAGTAACCTATCTTTTAATTGAATTAAACTCCTCTCACAGCAATGTACTCCTCAGTATTCCTGTTTTTAACTGGTTAAATGTGTTCGTCATAGAATTGAAGTTTTGTAGGGGAAGGTGATATTGAACCAAAAAAGCAGTAAACTAAATTTGTGATATTAAGTATAGTTAGTGATGTGGGATAGAATTAGGGTCAAATTGATCATGAGTCATCCCAAAAGAATTACAAGACTCAGTGACTTAGTTTCCCAAGTTTTATTGCAATACTGTGAGTGATCATAAGGAGAGAACCAGAATAGTGAAAAGGTGTTTTTCTAATAGGGAAAGAAAAGACAGTTATATTTATAGTATGGATAAATTGATTATCAGTCTCATAATAATCTCTACCTTGGAGAGGTACAGGGGAGGGCCTGTCCTCATTATAATAATCTCCACTTTAGGGAGGTACAGGGGAGGGCCTATCCTAATTTGGAGTTCCTGGGAGCTTAAGCCAACCCCCAGGCAGGTATCTTTTTCTGTGAAGGTGTGTTTTGGGGGTTTACACAGCATAAGGTGAATCTGGAGACAGATTTGGTCTTTTCTGTGCATGTCTCTTTCTGTTTCCCATGGCTAGTTTCAAAATAGCTTCATTTTTCTTTTATTCCTAGTTTGAATTTCTATAGCCTGTCAGTGTATTATTGTTATAATCTAAGGTCTTCATGACCTACCTCCCTATGTTCCCATTATGGGTACTGATTACTGTGGGTAAGAGAACCTAGCATCCTGACTTGTAAGTTATCCATTAACTGGGATCTGAATCCCTCTTAGAGTTCATATCTGAATTAGAGTTTGGGTCTTAGGTTTTTCTGTTAACCCCTTTTTTGCCTCCTACATCTGTTAATATTTTCCATTTTGAATAATATTGAATTTATGGATGTATATTTACTAACTCATGTATTTATTGAAAAATATTTATTGCCTATCCAAATGTTACCCAACTTCCTTTAGGTCCCAGCTAACATCTCACTTTTTGTAAGAAATCTTTTTTGATCCGCTCTTAATGCTAATGCTTTCCCACTAAGATTACATCCAATATATCCTGTCTATATCTTTTTTTTATACACAGTTATTCACGTGTTGTCTTTCCCGTTAGAATGTGAGCTTCTTTAGAGCAGGGACTGTTACCTGGCATGTAGTGGCACTTAATAAAATACTTCTTGACTAGTGCAAGCACCAAGTCCAATTTATGTCATACAATTAGTAAAGGATGCTTAATAAGCAAATGCTTATTTTAGTATTCCTGTGACCTTTGTAGGAGAAATGATCCATTACTTTTTTTATTTGCAGTTCTACCAAGCCAGCTCTTATAATTTATTTCTTTGGTTTGTCAAGGCTTGAGAACTTAGATTTTATAATGAAGAGTTGTGTCAAATTTAGTTGTAATTTAAAGGCAAAAAAAATTTTTGTGGGGGAAAAATAACATTTGTATAACACTTTCCAGAGTTCATAATAATGTCTAATTTTTTGATGGTTTTACATATAGGTTTTAAACTAATATATCCCTTCTTTCAATTCTTATAACACCATCAACTTGGAATTAATTCATTAATTATATATTACTTGTTGTTGTTGTTTTTTTGTCCCTGATTGATTCTAGCATATTGAACTTTTCTTCCCAACTAGATTATAAGCTCTTCAAGGGTAGGGACAACTGTGTCTTATACATTTTCTATTTCTCCCACACACGGTACCTTATAACAACTCACATTTACGTAATTAGTAACTCACATTTACACAGCTAATAAATGCTTGATTTGGGACAGGAATCCAGATCTCCTAACTCTAAGGCCATCATTAGTTTCCTTATACCACAGTACCTCCGAAGTACAGTGTAAAACAGATAGGAAGTGCTACATTCTGATAGATAGTAAAGGGTAACAGCAATTCATATTTATATAGTGTTATTAGATTTACAAAATAATTTCTTACAACACCTTCTTTGGTATGTATTATAAATGTTATTAGAGAAACATGGCTTAGTGCTTAGAGAGAGAATAATAAGTCTAGGAGTCAGGAAGACCTATGTACAAATCTTACCTCTAATGCATGGGCTCTGGGACCCTTAGCCTGTCACTTAATTTCTAAACATCCAAGGCTTATAAGACTTAAATTTCAGAGCAGTGCCAGTTTGTATTGGTAGAAGTAGTTTCCTCACAGTCTAATTCAAAATATTGTGTAGGGGGTGGTACGTGTTCACATAACATACATGCATCCATTGTGTGGATATACATTATCTCCATTTTATAGATAAAGAAATTGAGATTAAGTGATTTGCTACAGGGCTATACAACTAGTGGTGGAGCTAGGAATTGAAATTGGACTCAAGAATTTAGTATGATTTCTTGAGGGGGATGTTTTCTTAATAAATGTTTGTTCATCGATTTTTGTTTGGTTTTGTGTTGGGGGTTTTTTTTGGTTTTTGTTTTTTTGGTGAGGCCAATGGAGTTAAGTGACTTGCTCAGGGTCACACAGCTAGTAAGTGTCAATTGTCTGAGGCCAAATTTGAACTCAGGTCCTCCTGACTCTATCCACTTCGCCACCTAACTGCCCCCATCAGTGATTTTTTTAAATAAGCATTGACTTTAAAGGATAACAGAGAGAGAGAGAGAGAGAGAGAGAGAGAACATCCTGAGTGCTAGGGATACAAACACATTCTTCTGTTTCCAAGATACTCGTTGTTCTCAAGGAATGTCCATTCTAATGGGGGAAGGAAGCAAATAAAGTGGGAATGGGGGTGGGGAGGAGATGGCAGAGAAGTAACATGGAATCTGATCTTCATTATTCTCTTAATTTGAAGTAAATCTCCCTGTGCTCTTTTTTAAGTGTCTTATTTTTTTTAATTCTGCATTATTCTTCATAGATTATATAAACATGCAATTCTCTAAACTTTCTAATTGAAATATGCCCCCACTTAAAGGTATTTGTACAGCATCTACACCTTTTGTACTATTGGGAGATGTTTTGGATTGTCTTCCTTTGGATCAGTGTGACACAATCTTCACCTTTGTGGAGAAAAATGTTGCTACTTGGAAATCAGTAAGTTTGTTTCTCTTTTTTGTTAACTCTGTTTTTCCTCTTATCTTTCTGGAAATCCTCCAGTATTATAACAGTTTGTCATGTAATTAATTCTCCCTATACTTCTAGTTTGAGGTAAAAGATCACATACTTGCTAGTGGTTGAAAGGACTATCCCTGTGTAAATTGTACTGGGAATCCTGAGATGACTTGCATTACTCTTAGATTCTTAGAGAGTGTAGTGAGAATCGTATCCCTAGAGAAAACTGAAGTAGGAAATTTGATCATGCAAAAGCAGTTAAATGAAGCACTTGTTAAGTATCAGGTATACCTCTGTCTTGTGTTTCTGAAATTAAGCATTTTGTAACTGAAGAGCAGACTTAGTGTTTGTTACTAGATTTCCTACTCTAGCTGCATTTATGGAAGAATACTGTAAAGCTAATTGGAATATGCTACAAATTCTATATAATAATAAGGTTTTTTATTTACAGAATACATTCTATTCTGCTGGAAAAAATTATTTGTTGCGCATGTGCAATGGTAAGTAAAAACATTTAAAAGTAGAAATATTATCTTTTTATGGTTGCATTTAGAGTTGTGCAAATTATTTAATACAAAAAACAAAAATCTTAGCAATTACACGGTGAAAATTTGGCTAATGACATGCAAAATGTGGCATAGTTTTGCTTCTAGGCAACAAGGTATAATGGAAAGCACTAGATTTGGAGTCAGGGAAGACCTAAGTCTGAATCTTTTTTTCATACTACCTTTGTAGTTAACCTTTTTGAGCTTCCATAAAATGGGGTTAATAATACCTACGTCATAATGTTGTTTTGAGAGTCATATATTTAAAGCACTATATAAAATATCAACTATTATTATATAGTTACTTGTTTGTGAAAAAAAATTTTGGCAGCATGAAGATTTCAGTAGACTTAGAGTAATTCCTGTAGGGTAGTTGTTGTCAAACAGTTTTAGACCATGGGAAAAGTGTTCCACAGACCATTTATCCCAATCCTTGCTCCTGCAATAAAAAGAAACAGAAAAGGGGAAATTACTTTAAGGACAGAGACTATATTTTATTTTTCTGTGTGTATACTAATTATAACACATTGCATATAATTTTGTTAAGTAAATGACAAAATTAGTGAGATGACACCATTGATTACAAATAAATTATCTTAAAGCAAACATTCATGTTATTTTAGATAAGAATAAGTAGGGGGATCCTACAGACCATACTTAGGGAACTACTACTACTTGCAGAAGAATACCATTGACCACATAGTTAAGGCACTTGGGTATGGTTGTGATAAAATCAAGGTCCTCCCTTGTTTCTGTTTTGCTTTCATTTCTATATATTGTTTTAGATCTCCTAAGAAGATTATCAAAGTCCCAGAATACAGTGTTCTGTGGAAGGATTCAGCTTTTCTTGGCCAGACTTTTTCCTTTGTCAGAGAAATCAGGTGAGATTTTACAAATTAGAACAAAGGACTTATAGCTGACTCTTGCACAGTTGTTAAATGGATTGTTGTCAACTATTCCTAGTAATTGAAACTTAACAAAGATATTAAAGTAATCACAATTATATAATTTCATAAAAGGCATAGTAGAAAAGTATTGTTTTCTTCTACTAGTGGATAAAACATATAGAAAAATGCCTTTTATTCCTAAAGTAAAACCAATGGCTCCTTTTGTTGAAATTGTTAGTTAATATCTTTCATTTTAAGTAAAACCTTGCTTTCCGAAATATTTTCACATCCATTATCCTACATCTTTGCAATATCTCTGATTTATGTTTTTTTTTTTTAAAGCAAGTAGTTAAGACACCTGAATTCAGTCTCTAAATGTTTGTGTTTATATTCATGGATAATGAACCAAATTTTCAAACATGGTTTCTGACATTTTCTATTGACATCACAGAAGTATATGTTGATTAGTTTGGAATCTCCTTATTACACTGTTTGCTTTTTTTCTTATTACATTCTTTATAGAACATCTCTACTCACTCCTCTGCAAAAGATGTTGTATAAGCTGTAGTAATCTTCATCATGGTGGTTATAGAATCATACATATTTTATAGATGAGGAAACTGAGGCTGAAAGTAGTTAAGCAACATGCCTAGGGTCATACAAGTAAGAATCTCAGGCAAGATTTGAACTTGATTACATGCCTAGTTCTCCATCCAGTGGGCTATCTAGCTGCCTCTATTTCTTCATGTTTACCCTGAGCACTTCAAGGAAAGATAACTGAATAGACTATGCAATGAAGTTTTTAATTTCCTTTGGCTATGTAATGAGTTCACTTCTGGCAGTTCCTTTATTCACTTCTTTAAGGAATGCTTGTGAACTATCCAAACAAATAGCTATGAACCTTTCCCTCTTCATGTTCTGAAGCCTGTAGAGAACTAGATATGAGATCCAGGTAAACCAGCTTTTACCAAGAAGATTTGTACTTGAAATTGAAAGAAAACAAAAAGAGACAAAGTTAAAACGAATGAGCCAACATTTTTTATAATGAGCTGTTGTCACAACAATAGTAGAACCCCTTCTCTTGGACTGTACCTCCCTCTGTATTCAGTATGCTACTTGAAGATGTGGCAGGGACTTCAGCAGATGGATCAAGGAAGTGCAGTTAGACCTTCATACAGAAAAAAAAGTGTGGTCATAAGGTGACACTATTTTAAAAGCACATGGGGATCTGTTTTAAAGATATCTCAGAGGAAGGGGAAACTCAAAAGAATGGAAATAATCAGAGGCTGTATTTACCCAAAAACCCCACTTAGACATAAGTAGCCACTGGTCCATCTAAATCACTTCCTTATTGGTATATAATCATTTTGAGAATAATGTACACAGGCATTGAAGGCACCCTCAATGAAAATGTGAGAAGAAAACTTTCTTTAACAGTCTGATCAAGGGTGATACAACTTAGAAAGCAACTTTTAAAAGATTACCTTATTTTTATTGCTCTCTTTTATTTTTATATCATATGCACTTTTTAATATAACTCTCCTCCCTCTCCTACCCATTAAGCCATCCCTTATAATAATAATGGATTTTTTATAATAGATGAAAGGGCAGGTGAGCAAAATACACAAACCATATCTGACAGCATATATAATATTCCACATAGTTCCCCACCTGTACCTTTTTTTGTTTGTTTTGTTTTTGTTTTTGTTTTGCAGGGCAATGAGGATTAAGTGATTCGCCTCAGGTCACACAGCTAGTAAGTGTCAAGTGTCTGAATCTGGATTTGAACTCAGGTCCTCC
Organism: Dromiciops gliroides; assembly: GCF_019393635.1. Taxonomy (NCBI): domain Eukaryota; kingdom Metazoa; phylum Chordata; class Mammalia; order Microbiotheria; family Microbiotheriidae; genus Dromiciops; species Dromiciops gliroides. The sequence continues at coordinate 234,893,500 of NC_057861.1, forward strand.
TGAATCCAAGACCAGTGCTCTATCCACTGTGCCACCTAGCTGCCCCTGTACCTTTTTTTTTTTTTTTAAGTGAGGCATTTGGGGTTAAGTGACTTGCCCAGGGTCACACAGCTAGTAAGTATTAAGTGTCTGAGGCCGGATTTGAACTCAGGTACTCCTGAATCCAGGGCTGGTGCTCTATTCACTGCACCATCTAGCTGCCCCCCCCCCCCCCCGTCCCTTTTTTTAAAACAGAAAACTACATCTTTGTAGTAGTAAAATTATCTGAGATAGAGAGAATAAAGTACTACTTTGTTGATTGATTTCAAGAAAACAATTGAATTAGAACAAAATACAGCCTTAAATGCTTTCTTCAGGCAAGATGTTCTTGTGTAGACATGATAACCACACACAATCCCATGAGAGACCTGACTAAAGAGATAACTTTCTTCAACAGTCTGTTGAATGTTGACAAAAAATAAGCTATTGAACAGGAAATATAAGTTCACTCAGTTTTCCACAGCCTTGTGAAATATTTTCTTTCTATGGTTTAAGAGAAGACTTTACTTCTAATGGCAGGGCCCTCCTGATACTCATGTTTCCATATTTGTTAATTGTATCCAACCTGGTGGAACTACAAAGACACATAAATGAAATACATAGGAATATGAAAGCTTGAGCCACACATAATAAAAGAACATTGGGTGAAAATATGAAAATTATGGCATGCAGCTACATAGATGGCCTGTTCAATTATGAACAAGTTTTGTAAATGAATCTTTCAGGCTGTTGACTTGAATATGGTTCTGGAATGTTATACCTAATTCAGAAAGGACAGGATAGGTAAGAGGAATAGGAAAAAAACTCACAATTTAGATAGATAAATAAATAGATATACTCTTGAGAAACTAGGAAATGAGATGGGAATAACATGGTGATAAAGCATAGTGGAGAGCATTTGGTTAAAAATAACAGAAGCTGAAACACAAGCAGTATTATCAATAAAGAATACTAATGGGGCAGACAGCTAGGTGGCACATTGGATAGAGCACCGGCCCTGGAGTCAGGAGGACCTGAGTTCAAATCTGGTCTCAGACACTTAACACTTACTGGCTGTGTGACCCTGGGCAAGTCACTTAACTCCAATTGCCTCACTTAAAAAAAAAAATACTAAAGACCATCTTGTCAGAGAAAGTAAATTTTGATCATAAGACTGGCCTGGCAGCATAGTACACAATTAGTGGGAAACTTAAATTACACAGATAGTTTTTGTAACACTCAGTATTTTGGCAAAAACAGCAACTAATGATTTCTTAATTAAATGATAACTTCATCTTTTAAAAGATGGAGGCACCAGGGCAGTTAGGTGGTGCAGTGGATAAAGCACTGGCCCTGGATTCAGGAATACCTGAGTTCAAATCCGGCCTCAGGCACTTGACACTTACTAGCTGTGTGAACCTGGGCAAGTCACTTAACCCCCATTGCCCCGGAAAAAAAAAAAAAAAAGATGGAGGCACCAATGAGAGTAAGTACCATTCTGGATCTGATTTTCACTCATAATGGGGAACTGGGGTGGACAGCATGGAAAACCTAGTGGAAAATTGTTACTAAGCCTTCTCAGAATTTGTAATAGAAAAGCAGAGGAAACCCAGGCATGGTCTGACATGGTCTAAATTTGAGGACAACAGGTTTCAAAAGATAGGATTCTTTGGACAAAATTGCAGGGGAGACTAGTCCAAGAGGAATGGGGAGTTCTTAAAAAATACATTCTGAAGACACAAGAGGATTAGTTCTGATGAGTGAAAGGACAGATTATTTAAAGACACTAATATAATATAATAATAACACAGAACTCATGGACCAACTTAAATTTTTAACATGTATTTGTATTTTTAAAATGTAAAATAAAAGCAAGTTGTAAAGGATGCCTGCAAAAGCAAGGCATGGTTATCCTTAAAGAATGGTGACAAACGCTAAAGTTCAAATTGGTGAGAAAAATTAAAGGCAAAGGGTAGAGGTTGACCAAATTCAGGAAAAGAGAAGGATCAAAGAAAGAATGGGCTGCTGATAGAAATTAAGGCTAAGGGGGAGAGGAGGGTTAGCTACCTTGGAGAAAAGAGGTTCAAAGAAGGGATAAGACTGCTGATAGAGAAGTTAATAATAACAAACAAAAAGGCATTTCTCCTTAACTCTTAATTTTGCTTCTGTTTTTTCTGCCAAGGAGGAGGATATTTGTATTGGAAAAGACAACAAAAATGGCTAATAGGGAACTCATTGCCAAATATAATAGGAAGATAGTAAGAGAGACAATAGATGTTCAGATCATCAAATATAAACTATATCCTAAAATAAAAGAAGTGGTAGATGTGATTACTAAGCTACTTACTCTCAAGTAATCTTTGAAAAATCTTAGGAGAAGGGCATATGTTCTGCTTTTCAAAGAAAAGAACAGAGCAGATTCTGCAAGTTTGTCCCTCAAAATTGACTTCAGTTTCTGACCACAATGGGATTCATTTGTGAATATTTTCAAAGGGAAGTGGTGATTATAAAGAAAAGCAGGGGGGCAGCTAGGTGGCACAGTGGATAAAGCGCTAGCCCTAGATTCAGGAGGACCTGAGTTCAAACCCAGCCTCAGTCACTTGACACTTACTAGCTGTGTGACCCTGGGCAAGTCACTTAACCCTCATCACCCCCCCCCCAAAAAAAAGGGAATATTGGATTATATATAAGAAAAGCAGCATGTCTTCAAGTATAGGTTATCCTAAACTAACCCCTTTCTTTTTTTACACATTACTAAATCATTGGAATGCTGTAGATTCAGTATGCATAAAGCATTTGACAAAATTCTCCATAATTTTCTTAAAGGATGGATATGAAAGGTGATAGTTGAATGATTAGACTGAACAAGTAATCATTAATAGATTAGTGTCTCTAATGAAGTACAGAGTCAAGATAAAAATATCTGGACAGGCAAGAATGTTGAATCAAAACTCATGAGATGAAATATGTTTGGTTTTTGTCCAGACCTATAATTTCATACACATAGGGACCTCCTGGTATGGAAATTCATTCTACCAGTACAGATGACCAACTGCTTTGTAATCTAAAGTCTTAGTTGGCTGACAGATTTGGAAAGTTAAGTAATTTGCTTATGCTCACACAACTAGTGTGTGTCAGAGGCAGGAACTAAACCAAGTTCTTTCTGTATTCAAATTCAACCTTCTGTCCACTACACCTGCTACCTCACAAGATAAAATTTAAAGAGATAAATATAAAAAATACAACCAAAAAAAGAGGGCAGCTAGGTGGCGCAGTGGATAGAGCACCAGTCCTGGATTCAGGAGTACCTGAGTTCAAATCTGGCCTCAGACACTTGACACTTACTAGCTTGTGTGACCCTGGGCAAGTCACTTAACCCCCATTGCCCTATTTTCCCCCCACCCTCGCACACACACACACAAAAGAGAGAAATATAAAGTCTTATATTTGAACTCATAAAATCATCTATGCAAGTACAAGATGATTAGTTGGTTCATCTAAAGATTGAGAGGGTTTAGTAGACTGAAAACTTTGAGTCAACAGAGTAATATGGCAGCACGACAATCTAATGTGATTTTTAGTTGCATTACAAGAGGCAGTATTCGTGACTAAGGAGGTGATGGTATCTGTGTAGTCTGTTCAGCTAGACCATATATGAATTACTGTATTTAGATCCAGGCACTACATTTTAAGAACAGTTCTGATAAGCTGGAGATTAACCAAGATGATGAGAGGGTCTTTGAGACCATGCCACATAAAGATCAGCCAAAGAAACTGTTCGGTTTAGCCTCTTAAAAAAAAAAAAAGATGTATTGGGAGTTATAACCGCAGTCTTTGGATGTTTAGGAGGATGTTACGCCAAAGAAGGACTAGGATTTGTTTTGCTTGGTCCAGTGGGCAGAGCTAGGAAAAAGTGGAAATTTCAGAGATTTAGCATTTGACTCAATATAAGTAAAAGTTTCCTAACAATTAGAGTTATTTAGGAGTAGAATGAATTGTGTTGGAAGATAGTATCTCCCATGAAAAGTATTCAGAGGCTTGAGTACTCAGTTGTTGGGTGTATTTTCAGAAGAAATTCTTGATTAGACAAAGATGAGATGCTTTCTTAGGTGCCTTTCCAACTCGTTCTTTGTTGCCCCCCAAATAGCTTAAAAGTGGGAAGGCTGGGAAGCCTATAGGCATATTGGGTAAATTTAAGTACCAAGTGTATTTGAAATGGAATCAGGTATTATCTTCGAGAGAGGCATTTTTGGTTTTGATTTTTCCTTTGAGATGAGTATAAAGTGAAAGAAGGGTTTAAACATCATGCCATCCTCCAAACTATCCTACTTGTTTGCACTTCATTTCCATTATATTTCAAAGACATTTCACAATCCCTCTTCAGTCCAGAATTGGTAGTCTACATATGGAAACTACTCCTAGTATTCTCTGGTTTTCTAAAGCTTATACCACCTTATACCACAGTTGAAGAGCCAACAGGTTTTCATTGAAGGCACCTCTTTGTAAAGTGAATTTCAAAAAGGATTTGCAAACCAATGGCTTGGTTTTAGTATTGTGTCTGTAAAGATGATAGTTTGATTTTTAGATTAATTTGCTGTTGCATTAACTTTATATTATCTTTGCTGTTCCCACCACAAGTACTTCAGGTCTTTAAGTGTTTTTATACTAATAAGCTCTTTCATTATAGCATATGTGTTTTTGTTTATTTTTAAACAGGCCTTAACTTACAAAGTCAGTTTAATCTTGAAAATGTCACTGTTTTCAACACCAATGAACAAGAGAGCACCTTGGGTCAGAAGGTAAGAACTGTTTTTAATTTTGCTTATTGATTATTACAAGTTTGTTTTTGAAGAAGGACTGGTATCAATTAGGATGGAAATGCATTTTTACTGAGCGCTATAAAGCATTAGCAAATTTTCTTTTTAAAGATGTATAGCATATTAGTCTTGACTTAAGCTTAGAAATTTCTTGTACACTTACCCTTTAGGTGGGGACACTATTAAAAACATTTCTAAAGGAGACTAGAAAGTTGAAGCTGATTTTAATGTATGGGGGCAGCTAGGTGACGCAGTAGATAAAGCACTGACCCTGGATTCAGGAGGACCTGAGTTCAAATCCGGCCTCAGACACTAGACACTAGCTGTGTGACCCTGTGCAAGTCACTTAACCCTCATTGCCTCTCGACGCCCCCCTTCCCCCCAAAGTGATCTTAATGTATGGCTCAGGAATCTAATGTGTAGGATTATGCTAATATTTATTTTGGAATCTACACTAACATATACAGTATAGCTATGGGAAACCATTTAATGCTCCAGCTTGAGAAACCCAATATTCCTCCATCTGCATTTGGATCCATTTTGGAGGTTAGGAAGGTCCATGAGGAAAAAAAAAAGATCAAGACTTTTCCCACTGTAAATTCCAGGGAATATTTATTTTTCTTTTGTTGACAACTGCTTCCTTCTGTCAACTTTTTTCCTGTCATCCCCTGGTCCATTATTGTAAAACAAAAATCAGTTTCATAGCTTTCCCTATGCCTCCTAGCCCTAAGCCATTGAAAACACTTCCCTGGATAGTCAAGTAAGGGAAGATGAGATGAGATGGAGGTGATGGTGGTGACAGAGGTAGTGATCCAAGGAAGCAGCCAGAAAAGTTTGAAGGAGAATAAAAGAAAAATCCCATAACTGGAATTTGGGAGGAAGAAGTAGCTGTGACCACTGGGCATTTTTACTTGTTACATATGGAACCCCCTAAATTAGAAATGGCTTGTGTGTTGTATGGTTCTTGGTCTTGAACTTGGGTAGTGAGAGGATTCAGTGTAGTTTAAATTATCTTCCTTTCTATTCATAGCTACAGTATAATCTTAGAATGCCAAGCCGATTAGACAGTTCAAAGATCATCTCACCTTGAAGTGTCAGGCATTGTTATAAGTCTAACAGTGGTGCTTATAGTAGTTTATAATATTTTGTGATCCCCAGACTGCCATGATACCTATTAAATATAGTGGAATAAATTCTAGCATTGTTCGTGTTCCTGAAAACCAATATTGTGTTTTGGTTTTTTTTAAAGCACATCGAGGATAGAGATGAAGGAATGGAAGTAGAGGAAGGAGAAATGGGAGATGATGAAGCTCCGACAAATTGGTGAGTTTGGGGGACTTATAATATTGTCTTTATTATAACAGTATGACTTTTGCATCGTGCCAAGTACTAGAATGGAAATAAGACCAGGGAAGAAGAAAAAGTTGCTTTTAGGGAAGGTGGTAGGGGGCTAAAGACATCATCACCTTAAAGTTTTGTAAGTCAATGTGGCCATGGTAGTGAGTGTCAGGGATAGTAATATCATTGGTTAATATGATCCTTTTATTTATTACTCTCATATACTCAGTTAATAAATCCTTCAGCACTTACGGCATATATCATCAGAGTATAGCACACTTCAGAACAGAGCTGCTCTCCACTTTTTCCTTTTTCTCCATGTTAAAGATCCAGTTGTGGGTATGATGGACTCTGGGTTCTGGGATAAGCTTCAAGAAGAGGAAAAGGAAAAGAAAACCTCCTTCTTGCCTGTGTTCCCACCCCACTCACCCCAAAGCCCTGCCCCAACTCTTCATTCTTCAACCCTCTGAAATTCCTATCCTGCTGGAGCTTTGGTGCCATGACAAAGATTTACAGTGGAGTCCCGATTCCCACATCTAGGGAATCTAGATTGGGAAGATACTTTCTCTTAGAATCCCCATTTCTGTGTTACTCTGAACGTATATTTCCATAAGATTGTTATCAAAGGGGTTAGATTCTGTAGTAATATTAGTACTGAACTAATAGGGAGTGGAAACCTGTGGCACTTGTGACAAGGTTTTGAGTGTTTTAGCCCAGTCACTGAAACATCATTGTGAAGTAGCTGAGATTTGTCTTTGGTACCTTTCCTAAGTACTTCCAAAAATTGCCACTTTGGTCTCTCAAGCTCTCTGTACCTTTCCTTACCTTCTATACCCTCATTCTGATAATTTCAGTATTGGTTGATAATTGCTTAATGTGTGTCCCTGCATGGGATTTTTTTATTTTTTTATTTTTTACATTTTTCAAAAGGGACTCATGAACCCCAGAGTTAGAAAAAGGCATCTTCAGCTCCCCAACATTACAGGAACATTGCCCTAAATTAGTCTTCTCTGTGGGCCTGCCACTGGACTAGTCTTGGCTTTTCTGGTAGATTATCTAGAGTATGGCCCTCTCCCTCCTGTCCCCACTCCCAATCAGTCCCTCTTTTTGGCTCACAAGGATGTGAATAAATGAGGACTTGGAGTCATAAAATCATAGAATTCTAGTTCTTGGAGAAACTTTAGAGATTATCTATTCCAGACCCTTAATTCAGTAGATTGGGGAATTGATTTTGTATAGCATCTTCAAAAGGGGATCTTTTTAGCCAGTCATTTCATTCTCTTTCTCCCATTGAAAGCTTTTATATTAGTAAGAAGCAAAAAGGCAGGTGAATTTGTTGTCTTCTTTCCATTTCTCCTGTGAGAAGTAGCATAGTATAATGAAAAAGTTTAACTTAGAGTTCATTCCCAACTCTATTGTCAGTTAAATATCTGAGTAGTCTAAGACTAGGAAAGGACTTCAGCAAACATCTGTTCGAACCCACACCTAATCAAAAATTCTCTGTACAACATACCCCCAAAGTGGTCATCCAACCTTTGCTCACTAAAAACCTCCACTGAAAGGGAAATCAAATCTCTACCTCCCTAGAAAGCCAATAAACTTTTAGATCTCTCTCAACATTAGGAAGTTTTTCCTTTTATCAAGCCTAAATCTATACCTCTGTGAAATTACCTGTTGCTCTGAGTTCTTCTGTTGCCAAACAGACCAATTGTAATCCTTCTTCAAAATGATAGAGCTTCAAATACTTTGACAGCTGTCTTTCCTCTAAACTAATCATACCCAATTCCTTCAGCTGATCTCAGCTGGCATGCTCTCACCATCCTGCTATCATAGCCTATCAGTTTCCTTCCTAAATTGTGTCTTTCAGAACTAATCTCAATACTTTTCGATGTGATCTTAACAATATGCAGTTATGGATGCTGTCCCTTAATGCAGATTAAGTTTGAATTAGATTTTGACTTTGATACCACACTCTTAACTCATGCTGAGCTATCAGTCCGCTAAAACACTCAGACCTTTTTCAGGTGAACCAATATTTCGCCACAGTTTCCCCATCTTTTACTTGTAAAGTTGATTTATCCCAAGCAAAGACAATTATGTTCCTGTTTGAATTCTCCTTATGAATCCTTGAGATAGGCAGCAAGGCCCTGGGAAAGGATCACCAGTTCTGGAACCTGACAGCAAAGGAGGCAGTTTGGTACTTCCAGGAAATGAGTAGTTACTCTGAAGTAAGAGGACATGGGTTTAAATTTTGCCTCTCATACTCTTTACCTTTGTGAGTTTGGGCAGATCTCTCAACCTCTCTGTTCCTCAGTTTTCTCACCTATAAAATGATACAGTTAGACCATATGGCCACCGAAGTCTTTAACAGCTCTAAATGTTACCCTATGACTTGAGTTCAGATCCTGCCTCTGTCACATAGTCCTAGTGTGACCCTGGACAAGTCAGTTAATCTCGGGGACTCTTTCTTCAGCTGTAAAATGAGGGGATTGGACTAGATATGTCCTCTAAGATTGCTTTTAGCTCTAAACTGTGGTCTTTTTTTTTTTTCTTCAACTCTAGCCCTTCTCATCCTTCATCTCCTTAAAGATGACTTGTGATCCTTACAAATTTCCCCTCCCCCAAATCTGGCCTCCTTCACAATTTCAGAAAACTTTACACCTTCATAATTCTTCTTCCTTCTAAAGCTCTTGTGCGCTCTCTCCTGCACAATCTTCCATCACACCCAAGACTAGTTACATGCCTTATTCCTCTAGCTCCTCACAGGCATAGTATTTCATATAAGTGAATTTTTAAGATAAATTTATCATTTGTGTCATAATTTGTTTTAACCATTTTTGATGAAATCTCTCTAAAATGTATTATACCTTACTCAAAGTTTAGATAAAAGAATTCTCACAGACCATCCAGTCCAAACCCCATATTTTACGGATGAAAAACTAGGCTCATGGAGGTCAAAAATGGCTTCTCCAAGGCACACAGGTAGTAAGTTTCAAGACCAGAAGTTGAACTGAGGGCCTCTAATTTCCGTTTCCATTGTACCATGCTGTAATTTAAAAAATTCCAAGGCCAGTTGTCATCTTCATCATAGTTGATGTTTATATAGTATTCTTAAGGTTTGCAAAACAGTTGCCTACCTTATCTGATTCCCATAAATACCCCAGTGAGGTAAGTACTGTAGGCATTACAAAATCCCATTTTACAGATAAGAAAACTCCAGAACTCAAGAAATGAATTAACTTTACCATAGTTACATAGTAAAGTGTCAAAAATGAGATTTAAACCTAGGCGCCTCATGACTCTAATTCCATCATTCATTCCATACCATACTTTTTCTTATAATGAACAATATAGTAATACCTTTGGTAGGTTTCATGATTCATAGGGCTCAGTAAATGACTCTAAACTTGGGCTTTTTTTGAAAAGTAGTTCTTCTGTTGGGTTTTTAGTTCTTTTTTCCTCTTATGACCACCTGTCTTTTCTGCCCTACCTCTTGAATGAAAACTTTTGTTTGACCAAATTCTTTATATATCATTCTAAGGTACTGAGCTCTGGGCCAGGGTTTGACAGGGTCTTAGACCTTTCCTAAAGTATAATGTACATAGATTTCATGATAATTGTTTTCCTCCAGCTTGCAAGCTATTTTCAGTTATTTACAGCTGTGTTCTGGATAGTTGAGGTTACCTAAAATTTCACTTTTGGGTACTTTAGAGTTTTGCTCTTAAATGCTGTGAGAGAGAGAGAGAGAGAGAGTGTGTGTGTGTGTGTGTGTGTATTTTCACCAAATGCTGTTTTTTACTTAAGGATTTGGAGTTTTGTTTGCCTGATATTCCTTGTACGTGGTGTGACTGAATTAAGGTGACTGATTTTTTTAATGAAATACCAGAATTTATACATCCAAACGAGTGTTGGCCTTTAGAGTAATCACCTTGGGGAGGCTATACACTTACTCCAATGACACTGCCACTGCTCAAAACATTTTTGGAGCTCCTCTTTTGGGATTGCCTTCAGAACCACACAAGAAATTCATTCTCATTCCTTTATAGTCGCACCTCGTTTTGGACTGAAAATGACATGACCCAGCTTGATCTGAACGCCTGTACTCACCAGACTTTGTTCCAAATGACCGTTGGCTGTTTCCAAAAACAAAATCCACCTTCAAAGGAAAAAAAATATTGCCTCCACTGAGACTATTAAAAACAAAACAATTTGTTCTGTAAGCGTCAAGAGAGGAGATTGGAAAATGTTTTGAGCAGTGTCAGCAACATTTGAATAAGTGCATGGCCTTCCAAGGTAACCACTTTGAAGGGGACAACACTTGGATGAATAAATTCTGGTATGTTTGATCAAAAACCACATATTTAAAGGAATTGTATATAAATTCATTTTTGGCACTGCAGGCATGTAGAGTAGCCAACTGAAGAGTGGGTAATGGGTATTAATGTAATTTTTTAAAAGCTTAAAGTAAGGGGTTAATTTTGTCATCCTGTTTTTGATTTTTTTTTTTTAAGTGAGGCAATTGGGGTCAAGTGACTTGCCTAGGGTCACACAGCTAGTAAGTGTTAAGTGTCTGAGGCCAGATTTAAACTCACGTACTCCTGACTCCAGGGCTGGTGTTCCATCCACTGCACCACCTAGCTGCCCCTGTGTTTTTGAATTTTAAAAGTGAAATGATCTTAAGAGGCAGTGGGTTCCTTTTTGCTGGAGGGCTTCTAGTGAAAAGTAGATTTCAGCTTGTTAGGGATGTTGTTGAGGAGATTCGCATTGAGCTATAGGTTGCACTAGATAGGCTCTGCAGATCATTTCCCACCCTTAGATTCTGTGATTACCAAGCAATGGGATGTAGTGGAAAGATCATTAGACAGGAAATTCAATTGAGTCCTAGCTCTGACACTTACTAGCTGTCACCCTGGTTAGGTCATTTAACCTTTCTGAGCCTGTTTCCTCATCTGTAAAATGGGGGGTAATAGTAATACTAAATTCTCTTGAGAGACTGTGGTATATTGGATAAAAAGGAAGATTCTGAGGCAGGAAAACCTGCTTCTAACATTCTGGCTGTGTGACTTCTCAATGCCCAGAACACCTCTCAAGGATTTTCAAAGAGCCAGTCTACCTTAGCAAAAGAAGTTTCCTCAGTGGGTGTTCCCTGTACTAGCGAAATCACAAATCCGGCCTCCCTGCTCTTCCCCTTCAATCCTCCTACCTTGTACCTACCTCATATGTTTGTTGTGAGGAAAAAAGGCCTTTCTAATCCTTAATGTTGCCTAGTATTATAATTGCACCAATGCTATAGCCACAAATTCTATATTGATTATGAAAATAAGCAGCTGCACCCATAATCTAATTCTCTGTTTATGCCTCAATCCATTTTACTGGCTCTCAATTCAATTCAGCAAACTTTTACAACCTGCCTACTTAATGTGCAAGCTACTCTGCAAGGTATTGATAATATAAAAATAAAAACATCTTAAAAGAAGCTGACCTTTCTCCTGTGGTGGGAGGATGTGACATGTACACAGTTAAGTATATGTCAGACAGTATATAAATAAAGTTTTATATTTCGAGATTTTTTTTTAACCAAAGTATAAACGGTGGAAGGCATGGTTAGACAGCAGTTCATTGGGAAAAGATTGGATATTTTAGTGAACAGCAGGTTCATTGTGAGACACAGAGTTTGGGTTTGATTTAAGGAAAAGTTTACTAACATAGAATTCTCCAAAAGTGAAAGAGGCTGCCTTGGGAAGCTGTTAAGACCCCCTCATTCCCTTGAGGGCTTTCTTCAAATGAAGCCTAGCTGACCACTTGCGGTTTATGTTGCAGAGGGGAGTCTTATTCAGGAACATGGTGGACCAAATGACTTCCATAGTCCTTTCAACTTTGAGATTCTGTCATTTTATTTACCTTAGATACTATCTAAAGATATAGAATGATATGATGAATGTATTGTTTGTTTTCATTAGCTCTATTCCAATTGATTACAACCTGTATAGAAAATTCTGGTCACTTCAAGATTACTTCAGAAATCCTGTGCAGTGCTATGAGAAGATTTCATGGAAAACTTTTCTCAAGGTAATTTGTTGTTGCTCCAGTTATGCAGTTTTCAGAAGTTAAATTGTAATTATATATGAACAGTTGATCACATGGCATATGTTAAGGAGTGACTAATTTCTTTTGGATTTAAAAGTTTCAGTTGCAGCTAAAGTGTGAATATAATGGAAAGAGCCCTGGGCTAGACAATTTACTAGCTCTGTGATCTTGGTCTACCTTACTTACATCTGTTTCTTCATTGGGAAAATGATAATAATATTACTCTGTCCAATCTACAAGATTTTGGGGAGAATTAAATGAGCCAGTGGATATGAAAGCTTTTTGCAAATTAGAAAGCACTATGCAAATGTAAGTTAGCATTCTCATGGTTGTGTTCCAGAAATGTTTTGCTATACATACACTGTCTTTTCTAGGCTTTAGAAATAATTATAGCTACCCTTCTGAAGATATTTTCTTTGTCTCCTTTTGCTTTTCCGTTTAAAGTCAGAATTATCTTCCTTATGAAGGCAAAGGCCAAGACTATCCATTGCATTGAAAAGATGGCATGGTCTGTCTTATGTATTTATTTTAAATGCAGTGTCCTTTTTTTTCTTAAATCACAATTAGCCAGTTCCTATTCTTTAATGATGAAATTGAACTGATGAGGAGAATTTGAAAACAATTCTACGATATCTAGAAGTGATTTAAAATCACTGTTTTTCCTTTTGATATTTTATTCACAAAGAAATGTTAAGAGTAAAAGTTCATCAGATGTTAGATGTCACTTTGGACAGATGCTGTAACATGAGGAGGATGAGCTCCTGACAGGCTAAAGGATCTGCCCAGCATCACATATCTATTCAGTGTTTGGGGCAGAATTTGAACCCAGGTCTGCCTGACTCCAAGTGAAGGGTCCTCTCCTACTTCTACAATTGTTGAAACAGTTAATCTCATTGGAGGATATATGTAAAATATCAAAGCTTTTCTGCAGTTTTTCCTATATCCTAACTACATAAAAACTTAAAAGGAGGGATAATTAACCTTTAAAAATAGTGAGAAATCTTGTTTGATAAGTATCTTAGTCATGTTTTTCTATACTTAATATGATATAATATATGAATAAGCAGTCAATTGCCAGTAAATGTCTGTTTTTCTAATAAATACAAGTAAACAGATTATTTGGTGACTTGGAAAGATAAAATTAATTAGAATTTTCATTTTGCAGTATTCTGAAGAGGTTTTAGCTGTTTTTAAAAGTTATAAACTGGATGATACTCAGGCCTCCCGAAAGAAGTTAGAAGAATTGAAAACAGGAGGAGAACATGTATATTTTGCAAAATTCTTAACAAGTGAAAAGGTATGAAGCCTCTATTTTAACAGATATCCAATTTTTAAAATCTTTCCTTTTTACCACCTGATGTCTAGTTCATGCAATATTTAAGTCAGATGATGATGTTTGCTGCTTATGTTGGTTAAATTGTGATAACTAACAGTGTTTAGACAGTACAATTTGAAGAAAGCTGTAGTTTTTGTTTTATATAAATAATTCTAATTTGAACTATTTATAGGATGGATGCGCTGGGGAAAGATTGATCTGATTCTTTGCTTTTTGGTTTTTTTACTTGAGCCGGAGCAAAGCTTCTTAACCTGTGAGTTGTGACCCCATATGGAGTTGCATAACTGAATATGGGGTCATGAAAAATTTTGGCAGTAAATGTTTGATTTCTATAACTTATTTTATATACCCTATGTTCCCAGGGTCTTGTAAAAATCTCTTGGGCAAGAACGGGTCATGAATGGGAAAAGTTCAAGAAACCCTGAGCTAGAAAATATTTTAACATTAGTTTCTTTTGAGTCTCCAGGTGAAGAAAGTCTTTAGCAATCTACACTAAATAAAGAACCAAATAAATAAAAATATTCTCTACTTGACTTATAAGTTGCTTTTTAAAGATAATTGGTTGTTTCTCAAATGCCTGAAAATAATTTTAGGTCATTTGATTACTTTCCTTTTAAACTTATTTATACAGTTTTTGTGCCAAACCCTTTATTCACAAATAATGCATAACTAAATTTCAATCCAAGTTCCATTTTAAAAGTTCTTTCCTATCACAAAGTCCAATTTATGGAGGCTTGCTATTTTCATTTATAAGAAAAGCATTTTAAGTATACTTATTTTAGTAGAAATCCAGAAAAAATGCAAGACAGAATTTTAGAGGTGAGAGGGACATTGCAGACCTATTAGAATTTTATTAGTTTACAGAAGAAAGTAAGTCCTGTATATAAATCAAGTGACTTGTTGAAGGTCATATATACTGATATGGTATTTTACCTGGTTTCTTTTTATGTTGAAAAATGAATTACAAATTTGTTGATTTTCATCTGAAAATGCTCAGATATGTCTAGGTCTCAGTACTCAGGATAAAAAAAAATTTGCTAGTCATTGATAAATATTACATGATAAGGAAGAAGGCAATATATTTTCTTAATGGATTCTTCATTGTTTTATTATTGCTTTATTAGTATTTATTATTATTATTTTCTGTAGCAGAAAACTATAAATTTAGGCTGTTTGACTCTCACTATGCTAGATAAAGTAAACATTGTGGTTCTTCTCCTGTGTTTGTCTTTTCTACGCATATAGCTTATGGATTTACAGCTGAGTGATAGTAATTTTCGTCGTCACATCCTTCTGCAGTATCTCATTTTATTTCAGTACCTCAAGGGGCAAGTGAAATTCAAAAGGTAAGCTTATTATAATTATTAAATTATTTATTAGCAGGAGCCTGAAAAATGTAACTAGAATTTCACAGTGAGGCTAGCTATAAGTAAAACTGGACCTAGGTTGCCTAGTGTTTTCTTCTCTGCATTGTAGGGACACAGACCAACTATATGTTTGTAACAGATGTTTGGTACCATAGTGCCTGGGAATTGAGGGCTTCTGCCAAAAAAATTAGAGAACAAGGATTTATTTAGCAAAAACTATATTGCTACTGTAAGGAAATGGGGATGTCTAAGGATGGGATTTTGGTACATGTATACTAATGTTGTGTTTGGATTATTTCTCCTGCCCTGGATGCTTTGGGAACCAGCTCTCTTGCTAGTTATATGGGTGATTGATCCTTTTCCCAAGAAGGGTAAAGTAGAAATTGGTGACTACTTTTGGTTTGGAGAATCCATGAGTCCTAAATATAAGGATCTAAGAACTCCCAGAAAAGATCACACCAGTAAATGAGCAGATCCAGAAAGCAAAGAACAGCATTGTAGCCCTGTACCTTCCTCAACCCTACTTAGGTTAGAATGGTAGTATTACTATTTTTTTTTTAACCTCAACTTGTCTTCTGTTGTGGGCCTTGTCATTCAAACTTCTTTCATAGCAACTCCAGCCCCCTATCCCAAGCCAGGTCATGGCCTAACTCTCAGTAACCATGAATTTGGCAACCCAACTAGTCAGAAAAACAAAAAAGTCTTTAAGATTATCTCCAGATAGGGTAGCTTTTCTAGTCTCCTTTATTTACATATTTCACTCTCTCACTTCATCAGGAAATATTTTCTAATGTAAGTTTTTCTAGCTTCAATTAATATCTTCTTTTCATTGCTACAGAAAAGAGGAAAAACATTTCTTCCAAATACCAATAATAGCATAAAGTCACAAAAATGAATTTTGTTTCTCTGCTGTTTTAGCAATAAATGGCCGTGAATTAAATGCAGAAAATAAAAAATAATAGTATTCACATATAATAAATATATAGATTTTATATTCTATTTTAAGGATGCAGTGGATTGGGCTGATCTTTGATTTCATTAGTGTGAGGACATGCAGTGTGGAAACTACTTTCTCCAATACTAAAAAGAATCATAGAAGCAACTCATTTGTAACTTATAGTTTTAGAAATTTGCTTTGGGATAATAAGTTAAGTGATTTGCTTATCATGGTACACTTAGGTGGTTCAGTGAATAAAGCACTGAGCTTGTAGTGAGAAAGACCTGAGTTCATAATAGGCTTCAAACACTAGTGGTATGGCCCTGAGCAAGTCACTTAACCCTGTTTGCCTCAGTTTCCTCATCTATAAAATAAACTGGAAAAGAAAACGGCAAATCACTTTAATATCTTTTCCAAGAAAACCCCAAATGGGGTCATGAAGAGTTGGACATGACTGAAACAACCAAACAACAACAATTTGCTTATTATCACACACTACCACAGTGCATCAGAGGCAGTACTTGAAACCTGCCTGATCTTTCTCATTCGAGGGCTGGGTATATATACAATGTATACCCTTACCACCTATCAGGATGCAATAAATTTAGAAAAACCTTCAGGCATTGTTTGTCTTTTTTTTTTTTTTTTTTTTTTTTTGGTTAGTGAGGCAATTGGGGTTGCCCAAGGTCACACAGCTAGTTAAGTGTTAAGTGTCTGAGGCTGGATTTGAATTCAGGTACTCCTGACTCCAGGGCTGGTACTCTATCCACTGCGCCATCTAGCTGCCCCATTATATTTCTTACAGTAATAATACTATTCTCTCATTTGCTCTCTTTTCCAGTTCAAACTATGTTCTAACTGATGAGCAATCCCTGTGGATTGAAGATACTACAAAATCAGTCTATCAAGTAAGTTCAGTACAAGACATCAGTGATCAAAAAACTTGGAAATTTGGAGTTATCTCTGTTTATGAACTAGATTTAAAAGTTTCAGCCTCATATAGGAAAATAAGGATAACATTAGCTCAGGTACGGGAGCAACAAACGCTTTTATGGGGATTCTGCCTGTAAACCATTCATATGATGCAGAAAGTTGTTGAAAGCTTAGTGTGTGCTTTCTGATCACAGCTACTATCTGAAAACCCCCCTGATGGAGAGAGATTTTCAAAAATGGTAGAGGTATGTATCTTATGTTATTGTTATTTTTGGTACCATATAGAATTTTAAGTATTTCCATTGTTCAGATGTCAATCATATTTGTGTATTTTTTTTTTCCAGCATATATTAAACACTGAAGAAAATTGGAACTCGTGGAAAAACGAAGGCTGTCCAAGTTTTGTGAAAGAAAGGTAAAAACCAAAATAAGAAATATCAACAGTATTTTCAGATTATTTAAAATTATGATTTTTCCCTTATGCATAATTTAAAAAAATATCTATACTTAAGTATTTCCATATATCGGTGTTCTCATCAGTGTTAGTCCTCCTACAAGCAAGGCAGATTACAGCCCATCCATATTTCCTCATTCTGTGCAACTTTTATACATCTCTTAGCTCTCACCCTGTTCTCTACAGAGGGTATACCCAAAATGCTAGAGGCCTTTCCTCTAGATATCTTGACATTATGTTAATACTAGTGGAACACGTTGGGGTTATCCTTCTGTTATTTCTTATTTTTATTATTTGACTTGTCCACTTCCTCTTTTAGTCATCCATCTCTTGATCTTTTATGTACATCTTGTTTTGTTTTGGGTTTTTTTTTGGGGGGGGGGGTTGCGGGGCAATGAGGGTTAAGTGACTTGCTCAGGGTCACACAGCTAGTGTCAAGTGTCTGAAGCCAGATTTGAACTCAGGTCGTCCTGAATCCAGGGCCAGTACTTTATCCACTGTGCCACCTAGCTGCCCTCAATCTTTTATGCATCTTGGTAAATAATTCTTTGTTGCTAATATGCTACAACCTAGATATGGGGACATTTTATGCATTTCTCAATTGTATTTGAGTGATCTGTAATTCTAATTCTTTGAACACTGTGCTGTTCCATGTTTCTCAGCCATATGGGATCAACTTAACAATATTGGTATTTAAAAGTTGTCCAGATAGGATCGCTGATATCATTGATGAAGAAGATAGTTTGTTATGGAAGTTTTGACAGATCTTTGCCATTTTTAATCTGCTTATTGTCCTGCTTCTTGTTTCATCGTTATTCTTCAGATGCTATAGCTTAATTCAGTCGTAACAACCTTTCTATAAACTTGTCTTTTCCTCTCCTATTTCTTACTGTTTTATGTTCAGTATCTTGCATCTTCTTCAGGAATTTAGAAATTATTTTATATTTTAAAGCAATATTATCTTGTTTTCCATGTCTCTCTACTTTTGTTAGTGCTTGATAAGTACACCATGCTGTTGACTGATACAGAAAATTCTGCCAGTCATCAGACAAGGGTCTCCTATGTAGAGTACCAGCAGTTATATACATTTATAAATAGTTATCACTTAGTAACCAGTTTACTTCTAGTGAACCTTTCTGCAGAAAACAGGCATTGTCTGTTACTGGAACTATACTCAAAGCCTTTAAAGCATTGTAGAAACCACCAAAAGCTTGTATTCAACTGGCATAGCCTTTGAGAAATCAGGATTGCCTACATGCCCCAGTAGAGTCTGGGTGTAGGACTTTTATAGACATATGTAACTGATATGTCTGGCAGAATTTTCTGTATCCAACAGGGATTTATTATGTGACTCACTGGGCTAGGTCATGGGGAATACAAAGAATGATATCTCTTTCAAGGAGTTCATATTCTTTTGAAGGTAATGGGAGAAGGTAGGGGAACAGAGGTGGGAGGGGGAGTTGGAGAGAAAAAGTAAGAGAGAGAACAAGTATTTATTGTTTTCTGTATGCTAAATAAGAGATAGAAATGTAAACATAAGCAAATAAGATAGCCCTTGCCCTCGGGGAGGGCATCCTTTTAAATTTACTTTGCCTAGATAGCCCTCTAATTTCTTATTTGAGGCCAAGTTTGTTCTTTACAGACAGTTTCTCAACATTAATCTTCAAATGTTTTATGATGGTTTTCCTCCATTTACTTTGTTTTGTTTTTTGCGGGGGGGGTGGGGGGGTGTTTTTGGTGAGGCAATGAGGGTTAAGTGACTTGCCCAAGGTCACACAGCTAGTAATGTGTCAAGTGATTGAGGTCGGATTTGAACTCAGGTCCTCCTGAATCCAGGGCCCATGCTTTATCCACTATGCCACCTAGCTGCCCCTTTTTTGGTTTTATTTTGTTTTGTTTTGTTTGATGAGGCAATGAGGGTTAAGTGACTTGCCCAAGGTCACACAGCTAGTAATCCCCCATTTACTTTGATATAATTATTATACATACACACATACAGAGTTTTTCTTGGTTTTACTTGTTTTAGTTTGCATCAGTTCATACAGGTCTTTCCATGCTTTTCTCTAGTCATCATTCTAATGGGAGGCTGGAAAGAGGGGGGGCCATTAATGCACTGGCATGGTTTGGAGGCAGGAAACTTGAGATGGAGACTTGGATCCATGTCATATAAGGCAAATGCTCACCTTTAAAGAATCCAAGCTAGTTCCAAGAGCAGAAATCAAGGTTTCTATGAGTTTAGGACAGGGACAGAATAAATATAACTATAAGGTAGTTGGGGAAAGAAGGCACTAGAAGTCAGGGGGATCATGAGAAGCTTCATTTAGGAAATGGTAATTGAGTTATATCCTGAAGAGAGGAATTCCATGAAGCAGAGATGAAAAGGGAATGCATTATGGGCATGGGGGATGGGCATTGTACAGGCACAGAGATGGGAGAGGGAGCGCATAGAAAGAAGCCCAGATTGACTGAAGCTTAGAGGGTAAAAAGAAGAGTAATCTATAATGAGGAAGGAAAGTTAGGTTAGGGTCAGACTGTGATGGACTTTAAAAACCAGATAGGAATTGATATATGATCTTAAAGGCAGTAAGGAGCCATTGAAATTTATTGAGTAGGGCAGTGGTGTGATCATAGCTACACTTAAGGAAATAATTTTTGGCAGCTGTGTGGAACATAGACTGAAGCAGGAAGAGACTTGAGTCAGGGAGACCAATTAGGATTATGCAAGAGATGATGAGGGCCCTAGACTAAAGTGATACCTGTCTGACTAGAAAAAAAAGATCTATGGAGGTAGAAATATTAAGATTTGGTAGCAAATTGGATATGTGAGGTGAAGAAAGATGAGAAGGCAAGGATAACAGTGATGTTATGAACCTGGGAGACAGGAAGAATGGTGTATGGGTATATCCTTTTATATTTACCTTAATGTGTTAACTCATTTCTTCTTGTCCATTAGTTTCTCCTTACTTGAGACATTACCAAAACAAAATTGTAAAATTAGTTATTGAATTGCTTTACATAATTTCTTGCAAATTGTGGTACTTCGGGGGCAGCTAGGTGGTACAGTGGATAAAGCACCGGCCCTGGATTCAGGAAGACCTGAGTTCAAATCTGGTATCAGACACTTGACACTTACTAGCTGAGTCACTTACCCTGGGCAAGTCACTTAACCCCAATTGCCTCACCCAGAAAAAAATTTTGCAGTACTTTTTTATCTAAAGGAGTATAATGCATTAATCTAAAACCTTTCATCTTAACAAAAGTGTCCTAAAAGTGTTTCCTTATCAGATCTAAAATGCCTTCACCTTTCCTAACCATGTATAATTCCAAAAATAGTGTGCGTTCTGTTTGCCGTAGACCATCAGACTCCAAGCCAACAAGAGTTGTACGAAAGAGAACAGCGCCAGAGGATTTCTTGGGGAAAGGACCCAACAAAAAAATTCTGATGGGAAAGTAGGTCAGCTTGTCTTCATATCTGGGCCAGGATTGGTAACTGTATATTTGATATGTTTGTTTTTTAAAAGTCCTATTTTAGAATTTTTATAGTTCCTGTCTCACTCATTTGTCTCTATAAGAGTGGCCAAGCATAACCTGCATCCCTTATCATGCTGCTGATCCAGCAACTAGTTTAGTCTTTATTATGGAAAACCTGTGGCTTCTTTCTGCACTGTCTTTTTTTTTTTTTTTTTTTGAGGGGCAGTGGGGGTTAAGTGACTTGCCCAGGGTCACACAGCTAGTGTCAAGTGTCTGAGGCCGGATTTGAATTCAGGTACTCCTGAATCCAGGGCCGGTGCTTTTATCCACTGCACCACCTAGCCGCCCTCTTCTACACTGTCTCTTGATGAATTTTTGGGTGAGCCACCTTACCTCCAGTTGTGCCAGATTGTCATGATCCCTGTGCTTCTGGTGGTTCCCAACAAGTAAATGCTCATGAATACATTTGAGAAGAGTTAATGTGGAAAAAAAAGAAGCATTAATGTGTTCAGATACTCAGATATTCTCCCTACTTTTCTGTTTTCCCAAAAGGTGGCATTGGGAGAAATGATTTCCCTACTTAGTGTAAAAATACATCAGTGTGATTGACTGAAAACTTGTATTTTCCTAGAAACTTTAAGCAAACATTCAAAAACCATGGTTCTGGTGCTTTTTGAACTTTAAAGTTTTTAGCATGAATCATCACATTCAATACATTTACTTTTTTTAATGAGTATTTTAAGATAACCAAGGCTTACACTGAGTACTTCATTGACGTCATTGTGGTTTTGACTTAAATAATTAGGGGTATTTTTTCTCTTTTGCTTTTCAGTGAGGAACTAACAAGGCTTTGGAATCTCTGTCCTGATAATATGGAAGCTTGTAAATCAGAGTCCAGGCAAGTTAAAGATTGTTCCATTTCTATGTGACCTTAACTCAGAATAAAATCATGACTTTTCTCCTGGTAGCATCATACCTTTTTTAAGCTATGAACTACCCAAGAACAAAATTGTAAGATGTGTTGTCGATGACAATAACAGTACACACACACACACACACACACACACACACACACATTCATGAAATCTTATAAGCCACAGGTTAGGGACTTGTGTAATACTGAATTGTAACTGATTCATAGAGGATAGTGTTTGGTTTGCTTTTGAAGAGCTTAGTATTCTGACTTATCTCTGTTTATGGTCCTGAGATCTAATTTACTTTAGTTAACCTAATACATCAGAATTTTCTTTGATAATATGGCATTTCTGAATTTTACTTATAATTAAATGCCCAAATGTTGCTCTTTTACCATGATAATAAAAGTGTAACATGAGAGTGAACATTAAATCCTTGACATTTATTTAGTGTGGTTAATATTAAATCTGAATGATAAAAAAAGAATTGCCAGTTGGAAAATGCTTTATGAAACTTTACCCCTAAATCTGATTTTGTTTTTATGAATGGCAGGATATTGCCATTTACAACTCTCGCATTATGCAAGAGTTGAATTATTCAATGTAACACATTTCTGGACTTAGGGGGAAAAATGACCAGATTCCTCCTTCCTTTTTTTATCCCCCTTCCTTGGTCCCCTTCTCTTCCCCATGTCCTCCCTCCTGTTCTGCCCCCCTTCCCTGCAATGAAATAATGTATATATTTGTTAAACTGGTGGAGTGCTTCTTTGGGGACATTTACTTAAGCAGAGGTTCCTCACATTTTTTGTGCCACATACTCCTTTGCCAGTCTGCTGAAGCCTATGGGCCTCTTCTCAAAAAATATTGTTTTCAATGCATAAAATAAAATATAGGATTATGAAGAAATCCAATCATATTGAAATATAATTATCAAATTTTTTTAAGTTTCACAGACCCTTGACAATGAGCTCCTGAACAAAAGAGAAAAAAATGTCTACCATAGATAAAGTTAAAATCTTCCATTTCCATAGCTTCTCAATAAGATATGATGCCCTTTGAAAAAGAATAAGGCAGATGTAGGAAGAAAACAGGATTATAAATATGAAATCTTGAATTCTTTTCCAATGAACAGGGAATACATGCCAACTTTAGAAGAATTTTTTGAAGAAGCCATTGAGCAGGCTGATCCAGAAAATATGGTTGAAAGTGAATATAAGTAAGTAATGTTTTTCATGATATAGTTTTAAATTTCATTTCATCTTTAGAAGGGCTTAAGTCTCCAGAAAAAAAGCTTTCCATGCTATAAATCACTAGAGTAATGATATCTTGGATGTCGGTCTTGTTTCATATTCTCAGTGGGATGACTTTTTTTTTTAATAAAAGTATTTTATTATTTTCCAGTTACATGTAAGTATGGTTTTCAACATTTATTTTCATAGGATTTTTAGTTCCAAATTTTTCTCCCTCCCTCCTTTCCTTCCCCCCTCTCCACGACAGAAAGCAATCTGATATAGGTTATGTATGTATAATCACATTAAACATATTTCTGCATTAGTCATATTGTGAAAGAAGAATCAGAGCACAAGGGGAAAACCTCAAAAAAGAAGGAAAAAGGGGCATCTAGGTGACTCAGTGGATAAAGCACCAGCCCTGGATTCAGGAGGACCTGAGTTCAAATCTGGCCTCAGACACTTACTTGACACTTACTAGCTGTGCGACCTTGGACAAGTCACTTAACCCCCATTGTCCCGCCAAAAAAAGGATGGGGGGGAAGCAGCCCAAAAGTAGAAACAGTATGGTTCAATCTACATTCAGAATCCACAGTTCTTTTTTCTGGATATGGAAAACATTTTCTGTCATAAGTTCTTTGAAATTGTTTTGGATCATTGCACGGCCAAGAAGAGCCAAGTCTATCACAGTTGATCACACAATGTTGCTGTTACTGTGTACAATGTTCTCCTGGTTCTGTTCCTCTCACTCACCATCAGTTCATCTAAGTCCTTCCAGGTTTCCCTGAAATACTCCTGCTTATCGTTTCTTACAGTACAATAGTATTCCATTACATTCATATACCACAACTTATTTAAGCCATTCCCCTATTGATAGGCATTCTCTCGATTTTCAATTCTTTGCCACCACAAAGAGAGCTGCTATAAATATTTTTGTACATGTGGGTCCTTTTCCCTTTTCTTTGATCTCTTTGGGATATAGGCCTAGTTAGTGGTATTACTGAGCCAAATGGGTATGAACAGTCCCATAGCCCTTTAGGCATAGTTCCAAATTGCTCTCCAAAATGGTTGGATCAATTCACAGCAATGCATTAGTGTTCCAGTTTTTCCATGGCTTCTCCATCATTTGTTATTTTCCTTTTTTGTCATATTAGCCAATCTGATAGGTGTGAGGTGGTACCTCAAAGTTGTTTTGATTTGCATTTCTCTAATCAATAGTGATTTAAAGCATTTTTTTCATATGGTAATAGATAGCTTCTAATCAATAGTGATTTAAAGCATTTTTTTCATATGGTAATAGATAGCTTTGATTTCTTCATCTGAAAACTGCCTGTTCATATCCTTTGACCATTTCTCACTCTTTTTTTTTTTTTTTTGTGAGGCAATTGGGGTTAAGTGACTTGCGCAGGGTCACACAGCTAGTAAATGTTAAGTGTCCGAGGCCGGATTTTAACTCAGGTCCTCCTGACTCCAGGGCTGGTTCTTTATTCACTGTGCCACCTAGCTGCCCCCTGACCTTTTCTCAATTGGGGAATGACTTGCATTCTTATAAATTTGATTTAGTTCCCTATATATTTTAGAAATGAGGCCTTTATCAGAAATACTGGCTGTAAAAATTATTTCCCATCTTTCTGCCTCCCTTCTAATTTTGGCTGCATTGTTTCTGTTTGTACAAAAACTTTAATGTAATTACAGTCATCCATCCTGCATTTCATAATATTCTCTATCTCTTGTTTGGGCAGAAATTGTTTTCCTCTCCATAGATCTGAGAGGTAAACTCCTCCTCCTCCTAATTTACATATGGTATGACCCTTTATATCTAAAACATGTTCCCATTTTGACCTTATTTTGTTATACGGTATAAGATGTTGGTCTGTGCCTAGTTTCTGCCATACTATCTTCCAGTTTTCCCAGCAGTTTTTGTCAAATACTGAGTTCCTATCTCAGAAGCTGGAGCTTTGGGTTTATCAAATAGTAGATTACTATAGTCATTTACTACTGTGTCTCCTGTGCCTAACCTATTCCACTGATTGACCACTTTTTTTTTTTTTAAGTGAAGCAATTTGGGTTAAGTGACTGGTCCAGGGTCATATAGCTAGTAAGTGTCAAGGATCTGAGGCCAGATTTGAACTCAGGCCCTCCTGACTCTAGGGCCGGTGCTCAATCCACTTCCCCCCCCACCCCCCCACCCCCCGTTTCTTAACCAGTACCAAATAGTTTTGATGACTACCGCTTTATTAGTATAGCTTCAGATTTGGTACAGCTAGCCCACCTTTCTGTGCATTTTTTTCATTAGTTCCCTTTGATATTCTTGACTTTTTTTTCTTCCAAATTAATATTTTTACTATTTTTTCTAACTCTGTAAAATAATTTTTAGGTATTCTGATTGGTATGGCACTGAATAAATAATTTAGGTAGAACTGTCATTTTTATTATATTAGCTTGGCCTATCCATGAACAATTGATATTTTTCCAATTATTTAGATCTGATTTTATTTGTGTGAAAAGTGTTTTGTAATTGTGTTCATAGAGTTCCTGGGTTTGTCTTGGCAGGTAGACTCCCAAGTATTTTATATTGTCTACAGTTTCTTTAAATGGAATTTCTCTTTCTATCTCTTGATGCTGAGCTTTGTTGGTCATGTATAGAAATGCTGATGATTTATGTGGGTTTATTTTATATCTTTCAAGTTTGCTAAAGTTGCAAATTGTTTCAAGTAGTTTTTTAGTTGATTCTTTAGGATTCTGTAAGTATATCATGATATCATCTGCAAGACATCTTTTTTCAGGGTATGGTTGGAAATTTTGAAAATGCCTAAGTGATATTAATTTGATAGTTGTATATACTCTGGTGAATTGAGCACAGGTTTGAGGAATGTAACAACTTTTTTTTTTTTTTTTTTTTTTGCTGGGGCAATGAGGGTTAAGTGACTTGCCCAGGGTCACACAATTGAAATATAATTTCTATTCTTGGTTATTCTGATTCTGAGACTAAGACTTTTGGCCACTCCAAGGTCTATAGCTGCTAATTTTTTTTTTAATGTATGAGGTTTTTTATTTTTTCCGTTACATGTAAAGATAGTTCTCAACTTTTGTTTATACATGCTTTACAATTTCAGATTTTTCTCCCTCCCTCCCCTCCCTCCCCCCTCCCCTAGACAGCAGGTAATCTGATATAGGTTATATCTTTATATCTCTATACATATACATATAGATACATATATACACACACACACACATATATATATATATATATATATACATAATAACATTAATCCTATTTCTGCATTAATCCTGTTACAAGAGAAAGAATCAGAGCAGTGATGCAAAACCTCAAAATAGAAAAAAAAAACAGCACCCAAAACAAAAGAAATAATATGGTTCAATCAGCATCTATACTCCACAGTTCTTTCTTTTTTTTTTTTTCTTGGATTTGGAGATCCTCTTCTATCATGAGTTCCCTGGAACTCTTCTGTACCATTGCATTGGTGAGAAGAATATAGTCCATCACAGTAGGTCAACACTCAATGTTGATGTGTGTACAATGTTCTTCTGGTTCTGCTCATCTCACTCATCATCAGCTCACGTAAGACCCTCCAGGTTTCTCTGAACTCCTCCTGCTCATCATTTCTTACAGCACAATAGTATTCCATTGTATTTGTATACCACAACTTGTCCAGCCATTCCCCAATTGATGGGCATCTCCTCAACTTCCAATTCCTTGCTACCACGTAAAGAGCAGAACAGCTGCTAATTTTGCTGTCTACAATTTCAGTGTCAAACCTCCCAAGTGCTGTCACTGGTATGTATGTGGTAGTCATTCTGCTATTCTCTTAGAGACTTCCCTTTCTCATTTTCCACACAGACTGTACCTCCTCAAGCTGCCAGCTATGTCCAACAGCTCCATATTGATAGCAGCTGCTTTAATTTCCTAATTCACTAAGACCAAGTCCCTACAATTCCCATCCCACTTCTTAAAACTTCCCAGTAGCAGCATCACTCCGTCTCTCATCATCCACTCCAAATTGGAAGCCGCACAGCCCCAACCCAAACCATACCTGATCAAAAGACTCCTCTGCAGTATCCCCAACAAATACCCAGCCTTTGCTTGAAGACCCTCAAGTGAGAGGTCTACCACTCCATGAGGCAAAACCACTTTTGTTTTTGGGATAGCTCTAATGATTGATATGTTTTCTCTTAAGTTAGGCTTAAATTAGCTTTATTGCAGTCTATTGCTTCTAGTTCTGCCCTCTGTTGCCAAGCATTAACAAATCTAATCCCTCAAATGCCCCCTCCACATGACCACCCTCCAAGTACTTGAAAATAGTCATCATACTCTTTCCTCTTCTCCCCATTCCTTTCTTCTTTTCTTCTCCAGGCTAAATAACCGTAGCACCTTCCTTCCATTGAACCTTCTATATAGCATGCTTTCCAGTCCCCTTCACAATTAGATGCTCTCCAGTTTGTCAGTGTCCATCCTAAAATGTGGTATCTAGAACTGAGTGTAAAAACCAGGGCAATTGAAATTGTAGACCTGGATTCAAAACTCAGCCTCAAAAGTATAAAATGGGGGCATTATTATGACTTCATAACCAGTAGTCTGAAAAAGATAGGGGAATGTTTGTGAATTGCAAGCTCAGCATAGATCATCATTGTGATCAGGCCCCGTAGTATGCTGTTAAGCTGCATTAAGAGAGGAAGAATATTGGGGCAACTAGGTGTCGCAGTGGATAAAGCACCAGCCCTGGATTCAGGAGGACCTGAGTTCCAATTTGGCCTCAGACACTTGACACTTACTAGCAGTGTGACCCTGGGCAAGTCACTTTACCCCCATTGCCCTGCAAAAAAAAAAGAGAGAGAAAGGAACAATATTCAGGACAGAAGAGCTGGTTGGTTTAAGAAGAGTTGGTCCTGGTCAGACCACATCAGAAATGTCCTGTTCAGTTCTGGACAACATAAGTTAGTAAGTACATTGATAAGCTGGAAAGCATGTAGAGGGTCACAGGATGATAGAGAACCTTAAGATCATCCCATAGGATGATCATGTGAAGAAGGAACTGAGGATGATGGCCAGAGTTGGCAAACTGTGCTCCAAAGGCCAGCTCTAGCCTCCACCTGATTTTTTATAGCCTGCATGCTGAGAATGGTTTTTTATTTTTTTAAACTTTATCATTGTAAAAATTCTTACCTTGCAGGCCACCAGATTGACCCTCTGGCTGGAGTTTGCCAACATCTGGCTTAGAAGATAGAATACTTGATGGGGAGGGGAAGTAATAGGATGGGGAGTGAAATGGCTTTTCCAGTATTTGAAATGCTATCCCATGGAACAAGATTATCTTTTTCTGGTTGCAGCGGGGATAGAGAGGTCAAGGAAGGTGGGGGGAATTGTACAACTCAGAACAGTGGGTAAAAAGTTAGAGACATCAGTTCAGACTTGATGTAAAATAAAATTCCCTGACAATGTTTTGTTGGGGTTTTTTCTTGTTTCAAACCTGTGATTTTTGTGGGTATAGGGAACTCCCAATGAGGAAATTGTCTCTATCAATATACATCTGCAACTATTCTGCAACTTATTATTCTGCCTCACCTGTCCCCCTCTTCAATCTATTGTACATACAGCTGTCAGAAATGTTCCTAAAGTATAAGTCTGACCATGTCACTTTTCTACACAGTAAACTTCAAAGGCTCTCAATTGCATCTAACATCAAATATAAACTCTGTCTGTCTAGCTTTGAAAGCCCTACACAACCAGACCCAACCCACCTTTCCAGTTCTATTATACATTACTCCCCTCCCCTTCACTCCATAATCCAGCCAAACTATCCTTCTTGTTGTATTATTAATAACAAGCTTTACAGATATTTCATTTATTCCTTGCAATAACCTTGCAAATAGATGCTGCTATTATCCCCATTTTACAGATGAGGAAACTGAAACAAAGGGAGGTTAAATGACTTGCCTGGGGTCACACAGGTAGTGTCTGTGGTCACATTTGAGCTCAGGTCTTCTGACTCCTGGCCCAGCACTCTCTCTGCTGCACTACCTATATTGAGGCTTTTGCACTCGTTGACTGTCCCCTATTCCTGGATCACTTATTGGGATCCTTGTTTCCTTCATATCTGTTCAAATGCCATTTTTCCTGAATCAGGCCTTCCGCATCCCTCTGGCTTCTCATGCTTTCACACATGAAAAATTTTAACTTTTATTTATTTTATATATATTTTGTACACACTAGTTCTTTTTT
Organism: Dromiciops gliroides; assembly: GCF_019393635.1. NCBI lineage: Eukaryota > Metazoa > Chordata > Mammalia > Microbiotheria > Microbiotheriidae > Dromiciops > Dromiciops gliroides. The sequence continues at coordinate 234,922,642 of NC_057861.1, forward strand.
TATGGGAAAGGGGGCCAATGGAGGGTTAAGTGACTTGCCCAAGGTCACACAGCTAATAAGTGTCAAGTGTCTGAGGCTGGATTTGAACTCAGGTGTTCCTGATTCCAGGACCAGTGCTCTATCCACTGCACCACCTAGCTGCCCCTGTTTTGTACATACTTATATGCATTTTGTTTCCCCCCTGCCCCCAACAGAATAGAATGTAAGTTTATCAAGGGCAAGGATTGTTTCATTTTTGTCTTTGTGTCTCCAGACCTTAGCAATGTGCCTGGCAGATATCAGGCATTTAATAAATGGTATGTTGGTTGGTTGATAGGGACTAGCCTTAGGCTAAGTGAGTTACCTTAAGATCACAACAAGCATATGACAAAAGCAGTACTTGAACCTAGATTTTCTAGGAGGCTATCCATTACACTATGCTTTCTGGCCCCAACCTATTCTTTTTTTTTTTTTTTTGTGCAGCAATTGGGGTTAAGTGACTTGCTCAGGGGTCACGCAGCTAGTAAGTGTTAAGTGTCTGAGGCCGAATTTGAACTCGGGTCCTCCTGCCTCCAGGGCCAGTGCTCTATCCACTTCGCCACCTAGCTGCCCCCCCAGCCTATTCTTTCCAGCCTTGATGAATATTTCTCCCCTTCCTGTACTCTACAGTATAACCAAGCTGGCCTTCTCTTTCTTCCTCCTCCATGGTGCTCCATCTGCCACCTCTGAGCCTTTGCATTGACCATTCCCAATGACTCAGAGGAGGAGAGAATGCATTTCAGTTATGGGGAACAGTCAGTGGTATGGGAAACATGCATTTCAGCATATTATATACAGCATTGCCCTTGAAACATGGTAAGATGTAGCAGCAGAAAAAGAAAATCACCCAGAGCACATTTTAAAAGAAAAAAAACTAAGATTTATGTGGCAATTCAATTTGTTTTGTTCTAAAAGAACTCTAAAATTATTAGTTCCTATTTAGAATGTAAACTTCTTCCAAGATAGACATTATTTCATTCATTGTATTTATATACAGCCTAGCACATATTAATTAATTAAAGGCATTTTAAGCCTTTTGATTTGATGTCCATCCACAAGGGAATGATTAAACAAACTATATATTAAAATAATGGAATATTACTGTGTCACAAGAAATAAAGAATAAGAATTTAGAGAATTATGTGAAGACTTATATGAAGAACATGGGAAGACTTACATAAACTAGAAGGTAGAACCAGGAAAACAATATATTCAATGATAATAATCTAAAAGTAAAGAATTAAAAAAGAAAAAGAAGTCTAATTATAATGACCTAGACTGACCTTGCTCTGTTTTCCCTTCTTTGCTATTACAAAAAGTGCTGCTATATTTTGGTGTAAATGCAACCTTTATTTCTATCTTTGATATTATTTCATCATTATTGTTGTTGTGGCTGTGGTGCTTGTTATCATCATCCTTGAGTTATATGCCTAGTAATGGGAAGGGGTGGAGTGGGGGGGGGTGAGTATATTTTATCAGTGGGTCAAAGCATATCTATACATTTTAATAACTTTTTAAAAGCATCTTTCCACATTCTTTTCCTGAATTATCAGAGATTTGGAGCAATCTTTCACATGGAAGTAAAATAGGCACCCATGTTAGGTGCTAGGAAAACAAAGACAAAACCGACTGTGTTCTCAGGAAGCATACGTCCTATAGAACAGAAACATTGTTCATGCAAATACGTCAATACAGAATAGATACAAAGTAATCAGAAGGGTCAGGAAAGGCCTCTGAGAGGAGACAGCACTTGAGCTGAACCTTAGCAGGGGCCAGGGAAAAGAGAATATACATTACAAGTATAGAGAGCAATGTGCAGAGGCATGGCAGTAGACTAGTCAGCTAGCTTGGCTAGAAAGTAGAATGCTTTATAAGTAGGATTAGTGTGAAATTTCAATAAATAACCTGAATAATAAGTAATATCCAACAAAGTTAAATTGGAGCCCAGTTGTAAAGAAAAATTTGTATATTTTCCTATTGGCCACTGGGAAACTTCTTGAGCAGGGGAGTGAATCTCAGAAATAATAGGATCATAGGATCCAAACTAAATATAACAGAAATATCCTTTATAACATGTTCAAATAGTAATTATCTGGCCTTCACTTGAAGAGCCCCAATGATAGGAAACTTTACTACCTTACTTCACTTCCCCTTGGTATAGCTCTAATAGGAAGGCTTGGGGCTGTTTTCATTTTTAATTTAATGGAAACCTGTCTCTATGAATCTTCTACCCGCTGCTCCTAAGTCTGCCCTCTGGGAGTAAGCAGAACAACTTCCATGTGGTAACCCATCATATACTAGAAGAAAGCTGTCAACTGTTTCTCCAGGTTAAACACCTCCAGTTCATTTAACTGAGTTATTCAGTATCAGCCTTCAGACTCATCCACATCCTAGCTGTTCTCCTGTAGATGTGCTCCAACTTGTCCAAGTCCTTCCTAAAATATGGCATGCAGAACTGAACATAATACTTCATATATATCTGATCAAGACTGAATATAGTAGCAAAATAACCTCCCTCGTACTAGGCATTTAAGTCTTTTTTATATAGTAGACAAGTAAGTCTTTGTTAATGTTATTAAGCACTACATATTAATAAGATAAATGTAGAATTGATTAATGAGCATTAATTCATTTCCATTAGGATGCTCATTGAGTGAGTAAACAGAAATAGATTGATATCATTTTAGAGAGGACAAAACAAATAGAGTTGCCACATAAATACAGGGTTTTTGGTTTTTCACATACTCTGGATGATTTCTTTCTCTGCTGCTACACGTTTCAGCACTGCTTGTATATAAATAACACTGGAATGCATGTTTTTCATGTCTCTGAATAGCTTATTAGAGAGTAGCATATTCTGGATTTAAATTAGAATCAAATACTATTCTTTGCTCTGTTGCTGTGTGGCTTTTGCTTTTTGGGGGTTTAGTTTTCCCTAGTTTGTCTGTAAAAATGAGATTGGTAATATTGAGAAGGGAGTTAGGAAAGGTAACAATACAAAGTATTATGATAATCAGAGCTTTGTACACACTTTAGTGAAGTGGCACTGCTTAAATTACTAAGATTCAAAATTCAGTTTCAGAAATGAATTTCCCAAAGTTGAAAGTTCACTTCTGCAGGTACCATTGAAAATATGAATGTTACCTAGCTAACTATGGTTAAATTAGTTCTTTTTTAGTTAATCAGTCAATCAGTAAACATTTATTAAGTGCCTACTATGTGGTAGGCACTGTGCTAACTGAAGATGAGAAAAGAGAAAGTCAGTTCTTGCCTTCAAGGAGCTTATAATCTAATGGAGGAGACAACATACAAACATATATATATGAACCTGGCTGGCACTGGAATTAAGAGGGGTTCAGAGAGGCTTTCAGTAAAAGATAAGAATTTATTTGGGACTTAAAGGAAGCCAGGGAGGTCAGTTGTCAGAGTGGAGGAAGGAAAGGATTCTAGCCATGGGGGAGAGCCAGAGGGTAGGTCCTGAGCAAGAAATGAAATATATTGCTCCTGGAACAGCCAGGAGGCCAGTGTCACTGGATCAAAGAGTATGTGTCAGGGAATAAGGTATAAGAAAGACTGGAAAGGGTGCTGGGGGCTAGGTTATGAAGGGTATGTGATCCTGCCTGGAGTTTATTGATGGGGGCGGTGGGGGAAGGGGTTTGACATAGCTAGACCTGCACTTTGGGAAAGTCATTCTGATGGCTGAATGGAGGATGGTTTGGAGTAGAGAGTGATTTGAGGCAGGCAGACCCACAGGCAGTAATGGAGGCATGGTGAGAGCCTGCTCTAGAATGGTGGAAGTGTTAGAGGAGAGGAGTCATCAGATGAGGGATATTGCCAAGGTGAAATTTACCAAGCCTTGGCCACAGATTGAATAGGGGAGGAGAGTAGTGAGGAACCCAGAGTAACTCAGGTTGTGAGCCTGAGGGACTAGGAGGATGGTGTTGCCCTCCACAGTAATAAGGAATGTAAGACTGGGGGAAGGCTTGGGAGGGAAGGTGATGAGTTTGGTTTTGGACATACTGAACTTAAGTTGTCTCCTGGACATCCAGTAAGACTTCTGCCCTGAGGCTATAGGGAGACTCTACCCAGGAACTGAGGTATTTGCAGAAGCACCTAAGTATTCAATTAAAACTGATTAAGTGAAATTAAAATAATAGTTGAATGTGTTTTTAAAACATAGTGCATCTCTTTAAGACTGTAGATTCTAGTCTGAATTTCTGTTGTCCATATAATTTGGGATGAATATAATATGGAGTATAGATTTATGTTTCTGGGTTAGACAAGATTATGATATAGAGCAGCGCTTCAGCTCTGACATAACCATTAATGAGGACAGGAGTGTTTCATGTAATTCAGTATTTTAACCATAAATGATTTACAGGGCTGTGAACAACTCCAATTATGGATGGAGAGCTCTGAGGCTGTTAGCACGTCGCAGTCCCCACTTCTTCCAACCAACCAACCAGCAGTTTAAAAGTTTACCAGAATATCTAGAAAACATGGTTATAAAACTCGCCAAGGAGTTGCCAGTAAGTATTTTTGTCTTTATCATTTTCCTTCAAGTGTTAATTTGCACTGTCTGTAGTTCTTTTTACTTTATTTGCTTGAAGGATCTGTGACTTCATGCAACAGACTGCACCCCCTCTATACCTAAGAAAGTCTCCATGTGTTAATGGCCAAAGCTTAGGCATTACCTAATAGCCAACTTTATGCTTATTAGTGTACATAAAAATCAGGATGACTCACATAGGTGCTTTCAAATAGGGATTTGCAAAGCCCTCAAAACAACTTTTAAGATGCTAGCTATGCTGCTTATGTTTATTGAAAAACTATTATACCATGAGCTTAAAATCTAGTAAAAATTGTTTATAATTATTATGGTCCTGTTGCAAACTTCCCAAATAACTTATTTTTCTTTAAATTCGGGTGGGAATTTGGGTAACATAAACTATTGTGCCTTTAGCATTGATTCAGATGACTAAAACATCTATATTTCATTCACCTCGTGCTTTCCTAATCAACCATTCATTAAACATTTAAGTACTTACTATGTGCCAGACACAAGGATTGGGGATACAAAGCAATGGCAAAAACATAACTGCCCTCAACAATCTTACATTCCCAGTCAACTCTAGACACATTATGAACCTCGGTTTGTTCTTGTAGCACCATAATTTAATTTACCGATCTCTTAAAGAGACAGATGATAATTTAAAAATAACCTAATCCCTTTGCACATATTGTGGCAAGTTTATGGAATGTTAAAAGCTGGGAGACCATTTAATCTAATCCATAGCTAAACATGATCAGGTGGTCGTTCATTCAGCCTTTTCTTGAAGTTCCCCATTAAAGGAGAACCAGCTACTTTCCAAGTGGTCCAGTCCATTTTACTCTAATTGTTCAAGAAAAATCTCTCTCCATCTGCATTTGCATGTTGGAAATTCTGTCCTCTAGGGCTAAGTCTTCAATAGCAGGGACCTTTAATCATTTGGGGTTTTTTTGTTTATTCATCCCCAAAATCTAGCTAGTGTTTTGCTCACAAGAGGAGCTCAGTAAGTATTTATCGAATCCCTTCTTCCCTTCATGAGTCTTTTCCAGGATAAACATTTGCAAATCTTTCAACTGCTCTCTGAAGCCATTTCAGCATTCTAGCCACCCTCATTTCCCCTGTTTGCCAGTGCCCTTTTTACATGTGGGATTCAGGACTAAACAGTGGTCTGACCAAGGCAAAATAGTACCTTGATATAGTCCTTAAAATCCACTTAGTCTACCCCTGCTAACGATTTTTGGTCAGTCTTTCCTAGTTCAAAGGTCATTCTCCTTGTTAGAAAAACTCAAGTGTTATTCTTATTTTACTGAGGGTGCACAGTTCTTGGGAGTAAAGATCCTGCATTCTAGTCTTTTAACTACCATAGTCACTGCTTCCAAATTTCTGCACATTTTCTTTAAAAGAAACTTTAAAAAGGATTATTTTTTCATATTTTAGCCTCCTTCTGAAGAAATAAAAACAGGCGAAGATGAAGATGAGGAAGATAACGATGCTTTACTGAAGGAAAATAATGAGAGTAAGTGTTAATTTCTGTCTTCTCATACTCTTATTAAAAACCGAGACTCCAAAGTCCAATCATTGAACTTGTTGCTTTTGATTACTTGATTTTGTCTCAGGTATGTGCTCATTTCTTTTAGTAAGGAAATTAAAACAGAAATACCCAAATGAACTTAAGAAGTTTTATTCATAGAAAAACTTGGTGCAGTAAATTAAATTTTAGAGGCTTTGTTTTTGTAGGAAGTAATGGTTTAAAAATTTACACATAGAAAATAGTGATTTATTTCTAAAGCAATGAAAGCCTTTTTTATTCAGGATTAAGGAAAAGCAGCTTACTGATTATAATGAAAACTTGATTTAATCTTCATAAGAAGAGTCAAATTTGAATACTGTATCTGTAATTACTTACAGTAAATTAATTATAAAACTGTAAAAAGCTTTTCTGTGCCTGGAGATTAGGCTTAAAAACAGTCTATCTGCTGTAGACTATTACAGATCCTTATATACAGGGCATATGGCATCACCATAGAGAACGAGGATAATAAAGAATTCAGCATCCTCTTGAAAAACACACAGTATTCTGTTAACACAATATTCTAACTTTCCTCTTTTCTTTTTTTTAGGTCCTGATGTTCGGCTTGACAAACCTGTAACAGGGGACCAAATAGAGCTGTTTGCTACCAAGCTGGGAGAACAGTGGAAAATACTGGCTCCATACTTAGAAATGAAAGACACTGATATAAGACAAATTGAGTCTGACAGTGAGGATGTGAAGATGAGAGCTAAGCAGTTGCTGGTTGCATGGCAGGATCAAGAAGGAATACATGCAACACCTGAGAATCTCATTAATGCATTAAATAAATCTGGATTAAGCGACCTTGCAGAAAGTCTAACTAGTGACACTGAAACAAGTAGTTAACTTATTTCTTATTATATTTTTTTAATTAAAACTGTGATAAGATTTTGTTACCAAGCAGCATTTGATAAAGAGATCCACTTGTTTTGGTAAACAATAAACATTTTTTATAACATTTGTGTACAGTTGGTTAGTGCTTTACTGACAACAAAACAATGTCCAGTGTTAATCTTAATTTCCCCCAAAATGGGAAAATTGTAATTAGCATAATTATAATTATCTGTTAACTGGATAATCATACCTACAAAGGATACATGCAAATATCTGAGGAAACAATTTTATAAACCTCTAACGGTGAAGGGTGAAGAGAACTAATGTGACATCGTGATGCATGGAAGTAGCCATAGTTGAATGTATAAATACAGTATTTTTCATAGGTTATAGAAACCTGTAAGATTGATTTTCAGTGGTAAAATACAAAATCTAGAACTGCCAGGCAGTGTATCCTACGTAAAGGTTGAGATTCTTTTAATGTACATTAACTAGGACTCCCATAATAAATACCATGGAATATTTACACCATAGAATCTGGACTCCTGTGCAGTACAGGTTACACTGGTTTCTTCAGTGACTGTCCTCACTAGAAAGTGCTACTCGGGTTATTCTATGAAACACACTTCAATTTAGTTCCTCTTAACTAGCTCTTTCAGCACAGTTCCCAAAACAATGCTCATGTTGAGGGCAATTGAAGTAGGAAGCTCCATCAGTTAGGTAACATCTGAATGCCCATATAGAGGCACTGCTAGTAATTTGGTAATTTTCCAGATGATCCTTCCTAACTCTGCCAGGAAATGCTTCTAATCCCTGCTCTGCTACTGTGACCTTAGCCAAGTCACTTAAGTTCTCAGTTTCCACCTGCAAAATGAGAACATTAGACAAGATTTTGCTAAATCTTTTCTTGCTCTTTACTCCAGCAGCATTACGATTTGGTTATATTTAATATGTCTTGAGGTGAGGTGATTTTTTTTCAATCCTCCTATGTCCGTCTCCAACTCAGTAGTCGTCATCACATGAACTTTAAATGAGCTTCAACACAAAAGAACCAGAGGTATTCGAGATTGTTCTAGCCTTCAGGGTACTTTGGTAACATGAACTACATAAAACAGAGAAAGGATTGTGTGGAATAGGGTTGATTGCAGGAACTTTTGTTACAACTTAGAGAAGATTTTTGGGGGGTGGGGGGCGCAGGGCAATGAGGGTTAAATGACTTACTTACTAGCTGTGTGACCCTGGGTATCAAGTGTCTGAGGTCGGACTTGAACTCAGGTCCTCCTGAATCCAGGGTCAGTGCTTTATCCACTGTGCCACCTAGCTGCCCTAGAAGATTTTATTCATATCGTCATTATGACTGACTGAGGAATAAAGAGAGATGCTAGAATCCTCATCCTCCTTTCTCCTCTGCAGATTCCTACTATAAAGTCCCTGGTTTGCATTAGAGAATGCAAGTTATTAGCAGGTGTCCTGGATAAATACAAAGTCCTCAGGGCTGCTGCTAAGTAAATCCCTCACTACCCACTTGAATCCACTAAGGGAGATACCTTTGTGGAAATTTATTTTGATTTGGGGACCCTACCTTTAGGCTGAGATTAGAAAGCCTTAGGCCCTCAGGGTCTCTCCCCCTCCTCCTCAGCTTCAGCTGAGCAGAAAAAGCCCCGTGGGCTATACAAGACGCCAGGTCAGACAGCTGGGGAAAAAAAAAAGCCCCCAGCTCCCTCCGACCTGAGCGGAGCTATCTGAAGGATAGCCTGTGCTGAGGCATGAGGCTCAAGAGCACACCCCACCTCCCCACCAGCCGCAGCTCTGGCTGGCAGATTAGTTTGGTCTGTGGGGGCGAAGGAAGCCCCGAGATTTGAGTGGAGAGAAGAAAAGGTATATATAGACCTGGGAGTTAGACAGAAAAAAAAGGAGGGAGGACAGACTAGATAGACAAGATTGAGGAGGGGCTGACTAGAGGGGAGCTCGGGGAGAGACGGGGCTGACAAGGTTACAGGCCTTAATACAAATCAGGGAAAGTGTAATGTGCCCTGAGGCCGGAGGTGGCTAAGGCCTTTATTGTATTCAAGAAGTTCGAAGCGCAGCAGGTGGGAAAGAGACTGCAGGAAAGCAATCAGGTTGTACATTTTATTTCCCTGTATTCTTAATTTTCAACAGTATCTCATAAATAAACTCTGCTTTGATTATTTGGTTAAGAGGCTTCTTAATCCTGTGCTTATCAATTTGGGAGTTGAGCAGTGTGGTGGAACTTTATAAATGGCCCATATTAAATTAAATGAAGTCAGATAGCCAAATAGTCAAAAGTCCCCAGTTTAGTCATCCATAGTTTAGCCCCCCAAAATTAGCCCTAGTCAATTCAAAAATATTTCACACCTTCCATTGGGGCTAGAGGATTGTCCCAGTATAGTTATGGATAGACCTAATATGGGAATATCTTTTGGGGGAAAAGTAGCTTGTGAATAACATCACATATTTTGTTGAGACTAATCAAGGTAAGAGATAAATGGAAATGAAAAAAATACTATACGAAATCGGTTTCACTAAAGAAACTTAAGTGAAATGGAAGATAAAATGAAACACTATCTCAGACATCATTGCCATGACAAGTTTAAGAAACATATTTATGGTGTGAGAAAATAATGGATTTTGGGACACCCAAAGGCTGATTAATTTGTTTAAAGGTGACTTGATTGAAACCACACACACCTACCTGAGAGCCTGAACCCTGACCTCAGCACATGGACCATGTCCTCAAGTCCAGTGTGATGCTGGCCAATTAGCTTTGAGCAGTGTGGAAGGGGGGGCGGCCTCTCCTCTGGACCCAGAGGAAGCTCACACATGCAGACAGGCTCGTTGTGGCTTCTTAACTTCCTGAGCCAAGTGTTCTCTCTTGACTAATATTTGGTATGCTTTAATAAATGCTTAATGCCCAAAAATTGGTGCTAAAACTTCTAATTTATAAGTAACAAATATTAGAAACCCCAACTAATTTTCCCTAAACTTGGGACAGAAATAAGGCAAACACATATACTTTTACTCACCACAATGGGGGGCAGCTAGGTAGCACAGTAGCTAGAGTACCAGCCCTGGATTCAGGAGGACCTGAGTTCAAATGTGACCTCAGACACCTGACACTTACTAGCTGTGTGATCCTGGCCAAGTCTCTTAACCCTAATTGCCTCAGATAAAAAAAAGAAACATGTTTATGGCCTAATTTTTTTTAGCTCAACCAAGAAACAAACCCAGATCCTCATAGTTATTTGTAGTCAACTTCTGTGGAAATATTTCTAATTTTTTTTTTCTTTTTAAACAATTCAATCAGGATGTATATGGGGCAAACAGTCAAATGTTCTGAAAAATGATTACTCACAGAAAACCCTTTTTCTATTAAGAGATCTTCTTGGGAAAATAAACAATAACATCGTTTAAGAACTTAATAAATGATGAACAGCAACAGGACAATGTATAGCCACACTATAAAGACAACAAAAAACTACAGTCAAATGTACTGTTATTGATCACAATTTATTTTGAAGTCATGAAATGCCAGCAACAGAACAGACTGAGTCAGCAGGTCAGGCTGGACAAATACTTGATTGTAGCCATGTTTCCATGGGCTATGGGCAGCAGCACTGAGTTACACAACAAGGGCAACATTCTCCCTTCCACCTTCTGGCAAAACTTTGTTAGATAAGGCAAAAGGATGGGCAGCTATTGAATGGTGGTTTGAACCATGCAAGAATAACAACAAATGATGGAATAATAGGTGTGCAATAAATATTTGATTGCTGAATCTTGGGCCAGAAAAAGGCAGAAAGAGAAATTAAACACCAGGACAGAAGGTAGTGGTTGAAAGGCATTTCCATTTAGAAATTTTTTTTTAAAAATTACACAAGAAATAAGCCTTTAAAAAAAAAAAGTCTTCCTGCTTGCTACTTTTGTACAGGGGCAGCAGAGTCCACAGATAAACTCTTTTCTGTGTATCCTGTTTTTAGTTTTATTTGTTAATACATGGAACAAAATTTCAAGTCTGATTTCACCCTCTTGGCTCCACATGAGGGGAAACCACATAGAACCACCTAAAATTTCTTCTAAAGCTCTGGGGTTTAGAAATGATCAACGAACAACATTTATTCCACACCTAGTCAGAGATAGCTAAGATGAAGATTATTGTGAAGTTTCTTCTTCAATTACTTCAACTCTGCGAGGCCCATATAATAGAACATAAGCTATGTGCCAATCTCCACCACCAGATAACCGCAAGATATCTTCTGGTGTAACGATGCTGACCTTATCATCATCAAACTTAATCCATTCATCTAAATAACAAAAGAGAGAGAAGAGGTAAAATTACAACCAGAAATCTAAAAGCCCTTACAATGGACACTAATAGATTCTAACAAAATAGTTTATGATTTTAAAAAATGGAATATTTTACCTTGTTTCCTTTTCACCCATGATACGTAATGGCCCGAAGAACTAGACCTTCCCTGATGTGTTAGCACTGCTTGTAAGTCATAATAACCACAGTTATTAGAGCCAATATCTAAGGAAAAGAAAAGAATGCAAAGTACATCCATATAGATGAGAAAGTAAATAAATATATGGAGCAAGGTGGCAGCAAGCACTGGGCCTTCAGATAGGAAGATGTAAGTTAAGATCCAGTCTCAAACTGTGTGAGCCTTGGCAAGTCACTCAACTTCTCTCTGCCTCAGTTTTCTTACCTGTAAAATGGAGTTAATGATAGCATCTACCTCCTAGAGTTGTTGTGAGACAGTAATTGTAAAGCACTTAGCACAGAGCCTGGCCCATAATGAGTGCTAGATGTTAGCTATCATCACCACCATCATCATCATAAGCATTTTGATGCAAAGCAACAGAAAACTGAGCACATAATTATAAAGTTAAGTATAGGCCAGCGGTGTTCATCTCAAATACAAACAGGGGCCACTAAACTATACAGAGGAATACCCAAAGAGTCCACATACCTGACTCAGAAAAAACCATACCCATTTCTTTTTTTATTAATATGTTTTGTTACAAACTTCCCAATTATATAATCTGGTTTAGGTAATACTTGGGGAGTATTAAAAATCATATGGAACTCATGGCCTACATGTCTAGACCACCAAAATGGAAGAGGGCCTTGTGGTATCAAATTAACCATAGAAGAAAGAGGTCTTTTGTGTGTGTGTGGGCAATGGGGGTTAAGTGACTTGCCCAGGGTCACACAGCTAGTAAGTGTCAAGCGTCTGAGGTCACATTTGAACTCAGATCCTCTTGAATCCAGGGCTGGTGCTTTACCCACTGCGCCACCTAGCTGTCCCTAGAAAGAGGTCTTGAAGTAAAAGACAGGAACTGCCCAACAAAAATTAAAATTTAATGTCTGCTAAATTAAAGGCTTTACAATGTAAACTGTGCTAGACACTGGGAGGGGGGGGAATACAAAGTTTAAGAATGAATGAGTTCTTCTCTTGTGGAGTTCATAGTGTGGTAGGGAACTAACATAAAGATAACTATAAATAATAGTAATAGCTAACATTTATATAACACTTCAAGATTTGCCAAGCACTCATCTGATACAAGAACCCTGTGAGATGCATGCCAATATTCACATTTTGCAGAAGAGGTAACTAAAGTTGAGAGAGGTCAAGAATCTTGCCCAGGGTCACACAGCTAAGTGTCTGAGACAGGATATGGAACTGAAATCTTCCTGAATTTAAGTCCTGGGCTCTAGTCACTGCAACATTTAACTACCTACTTAGCAATACTAACAAACAATAACACAAAAGTGCATTTATTTGAGAGACACAAAAAGTGCTGAAAGGGTAAGGAGATATCCCCTCCTCTTAGTTCATGTCAACAACGGTGGGAATTAAGCATAATAGGAGGTTGGGGGGAGAAGTTAAGAGACTTGCTTAACTACAATGCAGAATCCATGCTGGGAAGTAATAAGCAAAAAAGTAACATTAGTCTAGGTAGCTGACCACCACAAGTATTTTTGTTTGCAAATACAGCGCTGACAGAAACAAGGGGAAAAAGTTTTCCTTACCATCAGGAAAAGAAAATGGCTCATATTTAACTTCTTTCTGTGCACCACCACTTTTGCTAGACTGTAAAGAAAAAGATATTTCTGTAATTCTGAATCATAAATTACCAAAGTTAATATTTTCAAATACCAAGTATAAACCTCTTGTACTTAAAAAAAAACAAAAAAAGAACCAGTGGTTTAGAATGGGAGAATACTGTTTTATGTAGCAATAAACCACCTAGGTGAATGGGAAAATAAACCATTAGTAGTTCTGAAGATGGAATTGGGTAGTTTTTTTACACAGTACAAATCAAGATATAATCTTCCCGTCTCAAACTGAGTCTGTGAAAACCTAAGTTCAGCTTTAAGCAGTAAAATAAGGTTGCCTTAATAATGGAAACAGATCTACCAGATGTACTAGAGAGACTTCTCTCATGCCTTTTGTCCAAGAACTCAAAGCACTTAAAATGTTATTTCATAGGAATGGCCACTGGTTGGAAGTAGGAAACCAAAATGTACCATATATTTATTACCCTGAACAAGGCACCATGTATTTACTTGTAGGCAAGTGAGGACAGAGGTGAAGAATATGTCCTTAAACTCCTAAATTAGTCAGTAACTGAGAGAAACACAAAAGCAAAGCCCTGACAGCCAAAGTGCAGTTTAAGACTATTTCTAGTTTTCTTCAAAACTAGCTGGGGTTAAGACACTTCAGGAGATGTCTACGCAATAGTCTTTTATATCCCAAGGAAAAAAATTCTACACAATCTGATTTAGTTTAGTTGGTATATGATACTGCCTTTAAAAGCCTTAGGTTTAAGTATATTTTCATCATATAAAACCTACAAAATTACAACATATAGAGATATCTATACAAATACAGATATAGCAAGAAAAAAAGGCCACTTTAGAATCCATAAGTCTCACAAAACTCTGATTTCAGCGATAGGACATTCCAGCAGATGAGGCTCAGTGGCCCTAACTTTCTCTGCCTTCATTCCCATCTGTAAAGTGGGGAGAATCCTATAGTGTATAAGGAAAAAACAACACAACATACCTATTTTACAGGCATGTTGAAAGGACTAAGTGAGTTTCTATGAAGTGCTTTGAGAACCTCAGAAGAAAGGAGACAGAAATTATAAACCGAAGAGAGTATGGGAATTAAAAAAACACACTTAGACGGAATGGAGTATGCCTCATGATCAAGTAGCAGATTCATAGTCCTTGGCTCTTATTTTAAGAATGTAAAAAAAAACAACCTTTAAAGGCCTATAATGTCAGATATATTTACCAGTGGAGACTATGTAAGCATATTCGATTTGTAAGTTAAGGTTAGATTCTGCCTAGTGTCATTTAAAGGTAACCACTGGATGCTGGCCCTGAACTGTAAATATTAAAGAAAGATTGAAAAATTGTCAAAATAAACTTACCGTCTTTGGCTGTTGATTTACTTTTTTGTCTTCTAGATCCTTGAATTTCGACCGAAAAGAGACCATTTTTTCTTGAAGTTCTGGTGTACATAATTCATATACATCCAACATAAGAGGAAATTTAACATCCTATGTATAAAAACAGAAAAGGGGGGAAGGGGGGATGCAGAGTGGATACTGTAAAAATTGTTGGAAAAAATCAATGGAAATACCTTTTACAAGATTTAAAGGGGAGGGGCAGCTAGGTGGCGCAGTGGATAGAGCACCGGCCCTGGAGTCAGGAGTACCTGAGTTCAAATCCGACCTCAGACACTTAACACTTACTAGCTGTGTGACCCTGGGCAAGTCACTTAACCCCAATTGCCTCACTTAAAAAAAAAAAAAGATTTAAAGGGGAAGAAATTTTGAAAAATGAGCTCACCTTTGACAATTTTTCAAATTCATACTTTTGAGAGCTTAAATAGAATATAAACCTAATATGAAAATCATTTGGGGAAAAGTACCAAAATAAGAACAAATGATTGGGAAGATAATTCTTTTCTGGCTTTGGAATTTTACTGTCTCAGGGTTAGTGAAAGTGGTATTTAGGTTCTGCCCTGCTTAAATAAGGAATTTTCAACAGTTTATATTTTATGCACTCAATCTAAACTACCAAGACGTTATAAGTAAGAGAATCAGTATTCTAAACATGCCTGAAATTCTTTAAGACAAAAGCTATGTTCCAGAAAATGGGTTATCAGCATAGATTACCCCCATTTTAAAATAAATTGGGCTTGCTATTTCCCACAAAAACATTCAATTATTCTTTCTTTCTTTGGGGGGGGGGCAGGCCCGCGCGCAAGAGGGTTAAGAGACTTGCCCAGGGTCACACAGCTAGTAAGTGTCAAGCGTCTGAGGCCAGATTTGAACTCAGGTCCTCCTGAATCCAGGGCCGGTGCTTTGTCCACTGCACCACCTAGCTGCTCCCCTAACATTCAATTATTCAAACAATATTATTCATGGAATTAGGCCCTTCCATCAGCTCACAGAAGCCTATTTGACCCATAGTTCAATAATGTGTGGTTTTGTTTTGGTGACTACACCATTCACCAATACAGATCATAACCCCTCTTGTAGATGGTCTTCAGGAGATGTGATGTTTTTAAAAAATCAGTATCGACAATTACCATATAGGCAAATTGGTGATGAGTGTCTTAAACACAGCTAGTTGGGTCCTTAGACTAGACACACAAACCCAAGGTCACCTCCAAACCAAGAGCAGGCATTGAAGTAGGGCACTTTTTTATGAAGGCTTTGATGATCACACACTTAAAAAATAGAGCTCTAAGAGTACTCTGAATGAGACAAAGCCAGTAAATATAACACTGGTTCTATGGGAAAATGTATTGAGTTCCATCCAATTCATTATTCCAGGAACACATTGCTCTTGGCATTATAAACAGGGTCTCTTCCCCAATTCCACTGTGGCATCAACATCAGGGGCTCCAAAAAAATGAAAAACAGCTGAATGACCAGGGCAGCAAAAGGGTAGGTGGGATATGGGTGTATATATATATATATATATATATATATATATATATATATATATATGTATGTATGTGTGTGTGTATGTCTACACACACACACACACACACACACACACACACACACACACACACACCCTTATCCCCCTCCCCCCCTTTCAACTTGTCAACTCTTTGCATCTGCAAAGAGGTTACTATCTCTAGGTGAATTGTTCTGAGGATTCTGAATTGGAAGACAAAAGAAACTGCTCCCTTAGGTGAAAGGTCTTTAGCGGTTCTTTACCCTCTTGTTCCCCCAAATATGTTGGTCTTAGCAATATAAAGGAATATAAATAATTTATTATATCAGCTAACCTTAAGAACTTTGGCATTCACAGATTCCTTCTCTTTGTAAAAAAATCGAACCATCTGAATAGTAAGGTAAGCAGGCAGTCGGCTAATCTTGGACTGAGGAAAAAGGAGAAACAGCATTAAATCTCAAAAGACTGAATTAGTCACACCTACATCCTAAATCTTTCTCACCATTAACGAGTAAACAACTTTTTTAAAAGAACAAGTTGTTGACTCCTTAATGGTGAGAAAGATTTACCCAAACAGAGTATCACTTATTTTGGAAATTGTCAACATTATAAAATTGCAAAACTTTCAAAAGCTAAATCCACTATACTCACAGATTTTATGTACAAAGCATTTCTTTGCAATGTTGGAGACTGCTTGGTGATTTCTTCCTGAAGTCTCTATAAAAAAGAACATAAGACTGAAAAGGTATTCTAAAGAATGAAGATGGTTGTTGTTCTGACAATGCTTTATAGATGTAGGAATTTTTTTCTCCCCAAACAAAAAAATAGCTGATACACATATGTTCTATTGTAAGAAAATACCATATGAAAGGCCAAAGTTAAATAACAAATGAACTAGAGGATTATTATCCATGATACAAATGAAATTGCTTTAACTGAAGTACCTACAAATACTAAGTGGTCACTCTATAGAGGCTAACAGGTAGAAAAACCAAATCTTTAGGAAATCATTGCTAAAAATGAAGAAATCACAAATCGGAGATAGCAACTCTGAAATTATGATGCCAATGAGTGATTATATTCACCAAATAAAAGTATATCAACCAACTTTTCAAAAACATCTTAATAAATCAAAGTATATCTACTAAATCTGATTTAAGACCATCATTCTTGTAGTCTACCTATCATCACTAATCTAGCATAACTTAAATTTATCAAGCAGACTTGTTTTCCTTAACATATAAAATTTAGAAAGGAAACCACAAAATCAGTCTGAAGCTAGTGCCCATTTTGCCATGCTTCATTTTTTGACTGTTCTCTCCAATTAATGCCTTATACTTCATTTCTCACCATTTTTAGTCAATCAGGAATGCAACCAACAATTATAGTAGTGTTCATGAGGAAATACCATCTATTTTACTTCCATTCACCCAACTAAATTGAGTCCCAACCTTTGCTCAGCACTGATTTAAGGACTACTTTATGATAGAAGCAGAGAAGACAGGTTAACTATCAGAAAATTATGTGCAGGTATGTGGAATGTTTTCTTTACATAATTAAGAGGTATGATGAAGCCTGCCATGGTCACTGCTCAAAGATCTATTTTTCTTCTTACCAACTTAAGTCCTGTAAACAGATACTTGACTTCTTGATTGATAAAACAGCTGAGCTGGAGCTGGTTCTCTTTCCCTTTGGTGGCTTCCTCTTCTTCAGCCTCTGTACACTTCATGCTTTATGGAACAAGTTAAGGCTCATGCCATAGGTTACAAGTTGAATTAGGCTGTTAGATTCTCAAATAATAAAAATTGGCATTGATGCGCCTTTTCAGTTTACAAAGCACCTTGCAGACACTACTTGATTCAATCATCACAACAACCCCAGGAGGTAGGAGTCTTCTCTCCAGGTGAGAACACTGGAGGGGTAAGTGACTTGCCTAGTTACACAGCCAGTTATTTACACAGCCAGTTATTCACACAACCAGTTATTCACACAATGGAAACAAGAATCTATGCCTGACTTCAAATCCAGTTTTTCCACTACACAAGTAAAATCACTGAACTTGATATTATCAGCATTAGATAGAATATCACCATTCTTTTAAAATTCAAGATTTCAGGTCTCATATCCAATGTTCCTTTCTTAATCTAGTTCATAGCTCAATCTCCTATTATCATCTTAATCATTACATATCTTCTCCTCTTAGATCCTAAGACATAATAATACAGGAAAAGAAGAAAGCAATCCTTTCAAAATTCTAGAGAGTATTTCCCTACATAATTTATAATAATGTGAATAAAAATTGCTAAAATGTTTATAACATAGCCAGTGTAGGGGGCAAAAGCAGACCTTAAACTTCCCAAAAGCCAACACTCTCTCCTCTCCTCTCTCTATTACTCCAGCTGTCTCAATAAAATTAAAGCATGCATCCTTCCTTCCTCTCTGTTAAAAAAATAACAAATATGGGGCAGCTAGGTGGCCCAGTGGATAGAGCACTGGCCCTGGATTCAGGAGTACCTGAGTTCAAATCCAGCCTCAGACATTTGACTCTTACTAGCTGTGTGACCTTGGGCAAGTCACTTAACCCTCATTGCCCAACCAAAAAAATTTAAAAAATAATTAATTAGAAAAACAGAAAGGAACATGCACTTGTTAGCTGCTGCAATCACCAAATTAAGCAGTTCTGTTTACTTGTTTTTAAGTGGGAAAGTGATGGAAATACCAAAACAAAATACCCATTCTCCCCCAAATGTTTAGATTATTTCCCCAAGTATTTTCCTAAATTGACATTCTTAATTTAGCACCTACTTTGATCCAAATCATTTTATAATAATTCTAAAATAGATTTTTCACCAAAATCTTTGGTAAAATGATCCAAAGGTATATTATTATTCAATGACTTTTACCAAAACTTCACATGCTTAAAATGTTTGTCTTTTTCCAAGTTCCTAAATGCTATTAATGTGATCCCTTTCAGGCAAAGAAACCAATTTTTTTAAATCTGCCTTCAACCTAATTAATATTTTCTTCATTATATGCACCTTTCATCTGATCTGTATTAGTGAATCACCATCTCTGAAATCAATCTTGGCATAAATTTTCTTAAGGATACGTAGTTTCAAACTCAACACCAAAGAACTGATCAATTAAACTTTTCTTTTTAGAAGGTGCTTGGGCTGCTGCAGCTGATGATGCATTGTCTGTCTGCAAATAAAAGAATAACCAAACAAATATATATATATTCTATTTTACTTTACATATGGTATGCTAAGGTACACTTTCCCCCTATGCAACCACATTTAAAAATATTAATTTTTAAATGTAATTTTCCTACAGGATGTTTTTGCCTGCATCCTAAGCACACTGCCCATGAAAAAGCACTGATACAAAAAAAATGAGAACAAAGAATCGATTCAACTTATACTCTGAATATAGATAAAAAATACTTCCCATTAAAAATTCCACCAACTTGAACAAACATATTAAGCAGATATTGGAGGAATGGACTTGTAAAGAGAGCTGGTCTTAGATGAATGACCTTAATGTCCTGTCCTTATAATAGGAGAGCACAAGGAAGTAGCAAATAATTATATTACAAATTAGAATAATATAATGTGTTATGAGAAATCCTTGACAATAGGAATAGGGAAAAGGAAAGGGAAGAGAGGTAAGGTCTCATGGAAAAAGGCACTGTAGCTAATTAGTGAATTGTAGCTATAAATAAGCAAAGTAATGGAAGTAAGAAAGGGCAGGATGGGCAAAGGAAGTATGCAGCTTAGCTGCAGAACAGAGCATGCATAGGAACTATTTGCAGGTATAGGCCAAAATTACAGTTAACTTAAATATCATTTTGGACTTTTATACATCAAAAAGCCACTGAAGAATTTAAAGCTAGGGTGTGATGTGATTAGAACTGTGATTTAGGGAGATGCCTGTAGCAATAAATGTATGAGAATAGTATTGGGAAAGACTAGAAATCCAGATAGGTATCAAATTGAAAGCCTGAACCACATAAATGGGAATGGAAAGAGATGTGAAAAATGCTTAAAACAAGAACTGGTGTGAGTAAACATGGGGCATATATTTTGAATGGCACTCTTAACAAGAAGTTAAAAAAACAAAAGAATGTCTATTCAAATATAAAAATGGATGCAAAACAATTTGTTCAAAAGCCTCTGGAGGAAAAAGATTAGAGACCAAATAAAAGATGATAATTACTACTATAATTCAATTACCTCCATAACAGAATCACCTTCTAAAGCTTCCAGTTTTTGTTGTAGCACTCGCATCATTTGTACCCAACATTCATTAGCATCCTGCAAATGGAAATACAATAAG
The DNA here is from genome assembly GCF_019393635.1 of Dromiciops gliroides. Taxonomy (NCBI): domain Eukaryota; kingdom Metazoa; phylum Chordata; class Mammalia; order Microbiotheria; family Microbiotheriidae; genus Dromiciops; species Dromiciops gliroides. The sequence continues at coordinate 234,942,955 of NC_057861.1, forward strand.
GATTATAAGACCTTGCAACGACTGGAATGACGCCACCTGCTGGAGAGTTACTGTAGGAAAGCTGTGCCACGAGAAGGCAGTGTCTGAGGGCTCGTGGGTACTGTCAATCAAGGCTACCAGCCAATTAGCGTGGAGATGTGTGTGCATGTGAATGGGATGTGGCCAGTTTCACAGGAGGCTTGTGGGATGAAGGAAGTCCTCTTTCCTGAGGACTCTCATGGAGAGTGGAGCTAAAATGCACTCTCCCTTTGATAAATGAATCTAGGCCTTTCTCTCTCTTCACCAAATTCTTATTCTCCTTAATAAATGCTTAAAAGTCTAAACTCTTGCTAAAGCTTATAATTTATCAGCTACCACTAATTAGATATTTTAGACAGACTAGATAGAATTTTAGCCCCTTACAGATGGCTGACCACAAAGAAGAAAGCTGAACCTCCATCTTCTGATCTTCCAGTTGGGTAAGAAATTTCCCCTAGCCTATCCCTTTAAATTTTAAAGTACTGCTAAGTATCGGATTTTTTCTATTTAAATTTTCAAATGGGCTTTTTCAACTCCTTAAGTACCCTGTTTCTGATTTTAGTCTGTTTAACCAGACAAATGGGGGACAAGATCATGTTAATGCTTTGTTTTTCTGGATTTTCTATTTTTATTTTTGTTAGAAGAGCCAGCAAGGTGCTCACACAAGGGAATATAAATATCCCTCCCTCTCCCACCCAAGCCTTTTCAGAGAAACCTCTGACTCCTGCAGCTTTTCCAAATTCTAACACTAAGTGCTGCTCTAATTTTGCATGCCTGGAGGCAGCGACCCAAACTCTAAGAAGCCTTTATTCCCCTAGCAAAGGAGGAAGGGGAAACCAGGCCTGAGTTCGAAACCAAGCCTGATTCAAATTGCCCTATTCCTTCCCCTCCTCTGGGGGCACCTCCTACTCCTCCCATGGCCAAGTCCTTTGATTCTCCTGCCAGAGAAATCCAGAGATCTAATCCACCCTCCTCAGGTCCTGAGTTTGAGCATGCTCAGCTTTCTGTACCTGCATCTGCAGCTTCTACTCAGTTGCCTGAGCAGTAAAGCCTCAGCCTTTCCTCAGCCTGGCTATGACTCGACCCACTGTGGTTCTCCCAAACCAACCTTGGAAAACCCTTTAAATCCCAGATATGCTCATTTTGTTCATAATTTTGTTAATCTGCTTTTGTCTTTAATTAGTAACCTTATAAAGCATTTATATTTTATGAAAAGACCAACAGAGAAAATAGAGGGGTTAAAGAAGACAAACTTAAGCTGAATAAAAATGACAATCATCATCATATTTCAAGAAGACATATTTTGCAGAAATGTAGAAGTAAACAGCAAGGTATTAATATGAGTATTGGGGATTTTAGATATCGGAATCAAAAGTGTTCTAATTTCACTCAGAGAAATAATGTCAGTTCAGAGGTTACATAAAGATTTCTGTGCTATTAAATCTACATTTTAAAATTAACAATATGGGTTTACTTTCATAGAGATTTTCGTGCTTTTGAGATTGTGGGGTTTTTTGTTTGTTTTTTTAGTGAGGCAATTGGGGTTAAGTGACTTGCCCAGGGTCACACAGCTAGTAAGTGTTAAGTGTCTGAGGCCAGACCTGAACTCAGGTACTCCTGACTCCAGGGCCCGTGCTCTATCCACTGTGCCACCTAGCTGCCCTGGGATTGTGTTTTATACTTAAGTTTTTTTTAAAAAGGGAGAATAGTTGTAAAAGCTTTTTATATTCATGTGATCAAATTTATGTTTTGTACTACTCTTATTAATGTTAAGTTCATATTCATTTAGATTTCCCTAGTTTGAATTTCACTGTCTTTCATCCTTCCATGTGTATTTTGTTGAATTTATTTTATCTCTATTTTAAAACCATGCAAGATGATTTTGATTTCATAATACAATGTTAATTCTGGGAGTATTGTGCTCCCATATTCTGAGTTGTTTTTGTTATTTTTTTTCTCTCAACTGATTATTTGATCAAACTCTATAAAGCATTTCCCTAGCAAATTGGTTGCCATGGCAAGTGTAAATTGATTCTAGAAGTATTATTTTTGATAAGCATATTCAAAAAAAGAGGGGAACATTTGTAAAAGTTTTCTTTTAAAAAAAAGTTTTCTTTAAGATTGTGTTGTGTTTTAACTTGTATTTGTATATGTTCCGATTTTTCACAAAATTGTATACTTAGTTTAAAAAAAGGTATTACTTGAAATTATTGCATAATTGTATATTATATTCTGAGTCAAGGTACATTCACATTTTTTGCAATCATTATTATTCTCAATTTTAAAATCCATATGAGATTATGGGAACTTATCATTTAAGACATTAATTGCTTTCATTCTGAGTTATCAGATGCCATTTGGCCAGGATGCCAATCTGATCACAAGAGGAATACGTGCAAAAGCAGACATTGAACAGTCACATGAGGGGAGATATGCATGAATTCAAGGTATGGCCCAGGGAAGGGCTTTTGACACAATATTGTACAGATTTGCTAGAAGTTTTCATCCCACCCATCTCATTCTACACCTGGCTTCTATGCCCCCCTCCTATATGCCTGATGCCATGGACATCTCAATCCCATGCATCTGATTAAGTCTGACTCAGTTTCCTCCAATATGTTCAGTGGCATGGACATATATTCCACCCACCTACTTTATGCCTGGCATACTGCAGGGGCAGTATATATTGCTCAAGTGTGGGAATGCTTATATCCCATCATTTCTCTGTTATTTTACGGTAACCCCCATAATTATCTCAGGTGTCATGATAAATACAGTGCTGAATTTGGCCTTGACATCTGTTACCAATTAAAGAGATTTTAATTTCTCATAATGGCATGAGGATAATTAGGCAGATGATACAAAAAGTGATGAAACAAAGATAAAAATTACTGTAGTAATATTAAGTTTATGGGGATTGTAGTAATATTAAGGTTTAGAGAATGTTTTCATTTTTATTATAATTTTTCATGTATAACAACTAAGATTCTGAATTCCCTTAGACATGTTTTTTGAGAACTCTCATTGTTTGATCCACCCCTGAAAAGACTTCCATTCCATGACTACACCCAGAGGACATCCCAAGAATCATCTGAGAAAAGACTTTCAAAGTCTTTAAATGAATGGTTTTGTTTTGTTGGGGTTTTTCTCTTCTGTTGTTATGTACACCATTTGTAAGATGTATTCTCTGCAGAGGCCCTCCCTCTGCAGGTAGTGTCAAAGTGCCAGTTCATGAGGGACCACCCCTCTGGACAAAATTTCCTCTTTCTCCCTTTTCTATATTGTTATTAACATATTGCTTGTTAGCATAGGGTATTATATTCTGTTGCTTTTTACTGTTTCGTCAAGTAAACACTGCGTGTTCCTCGAAGAAAAAAGGGGGGGGGGAGATTGTAATGACGCCACCTGCTGGAGAGTTACTGTAGGAAAGCTGCGCCACGAGAAGGCAGCATCTGAGGACAAGCCATGAGGCTTTCCCTGGCGTCAGGAAGTGACGTTTGCTCGTGGGTACTGTCAATCAAAGTTACCAGCCAATTAGCGTGGAGATGTGTGTGCATGTGAATGGGATGTGGCCAGTTTCACAGGAGGCTTGTGGGATGAAGGAAGTCCTCTTTCCTGAGGACTCTCATGGAGAGTGGAGCTAAAATGCACTCTCCCTTTGATAGATGAATCTAGGCCTTTCTCTCTCCACCAAATTCTTATTCTCCTTAATAAATGCTTAAAAGTCTAAACTCCTGCTAAAGCTTCTAATTTATCAGCTACCACTCATTAGATATTTTAGACAGACTAGCTGGAATTTTAGCCCCTTACAACCTAGACAATGATTATGATCTTACCTTCTCATGATTTCCTTACAAAACTCTGTACATCCCGTTTAGAGGAGAATGTTTCTTACTTTACAATAAATTTATGTTTCAATCTGTGGTCTTAAAGAAAAAAAGCCAGAGATAACCTTCGGAATCATGTTAAGCCTTCTCATATTTATCAAACATACTCAAGTAGTATGAAAACTAAAAAACCACAACAGCCTTACACTAATTACCTGTTGAAGATATTGTCCTTGATCTCCCTTCTCTGCAAACTGTGGGAAAGCCATATGCAAAAACTGCAGTAGAATAATAGGTGGAATACTGGAGGAAGTTTTGTCCATGGAATCAAACAAATCTCTAAGGGCTTAAAAACAAAGAAAACATTCTCTTAGGAATGTAGAAAACAGGAGTAAACTAATTTAAAACTAAAATGTAATCAGAATTTTGAGATCGTTTATATAAATATCAAACTATATATAAATAATATACCCATATAGAGACAGTTCTCACTTTCTGTAAGTTTCCATTAACACAAATTTGACTCCCCTGCAGGTGAGCAGTAAAACCCACCTGAAAGCTCAAGGCAGGGGTGATGAATGCAGCCAGGATAACAACAGCATCAGTAGTGCAACCCAAGTCAGGGGTCTTCTGCTCCAGGCACTAAAGCCCCTCTGGCTACAGGGACCCAAAACACTAAAGCCAATCTGGCTGTAGGGGTATAAAGCTGCAGAGGGGTTGGGGCCCCACTGGTCTCCCCAAGGGGAAGAGGAGATCGGCAAAACAGTTCACTTAACAGTAAATGAGATCTGTACAAGCCTGCACAAATGTGTGTGTGTGTGTGTGTGTGTGTGTGTGTGTGTGTGTGTGTGTACAGACACATTTGTTTTAAACATATGAATTCCTTTAATGTTAGAACAATTAGAACTACTTCCTGAACTTAAGTCCTGTGCAGCTAAAAGTAATCACTCAATATACACTTATTAAGTTCTGTGCTGGCAAGTGCTGAGGATAAAAAGACTGTCTTTGTCTGCCCTCAAGGAGTTCACATATTAATGACAGACATTTGGAGTCAGGGGAACCAGGAAAGACTTCCTGTAAATAAAATCCTGTAGTTCAGGATGTTAACTGAGTATTAAAAGAACTTAGTGCATGCTCAGACCTATGCAAAACAGATTGGAATGGGGAGAAATTTGGAGAAGCCTAAGTGAGAGACTATTGAATAATCCAGACAAGTGGTAATGAAGGCAGACACCTGAGAGAGGTCATTTGAGTGGAAAAAAATAAATTGTGAGTGGGACTGTATATGTGGGGTGAAAGTGAGGAGCAGAGAATAAAACCGAGGTTACACGCTGGGTGTCTGAGAAGATAGTGGTGCCTTGCCCCAAAGGAGGCAAAAGGTGAGTTCTGACATGTTGCCTGCAGGGCTCTGTGTCAGCAAATGGAGGGCTCCCATGAGAAATCCTGGTGGTTGGAAACTCTGGAGTTTCTCAAATCTAGGAACATTATTCCAAGCATTATATTACTATCACGATACTTTACTCCAAAAATATAATTACACCAAAATTCCACTTACATAAAGCACTGGTCTAGGAACTAGGCAACACACTTCCAATTACTATAATCTGAATGACTTTAAAAAGTCTAAATATCATTTAGGACAGCAAAGCTGGTATCTCATCTCTTAACATAGTCAGGTAAACAAATCAGATATTTGTTGAGTACTATTTTGTGGCTGTCCCAGGTTATGTACAGGAAGGGTAGAAAGTAATAAAAAAAAAAATTCCCCATTAGAACATGCTCTAGACTCACCTGCAGTGATATATTGTGCTGAGGCCATTTCCCCGGAAGCTCGCAAGGCACCGGCGTACCTGTGGAGACATTTAAGACAAGTGTTAACACAAACAGCAATCTGTAATCTGTGCTATCACTCACCAAGAAGATCAATTAATAAAAATTACAATTAAGATTAATTAATAAAAATTATGGCAATTTAGTTAAGAAGCCACTCCCCTTTCCCTTTAGGTCTCTCTCCTTCCTTCTTTTTTTCTCTCTGCTTCCTTTCTTGCCTCATTACTCTCCAGTGCATCGTGTAAATAAGAATGTGGAAGAGATAATAGATGAAAACTATAATAGTTCCCTTTTCTTCCCCCATCTCAAGACATAAAGACACACCTAAAAATCTTATGAAAACAAAAATGTTTAGTTCCTTTCAAACCCATCTGTCCTCAGACCATTAGAAGGTAATACTGCTTCCTAATCTATAAAATGAACTAGGGATGGAAATGGCAAACCACTTTAGTATCTTTGCCAAGAAAATCCCAAATGGGCTCACAAAGAGTCAGACTCAACTGAACAAAATAAGACTTCAAAAGAATACAACTAATAGTTGTAGTTGTTATTGAAATTATGAGAGGTAGTGTGATATAATGGATAAAGAGCTGAGCTCAGAATCAAGAAAACTGGGTTCAAGCCCTGCTTCTGGTACACAATACGTGTGTGAACCTAGGCCAGTCACTTGCCTCCAGACAATTCTCTAAATCACTAAGCTAGGGAGAAAAATCTGGTCTACATTAGTAGAATTCCTCACCAGAAGCTCTATATGCTGGTAAAATCAGAAGTTCAGTCAAAATAAATAAGCCAGCCAAAAAAAAAAAAAAAGAAAAAGTCAAAAGTTCTAGAGTTGCTTACTAGTATAGACTGAGTCTACAATCTTTTTTTTTAATTTTCCATAAAAGTATTTTATTATTTTCCAGTTACATGTAGAGATAGTTTAACATTTGCTTTTATAAGATTTCTAGTTTCAAATTTTTCTCCCTCCCTAAGGCAGCAAGTAATGTGCTATAGGTTATATATTTACAATCACATTAAATACATTTCTGCATTAGTCACGCTGTGAAAAAAGAATCAGAGCAAAAGGGAAAAACCTCAAAAAAGAAAAAAAAAAACAACAAAAACAATAGAAATGGTATGGTTCAATCTGTATCTAGATTCCACAGTTCTTTTTTTCTGGATTTGAAGAGCACTTTCCATCATGAGTCCTTTGAAACTATCTTGGACCATTGTATTGCTGAGACAAATCAAGTCTATCACAGTTTGTTGATACTGTGTACAAACAATGTTCTCCTGGTTCTGCTTATCTCACTCAACATCAGTTCATGCAAGTCCTTCCAGGTTTCTCTGAAATCCTCCTGCTCATTGTTTCTTACAGCACAACAGTATTCCATTACATTCATATACCACAACTTGTTCAGCCGTTTCCCAATTGATGGGCAACCCCTCAATTTCCAATTCCTTGCCACCACAAAAAGAGCAGCTATAAATATTTTTGTACATGTGGGTCCTTTTCCCTCTTTGGGAAAAAGACCTAATAGTGGTATTGCTGAGTCAAAAAGTATGCACAGCTTTATAGCCTTTTGGGCATAATTCTAAATTGCTCTCCAGAATGGTTGGATCAGTTCATAGCTCCACCAACAATGCATCGTTGTTCCAATTTTTTCCACAGCTTCTCCAACATTTATTCTTTTCCTTTTTTGTCACATTAGCCAAACTGATAGGTGTCAGGTGGTACCTCAGACTTGTATTAATTTGCATTTCTCTAATCAATAGTAATTTAGAGCATTTTTTGAGTCTACAATCTCATATACAAATGAGTACATATGGTACAGGCCTCATCCTTTTTCAGCCTTCCCATGCTAAGCACTTCTTTCCCAGTTCCTTTCAAAAATCCTCCAGAGAGGTTCAGCCAATACTTGAGCAATAGATCTGTCAGCTTTGCTTGTATGAGCTTCACTATTGAACTAGTCACTAGGTGATGAATGCTTTGACTATGGTAAATGTTATAATAGGTGACTTAAAATAACTGCAGAGGAATTTGGAGGTAGTCACAAGACTGTGGGGAAAAAAAAAATATATATATATATACATACATACATATATGAATCATGTATTATGTATCTTATATACTCATCATGTATTATGTTTTTTGTTTGGTTTTTTGTTTTTGTTTTTTGTTTTTGCGGGGCAGTGAGGGTTAAGTGACTTGCCCACGGTCACACAGCTAGTAAGTGTCAAGTGTCTGAGGCCGGATTTGAACTCAGGAACTCCTGAATCCAGGGCCGGTGCTTTATCCACTGCGCCACCTAGCCGCCCCCCATCATGTATTATGAATAGACCAGTAGTATCTAGGAATGATTAAAGAAAAAAAAATAAAATTGAGGGATGTTTTCTATTATCTGGTTACCTGTAACTGAGTATTATTTAGGTATCAAAAATTAATAGAATTACATAAGAAATCATCTTCTGTCAATATCTGGCATGAGTAAATTTTTAATTTTAGTAACTAACTGAAAAGTCTTAACTTTAGTTTTAAAGTTTCCAAACATCAAAACAAACAATGATATTTTATCAAGAAAATGCTGACTAAAAAGGAAAAAGCATATACCGGAATGGTTCTATATTAAGTAATTGTACTTACCAACCTAACTCAAACATTCAAATTAAAGAGGCCTAATTTTTTTTTAATTAAATTTAAGTTGTGGAAATCTTTATTTTCTTGGCTTTACAATTTAAGGCCAGGACTACCTATCTTCCAGGAAGACATCCCTGTTATATTTTATAGTATGTGATGATGATGGAATATTATTGTGCTATAGAAATGACAAGCAGGATGATTTCAGAAAGGCCTGGAAAGACTTATATGAACTGATGTATAGTGAAGTGAGCAGAACCAAGAGAACATTGTGCACAGGGACAGCAATATTGTTTGATGAAGAACTGTGAATGACTTAACTATTCTCAGCAATACAATGATCCAAGACAATCCCAAAGGACTACTGATGAAACAAACTATCCACCTCCAAAGAAAGAACTGATATTGATGGAACATAGACTGAAAATATGCTTTTTTTCACTTTCTTTCACTTTTTTCTTTTATTCAAGTTTTCTTATACAAACTAATTGGTAATGTTTTACATAACCATACATGTATAACCTATATCTACTTGCCACCTCAGGAAAGGGGGAGGGAAGGAGGGATAAAAACTGAAACTCAAAACTATAAATACAAATGTTTATTACTTTAAAAAAAATTTCATAGCATATTATAATTATCTATAACTCTAGCCTCTCCCATATGCATATAACTATTTTGGTCACTCTTGCTTATCTTTCTGTTCAAACTTCTTTCTTTCTACTTCCCCAGTATCAGTATATATTGCCCTTTCTCCAACATCCCAAAAAGACTGTGGGATTCAGTGAAGATGCCACACAACAATTAATATAAACTATTATATTTTATTCTTTCCTCTCCTTTCTGTTCTCATAAGTAAAAGGCATGTCTCCTCCACTCATCTCCCCCCCCTTTTAAATTCATTGAAAATCAAACTATTTCAAGAGGTGAGAAACATACTTTATTAGCATGTGTGTCAAATAATCAATAAATGCATTGATGACTATCTTCTGAGCCACTCTGCCAACCAAATATCACTGACAAAAAAAGGTCTTTGCAAAAGCCTAGTTATGGACAGATAAGAGTCTTACTCCAACCAAGGAATATCAAAGTCTGAATAATGATAAAGCATTGGATATTTTCAGTCCTGTCCCTAAGCCTTCTCTCATGCATCAATGAATAAAATAAATGACCATACGAAAACCTGCCTTAGGAGGTGAGAATTTTACACCAATGGGTAAGTTTCTGCACAATTCTTTTCTCTCTCCTTCTCAGTTCTACTGTAATAAAACATTGTACAAGTCTTCATAAAACATAATGCTAGTCTTTATCAGAATATTTATTCCCAACTTTTGGGATTTATAATTTAGACATCAAAGCTAGGCTAAATTGGGAGAAAAATGAGTATTTTTAGAGTGTCTATCTTTACCCCAAACAGTCTAACTTTGATGGAAATGCTGATCCTCACTTATTAAATATTCCAAATGTTCTGAGAAAATGAATATCATTTTTCTTGTTTATATTAAAGGAATATTTGTTTTTAAAGTTATCCTCTTAACTTCAACCTTACCTTTTAAGGGCATCTTTCAGTTCTGGCACAGAGCGGATACACTGAACTGTAGCATTCATGTAACAAGTGTTCCCAAGATTTGTCAATCCACATGGCAATTCCATCTGATGAGACAAGCATGAAATTAGTTACATGAAGAATATCCATAATTATTATCATACCACTCCAATGATGGCAAAAATGTTTTCTAAATTGTCCACAATAAAATTAGCATCACTCCCCCAAATAAATGACTATTATCTTCAAGGCTTTTATGATAAAATGCTGGGACTGGTTGTGAAATTATTTAGGCAATGGACACCATCTGCCAAAACCATTTGTTCATTAAACATCTCTACTGTGATAAGTGTTGTAGAGAATATATAGATAAAGACATCAGAGACCCAACACTAACAGTACTTGTTTACACTCTTGCATGAAAAACATCCTCCTTATATTTGTGTACCTTGAAATCCTATTTTATTATTCCTTAAATAGCATTATTATACTTTGAAATAAGGATGAGTTGAGGGCCGTTTTTGGTTTGGGGTTGTTGTGGGTTTTTTTTGCTAAACCAAACATATGCACACCTCATCTTAAATCAAGCCCATTTTACATACTTTTAGAAATTATAAACTTGATCAATTAGAGTCCTAATTTGTTTTAAAGAACCAGAAAACTCACATCTAACAGATTTCTGGACCACAAGTTTATCACGTATTAGATGTCAGCCTCTAATAGTATCTCTGGATAATGCAGTCAAATTCTATTAGATTTTGTAAATATCCAGACAAAATGAGGGGAAAAAAGGTATCAGCTCTAGGATCTAAGCATACAGAGACAAGCACAGAACAACATGCCATGTTCCCAGGAATGCCAGATGCAGTGAGGAGGCATACAAAAGTTTAAAAATTTAACAGCACTCCTAGCATGGTTTTGTTCCCTTAATCTCTCTAATTTCATTATATATGTTAAAAAAAAAATTTGCTATGCAGCTGAATTTATCAATATATTTTTCATATAATCACTTCTTATATCAATACTCCACTTTCTTTTTTTTTTTTTTTGTATTCTGAAACATGTCAGAGTACAAGTCTTGAATATGGTTTGGTCTGATAGAAGAGAAAAAAAGTCTAAGATTCTAATCACAACTTTACCCCTACCTAGATATATAGACAAAAGCCTATTAAAAATCTCTCTATGCCTCAGTTTCCTAATGTATTACCTGTCTTTTAGGGTTATTCTGAGGATAAAATACTAATACAAACTCAAAAAGTAAAAAGCACAACATAAAGAGTTAGGCAGTGATAAATGTGTATGTCTGGCAGGAGTCTAAAATACAATGTCTGAATTGAGATTAATTTTTATTTAAGCACTTTCAACATAATAGGTTATATCTTTAAAATTTATCAATACATATATACTTATTTTATAAGAAAAATCATCAGGGAACTGAACTTGAAACTATGGATAGATAGGTTTAAATTTTAAACCTGAACTAGTTTTATGAAACTGTTAAAAAAAGCAATTGTTGAGGTGTGGTGGTAGAGAAGAATTAATATTCACAAAGCACCTGGCAACACTAGGTCTGGCTTAAGCTGAATTTACAAGAAATAAAATCCTAGGGATTGTTGAATACACACATACTGACCGTTAACTATTAGATCCCAAGCAGAACTTCAAAACTGTCAGAAGTCATTTTTCTGAAAATCATTTTAATAAATGTCTGTTGATAAGCAGTGATCCAAATAGATTATGAAATCTGAAATGTCTTACAGCAGATGCTAGCTGTTCTTCCGTCATGTCTTCTACGAAAACAGTTCTATCGACAGGTTCCTCAGGCAGAGCATCTGCTGATCCCATCATTAACAGAGTCATTCCCTGTTCACAAAATAATAATAATAATAACACAACAACAATAATATCATCACTGGTTTCTCTTGGGGGAAGTTCTTTAAATGATCATTAATTATTAAATGCTATCATTTTCTGTAACTAATAATTTAACTTGTACAAGACTATTTGATTACTTCTAGGGAAGCCTAAATTTTAACAGTATAAGAATTATTTCCATGTATGAATGAGAATCATTTCCTTTGAAGTCACAAATTGCATTCTAATAATTAAAAACATCAAGCAGATCACATAAAGAGAATCAGTTCTAAGAACCTTGTCTATGGACTTTTGACATATGGTTCCTAAACTTTAAGGATGTTTCTATTCAATAAATAGCCAAGAGTAACATAAGTAATATTCCATACTATAGTAGAAAAAAAATCACACATCCCCAATACATTAATGCCTCTGATTCTGATATTTCTTTAAGTAAGTGAAAGAAGTATACTTCTGTGAAACAGTGAAAGTTAATAACCAGAACTCAATGAAACAGCAGGTTGAAAATGGAGTAAAGGGATGATAAGTAAAAGGAGATAAAAGGGAATAATAGAAAAAAATTCAGATATAAAATATCATCTCATTAGTTATAAGATGATTTTCCAATATTAAAAAATCCTTCTTCAAGCCATTATTTTTATACCTGGAAATTAATTTTTGAAAGATTACACAAAAGCAGTAGAAGCATAGGTATTTAAGCTAGTTTTAGTCTCTGCCTAAATTTGTGTTAGTACCCAATATAATATTTGTGTTTTCTACATACCGTGAATGTGTGTTCTGTGAGAAACTTTAATGCTATCAATATTTTCCTCTGTAAAATACTATGGTGCAGTAATGGTGTAGAGCAGTCAGAAGGAGGGAATTCAAATACTAAACTCTGCTATGTTACCCCAAGCCCTCTTACCCTCAGGGCACGGGTGGGGGCACTGGTGCCAGCCAGCAGTAAAATGAAGAGATGGGACTAAATGACCTCTGAGATCCCTTCCAGGTATAAATCTATAACCCTATGGAAATAAGTTCGTGGATGTGTCAAAAAATACCTATTTGGGTGGCATATTTTTTTGGATACACAATTAAATTCAATTTTCTCTAACTGCCACAAAATTACAACTACCCCTTGATCCTAGGAGTAGTCTTTATTTTCCTTCCTCACCATAATTCACAATTTTTATTGAAATTTGTTGTAGAGCAACCACTATACTTCCACTAATGAAGGAAGGTATATTGGACAGGGATCAATAAATACAAGATAGACATAAACCAAACTGTCAAAATCTCCCCACTTCTCTCCCTTGTTTTATTCCTTAAGTTTCACTAAGTGAAAGGCAAAAGTACCATAATGGATAGAGAGCCGACCTTGGAGCCAAGAAGACCTGGGTTCAAGTGCTGTCTTTGACACATGGGGTTATGTGTAACCCTGAGCCACTTAACATCTCTCTAGGCCTGGGTCAGCAAACATTTTCTGTAAAGGGCCAGATAATAAATATTTTAGGCTTTGTGGGCCAAGAGGCAAAACCAAGGCTATTGTGTAGGTACTTATATAACGAGAAAAACCAAATGTCTTTTAAATTTTTTATTGATGAAATTTAAACTATAATTGAGTACAGTTTTTTCCTAATACCAGTCTAATGAAAAGAACAGACTTTTTTTTTTTGGGGGGGGGGAGTTTAACATATTCCCTATCATCAAAATCAATTTGGAACTGTTTGTCAGTTAATACTGCTGTAAAACGAGATTTTTCACATATTCTATCATTTGAAAATGTTTTTCCCCCCACACAGCTAGGTACTGTCAAATATTTATATCAATACAGGAACATACAATTTTAATTGAGTCAAAAAGTTAAGTCTTAAAAAGTTTATTTTCTCTAGACATGCCTCCCCTGCTGCTGCAATCAAACACAACTTGACCCACTATCACTAAACGGTTTTCCTTGCTTGCCTAACAAATGAACCAATTGGATACTTAAGAGTGAATGCTCATTAAAAAAAAAAAATTGTCAAGGAATTCTGCTGATGAGATATTCCATTTTCTATTTTCTAATTATTCTGACTGTTGTTTTCCTGTGGTTGGAAATATTGTGATAAGTGCTTACTCTGGTAATGTCAGTGATTATTGTATTCTTTTAGCACAGCTATTTTGCCATCTAACTCATAACAAAATAATTCATACTTCACTGTGCATGACATTCAAAGTCCACCTTTCTCTTCTTGTTTTGATACGATGGGTATGCACTGGTAATTAAATTAAAATGTCATGGAGCAGTGATGGCCATGAGCACTTGATTTGTAGCACACTGTGCATCAGTGTGAAACAATGAGAGTGCCACACATGGTCTCTGTCTCAACTACTCAACTCAGCCATTGTAGCAGCTATAGACAATGCATTAACAAATCAGCATGACTATGTTCCAATAAAATTTTATTTATAGGCATCTAAATTTCACAATTTTCATGTTACAAAATATTATTTATCTTTTGACTCTACTCTCCCATCTCTATAAATTACTGAACCAAAATCCTCATCCCTACTCCCAGAAGTGGTCTCTTCCATTAAATGGTTTTAGGTTGATGACAAGAGTAAGGACTATCCACGCGCTATATCCCATCTCTAGGGTTTAGCATAATGAACATATTCAGGTTTTAGTACACAGAATGAGTTTAATAATTGCTTTCCTTTATTTTACTTTTTCCTCTTTTTACAAGTCTAGAAATACATTTAGCCTCCCCTTTTTGAAATAGTAAAAAGCAGACAGTATGCTAATCTGAAGCCTGATTATTATACTAATCTGACCCGATCCTGGGGTCTATTCTCCTGACTGGTGAGTTCCTGTCCAGGATCATCATTTTTGGGGAACCCAAGTCATGCTTACTTATACCTACTTCACTCATTCTCCACACTCCTGCACTTCCTCAGCAGGGCAGGAACACATTCTCTGCCCATTTTTCCAACTCTCCTTGTTGGGTTGTCTTCCCCATCAGAATATAGGTTCTTTAGACTAGGGACCATCTCATTTTCTTGTATTTGTAGTATCAGCACTTAGCAGTGTCTGGCCCATAGCAAGCACTTAATAAATTCTCAGTTTATATGAATGAGAAAAATTAACAGTTTCATTTACTATCAATTCTCTAATAAGTTTATAGTTTTACTGGGTAAATTATGCTTGGCTATAAGAACAAATCAGTTTGCCTTCTGGATTATCATATTCCAAAGTCTCCATTCTTTATGGTGGCTGCTAAATCTTGTATGAACCTGGCTCTGATTCTTTGGTACTTGCTTTCTTTCTGGCTGCTTGAAGTCTTTTTTCTTAGACCAGGAAGTCCTGGATTTTGGCTATAGCATTCCTGGTAATTTTTATTTGGGGGTTTCTTTAAGAAGATAGCCATTGGATTATTTATATTTTATCCTTGGGAAGATTAAGGTTGGTTCTGTATGATTTTCTTATTGATCCTATTTACAACTAATTGTCTTTGTCCAAAACTGCTTTAAGTTATGGCTCTTTATCGACTTAATTCATAATTCAGCTGGTTTGCAACAGGTTATGTTTAAAAATCCAGCTCTCCTAATAATCACTGATCTATTCTTGCCTCAAGGAATTAAGCTGCCCTTGAGTGGATGCTTGTGAACACAAGGGAGTTGGGTATTGGGAACAAACGGGTGGTAGCTTACACCACCAAGCTATCCTTCAAGGATGTTTGGTTTGCTGTCCAAAAGTCTGGCCCACTGTCTTGCACCTGGACTCAATGAGCACTTCTTAGTCTCATGAGGGAAGAAAAAAGTAGCTGCTAGGTCTCATTATCAAATTTTCAACCAATCATACTGTTCCCTGTGCCTCAGTTGTGTAACCAACCATGTTGTGCCCAACTCCATATCTTCTACCCTTTTCTTTTTTTCTGTACTCCCCAAAACCTATACAAGAGCAACTATCCTTTTGCTCAGTCTTTGGCATAAACAGAGGCAAGTCATAGACCCATTTATTGACAAGCAACATGCTCCTGCTAATGTTATGTTGCGAGGAGACTTGCCTCACTTTCCCTTTTTGCTAAATTCCATCTGTGGCATCCACTGGTTCTAAGAGAGATCTGGACAGTGTTTTTTTGTTTTGTTTTGTAATGTTTTTACAATTTCTTGATATATGGCATACCTGGGGTGGGAGGGGGGAAGTATTTGAACATACCTTTGAGGTAATCCAATGAGTCTTAAATTATCTCTCCTTTATCTGTTTTCCAAGTCATTGGTTCTTTGTTTGTTTTTTGGTGAGGCAATTGGGGTTAAGTGACTTGCCCAGGGTCACACAGCCAGTAAGTGTTAAGTGTCTGAGGCCAAATTTGAACTCAGGTCCTCCTGAGTCCAGGGCCAGTGCTCTATCCACTGCGCCACCTAGCTGCCCCGCAAGTCATTGGTTTTTGCTACAAGGTACCTCATATTTCCTTCTGTTTTTTCAGTCTTTATTTTAATATTCTTTATATCTCATGGAGTTATCAGCTTCCATTTTATCAATTCTAATTTTCAAGGAATTTTTTTCTTGAGTAAGGTTTTATTACCTATTACAAAATAGGTACAAAATTAACATATATTAATTATGTTTTCCAGAGTTCTCTTTTCTCATTTTTTCCTCTACTACTCTCATGCCTTTTTTTTTTTTAACTTTATCTCTTTTAGAAATTCTGATTAGACTTTTGGCCAAGCTTGCATTTTTTCCCTTGAGACAATGCCTGCTGTTTTTGAATCATTTCCTTCTGGATTTGTATTTTGCGCTTCCTCATTACCATAATAGTTCTTAATGAAGAATTCTTTTTTTATTTGTTCATTCTTCCAACCTACTTCCTAACTTTTAATTTTATGTTAGGGCTGAGCTCTATGCACTTCTAGCAGGAATGTCTGGATTGGGATTCTGTTCTCTTACATCCTTCTATTCACTTTCACCAAAGTCTGCTCACTGCCCTCCTGCTCTAAACTATGAATTCCTGACCCAAGTTTATGTCCATTCGCTTGTCCCTGGGTGTAAGTTTAGCAGACTGCTGCTAAACTCAGCCATAGGAAGGCTCTGCAGGTTCAAAGCAACTGAATTACAGGCCATCCTCATTGTTCCACTACAGGCTTTAGCTTGGACTAGAGGCTAGAAATGAGTCCATGTCCTGCTGCTTCGAGGATCAGAGCCACTATTTGCTTCTGAACTCATTCTTCACTCAGGTCCCCTCTTCAGTCTGCCCTAGATCTAAGACCACAAACTGGGTGGTGGATGTCAGAGCTGCCAGAGAGCCCCCATTCCTGCACCCTGTGTTAGTTCCCTGGGATTCCCTGGGATCTCTTCCTGCCTAAGCACCCAGTCTTGGCCCTCTTTCAGTCCCTAGGTGCTAGAATGCTTTGTATATGGCATGTTCCTGGCTAGACCCTGTCCCCAGGATTCTATCTCCCTAAGCAACCCTGACTGAGTAAAAGGATTCACTCTAACTTTTTCTTCGATTTCCTGGTCAGAATTGAGTCCAGTGTGTTTTCTAGATCTTCGTGGAAGATGTATGGTAGGCAAACTAGCTTCTTCCTGCTACTCCACCATCTCGATTCTCCTATCAATTCTCAAAACAATGCCTAGCACTAAATCCTCTTCCTGCATCACCAAAGGCTTTGTTGTTGTTCAGTTGTTTTCAGTCATATCTGATTTTTAATATCCCCATGTGGGGTTTTCTTGGCAAAGATAATATAGTAGTTTTCCATTTCCTTCTCCAGCTCATTTTATAAATGAGGAAACTGAAGAAAACAGGGTTAAGTCACTTGCCCATGGTCACACAGCTAGAAAGTGTATGAGGCCAAATTTGAACTCAGATCTTCCTGATTCCAAGCCCAGCATTCTATCCATTGCACCACCCACACACCAAAGGCCTAACTGGTTTTAAACATACTCATACACCCCAGTGTCCAGATTTGTCTAAAAGGAATCCTCCCGAAAGAGATGAGGGCCATGAAGAGATTAAAAGATAGAAAAAGGTTTTAATTACTTAGAATAATAGAAGTATCTTCTGCTTCTGAACAGAAGGAAATGAGAACACTTGAATACAATAGTTGAAGAGGGATTGAATGGTTATAGAAAAATGACTCTCCAGTGTGAGCAGAAAGTTAATGTGACTGTGACAAGACTATTGTTCTTTTTGACAGAGCAAAGTGTTAAAAAAAATGAGGCAATTAGGTGGCACAGTGGGGGTAAAGTGCTAAGTCTGGAGTCAGGAAAACTCATTTTCCTGAGTTCAAATCCAGCCTTGGACATTTACTAGCTGTGTGATCCTAAGCAAGTCACTTAACCCTATTTGCTTCTGTTTCATCATCTGTAAAATGAGCTGAAGAAAGAAATGGCAAACCACTCCAGTTATCTTTGCCAAGAAAACCCCAGGAAGAGTCAGACACAACTGAAACAACTGAATAACAAAAATCTAAATTAATAAAAATTGTTTCTGACAAACTCATGCCTAAAACGCAAAGAACAGATTTTTCTTCCAGACAAGTACCTGAGATATTTTAAGTCAAAAATATTACTATTACACCAGAGACAAGCATGTTCTAAATAAAAATAGCTATTTTTGGTGGAAGTATCTCCCATATTACTTTGAATAATTTTTTTAAAAATTCAAAAAATCTTCCCTAAAAAAAAATACACAGTAAGATTAAGTTCACAAATTTAAGAAAGCATAGACTCTGGCAGGATAAGTATGAGAAACCTAAAATTTTAGAAATGCCAAGATAGACAAAATAATATTTACAACAGTTATGAAAAATTACACTGTGAAAAGGGAAAATACTAAAAGACATGAAATCATCTGTTCCTAGTGAATTTAAAAATAAACAACACTTATATATTCACGGGAATGTGTCCAGTTGGCAAGGGGCTTAATCCATTATATTCCTCCTTCTACACACTTTACCAATCTAGATATTGTTTTGCTTAGGACCTTCTCTGCAGTACAAACTAATTTTGAACTTAAGTTTCACTTTATATGTCTATGTTCAGAAATATCTCTTCAAACATTTCCTACTGCCCAAAGCATATTTATTTCTGATCTAAGTATAATTTATATATCTGGATCAATATCATCTCATGCATCCACAAAGTTAATATGAAGAGAAAGGAGTTTAAAAAAAAGAAACACATGATCAACTTTTCTTGTGATCACTGTTTGAAATGTGACTACCAAATTAATCTTATGTCCTATTTTTCTCACTACTCAGTTCACATTCCTACAATATACATAAATAAGAGATAATACTATGTCAATACGTTGATATAGTATTTTCACTTATAAATCACTAAGAATGAGGACTAATTAACGCTTTTTCCCCTCTACTCCTCTAGTAGGGAATCTCACCTTTAGAACTCTAAAAATAACATCCTGCTATTTCTAAAGAAAAAGCAAGCTTTAAACCCTCCTCAAAATTAAAGGCTTTGTGCCTGTTTGTAATAATTCATATAATAAAATGCAAAAATAGAAGACTGATAAAATTCTAAACCTAAATTCCCAATATAGCCAATCAAACAATACCATGCTAGATAGATACTGGGGATACAAAGACAAAAATGAAACTGTTTCTCTCAAAGAACTTATATTCTATTGAGGGAGAAAACCTGTATAGCTCATAAGCCTGACAGAACACAAAATGACTCTCTAAGATGTACCTGACAAAATAATGACTGACTTTAATTTTATTCATTTTAAAACAAGCATGTCAAAATTTATACACCCAAATTAATACTGTTCTTTGAAGCAACCACCTTGAGAGGCTAACGATGTTGCCACCATTTAAGTTATTTTTGAAATTCCTTTTTAAGACTGTCTTCAGAACCATTTTATATGTAAGTCATATAAGACCAATTGAATTACTTTAAGTCATAAATCTTTTGAAATCCAAAAGTCACACCTCTGACAAATACTAGCTGTGTGATCCTGGGCAAGTCACTATCCTTTCAGGGCCTACAAGCAAATCTACAAGAATATTAGCTGGAAAACAGATATGCATTGGTTACTGATATGCTCCTTAGCAAGAACTCCAGAAACTGATGAAGTCACAGGTCCAGACCAAACAATATACATGTTTCAAATTTAATCCAGAAGGTAAACAAATCAAATCAGAGTTAAGATACTTGCTGTCTTTTTTTTTCCAATCAAAGAAATTTTTAAAATTCAAATTATTTTTAAAATACACAGTATTTTCTACAATATACCTCATGAAGATGTAGCTTGGTGGACTGAGAAGTGTGCTATTTTGGAAACCTGGGCTCATATCTTGCATGTGACAATTACTAGCTTTTCTAAGTAGGCCTTTCTAAGCCTGTCTCCTTCATCTGTAAAATGGGGAATATAATTCCTAACCATCTCAGAATTGTTATAAGGTTAAAACAGAATAAGATATATGAAGTGCTTTGCAAACTTAAAAAAATTGTTTAACCAGCAAATATTATGTTCTAAGGTATTTTTTCAGTTTTACATGCCATAATATAGAACCCAAATTAACTGCAGAGCACTTAATGTCATAATAAATAAGCCCCTAGTTCATCCCAGCTAACATGGTATTTCAACCATATTAAATGAATGCCATCTGTAACCATACGGAAATGGGCAATGTCATTTTTTTTCCCTATGATCCTATTTATGCCCTACTGATTTATCTCTTCAATTCAGCTGGTCAATCAACAAATACACTATGGCATTGTGCTAACCACAAAGAGCTTACATTTCAAGAGGAGAGAAAATATATACCCAATATGAGTATTTAGAGAGTAATATGAAATGAATACAAGACAGTTTTAGGAGAAGGGTACCTGAAGGAACCAGGAAAACCTTCATGAAAAAAGTGCTAGAGCAGACTCCTAAAGGAAACTAGGGATTCCAAGAGGTGGAGGTAAAAAGGGAGTGCATGGCAGTCAGTGAAAAAGCATGGAGGGGCAGCTAGGTGGCACAGTGAATAGAGAACCGGCCCTGGATTCAGGGGGATCTGAATTCAAATCCAGCCTCAGACACTTGACACTTACTAGCTGTGTGACTCTGGGCAAGTCACTTAACCCCAATTGCCTCACCCCCCCCAATAAAAGGCATGGAGACTGGAGATTGAGCACCAAGTGTTTAAACAATGAATAAGCCAGTATGACTACACCAGAAAATGTAAGGAAATAAGCATAAGACTGGAAAGGTAAGAATGGGTAAGCTTGGGAAGAGTTGTAAATGTTAAAAAAGGAATTTATAATTAATCCAAGAGGCAATAGGGAGCCACTTTCCACTAAGAGTGAAACGGTCAGTTCCAGACTTATGGAAAAATCACTAGTAGCACTACAGTAAATTGAGGTGTCAATAGATAGAAAGATACCAATTAGAAATGCAATAATTCAAGTGAAAGGACCTAAACTAGATCATAGATATAAGAGATGTTGTGGAAATACTAAAGGTAAAAAAAAAAGATTTGGCAACTGAGTCGTCATGGAGTATGAGTGAGAAGGGAAAAATGTCACCGAGCTTTGTACTGAGGTGACCGGAAAGATGGTAGTGCTCTTTACACTAACAGGGGAAAGTACAGGAGGGAAGGCTGCAGGCAAAGATGAGTTCTATTTTGGACATATTGAGTTGGAAATGCCTCCGGGACATCAATTTTGATGTGTCCAATAACCAGGTGACAATGCTAGATTAGAGTTCAAGAGCGAATTTAGGATGGTATATTGAAAGTCATCTGGGTGGAGATGATAAATGAAGCAGTGATCAGGAAATCATACCCAGTATCTGACACCAATATTCTTTAAAATGGATTCAAAGACTACCTTTTTTACATCTCCACATCTAATTATCAACTTTTAAAACTTCAATATATTCCATTTTCTTATGATTTTTTCTCTCCTTTTTAACTGACTTGTCACAACTACTTCGTTACTCTAGGTATCTTCTATTCCACACATAGCAAGGATCTCCTATAACTGATTAGGTGTCACGATTATAAAGAAATAACATGGACAGTGTGCATATTAGAAAGCCATCTCAATTTTTTATAGTTACACAACACATTTAGGTGACCTTTTTTCTCTTATAAAGATAAAACAAAATACAACAGAAATTCTGACAAATTTCACTTCACCATTTTCTCCCTGTATTTCTTCTTTGCCTTTTTTTCTAAGAAAACTAAACTTGGGTTACATTAAATGATCCTTATTGTTTCTTCCATATCTGTATCTCAAACCATCTGATTAACTACTAAATAGCCCTTTCTTAAGAAATGATATCTTATTAGTACTTACACTCTTTATCTTGAGGTTTCCCCAATCGTCATCCTGTTTTAAAGAAAAAAATTTTTTTTAATTTTTAGCATCTATGTCTATAACAATATAGAACAAATTTCAACTCCTTAAGTACTGGTCTGACTATTAAATATTAATTCTACAACAAGTAGATTTTCCAAAATGAGGTAACAGAAACTTATAGGACTCAGACCATGTGTATCCTATTCAAACACCTCCTTTCCTCTACCCCCTTCTTTAAATACAAATACCTCCCTTGTTCTGTCTTCTTATGCATAAGTCAGTACTCCTGATAGCACCAAGAATACAAAGATACTAATGCTAGGAAAACTCAGAGCTAAGGTTTTTAAAACATAATTCCCAGAAATGTCATAGCTAATAAGTGGCTCATATCAACAGGGAAAATAAAAATTAGCAAATTAATGAACTGTACTATTCCAAGAGCTAACTGTTTAAAAGACTGCCTTGAACCTAGCAAATAAAAGTATGTTGTTCTTTTTAATCACCCCAAGTATAGTTGAATTTCTTTTTTATTGTTGTTTTTTTGGTGAGACAATTGGGGTTAAGTGACTTGCCCAGGGTCACACAGCTAGTAAGTGTCAAGTGTCTGAGGCCGGATTTAAACTCAGGTCCTCCTGACTCCAAGGTCAGTGCTCTATCCACTGTACCACCTAGTTCCCCCAACCCTTTTATTAAATTTCTTAAGTAGTAAAAGCATACCTCTGGGAACCAAGCTCAACACTTTCACATGTTCACAATACTAATCAAGTAATTAGTCAATATATATGTTGACACAATGGGATATACTATACAGAAAATATGAGTTAATTTAAGATATCACTCGTAACACTCTTAACTTACCCCTCAATAATACTCCATAATACTCAATACCACCAAATATATATTTAATTCCTTCTTGAATTCCTCTTTTCCCAATAGGAACCACTTGCCATTAAAAAGTTCTAAGTCTACAGCATGCTGCTTCCTACTACTGTACTTTCTTCTAGTTCCAAAGCAGAAAATTTAGTTTGAAAATAGAAATAAAAACAGAAACACTGTTCAGGAATTTAGTGGGGTTTTTGCCTGTCCCCCTGCTCCCCCAAAATTTGTTGTTCAGTTGTCTTCAACCCTTTGTGATTCTGTGGACCAATGCACACCAATACTTGTCCATGTGGTTTTCTTGGCAAAGATACTGGAGTTTTTTGCCATTTCCTTCTCCACTGGGTTAAGGCAAACAAAGGTTAAATGACTTGCCCAAGATCACACAGCTAGTAAGTTTCTGAGGCCAGATTTGAAATCAGATCATCCAGACTCCAGGCCTAGTGCCGTGTGCACTGAACCATCTTGGAGTTTATTCACTTTTCAGTCATGTCTGACTTTCCGTGACCCCAAACAAGAGTTTTCTTGGCAAAGATACTAAAGTGGTTTGCCATTTCTGTTCCCAGCTTATTTTAAAGATGAAGAAACGGAAGCAAACAGGGTTAAACGACTTGGCCAGAGTCACACAGCTACTAAGTGTCTGAGGCCAAATTTGAACTTAGGAAGATGAGTCAACCTGACTCGAGGCCCAGCACTCTATCCACTGTGCCATCTAGCTACCCTATCAGCCATCTAGTTGCCCCTATATAAAACACTATATTATTATGAAGTCATACATAGTAGATAAAATTAGATTCATGGTCAGGGGGTTCCAGTTCCCTTTCTGTAACCCTGAGCAAGTCACTTAACCTCTTAGAGACCCCAAGCAACTTAACACTAAGAAGTTGCAGACAGTTGCCAATATGTAGGATGACATTTCCTTACTGAGAGTTCCATATACCAATAAAAACAAAGTTTCAATTTTTTACTAATTTAAATGTATTACCCTTCCCTTTAAACCAATTCACTGAGAAGCTTTATCATTTTCAATATGAAAAAATTTGAACTTTCTAATATTCCAATGTGCTCAGATACTGTTTTCTGTATTAATTTGTATTTATTTGCAATGATTTAAAATTTTATTCATTTTGTTCATAGATTGTTATAAATCCTCAACTAGACTGTAAAATCCTTGAAGGAAAAAAAACTATCTTATTTATCTTTCATCTGCATTATACCTAATATACTTAAGTGATCCATATTTCTGAACATTACTTTCAAATTTCCTGAGACATCATCACCCCCTCTACTTAAATAACTATCACCAAGTAATTTTTTATTTAACTATTTTATAGTCAAGTAAGCAAAGATGGCTAACAAACAACCCAAGACCACCATATAGCAATTTATGTGCAGCCCTTGAAAGAAGAATAAAGAGGGGGAAACAAGCACCATTCCATATTACACTTATGCTGACTAAAACATGTGCTCTGAAATACTTAAAATATTATAATTAACATCTAAATAAACTGCAGCATGTTACCAACAAAAACTTGTTGGCAAGAAGTGACATAAAAATATTTATGACTGGAAAAGGAGGTGAATTCTTTATTTAGTAAAACTGTAGTCCAAATATTGCATTGGTATCCATGAAATAATAAAAGATCCAAAGAAAGTCCTCTGGATACACTGATTTTCTATGAAGTATTTAGGGAAGAACATGAAAAAAAATCACAAAGGATAAAAAGGCATGGATGGATTATGATATGCACGATAGAGGAAATCTCATATGGATGTGTTCATAGATCTAGCAAAGTACTACTCCCCTTTTCTCCATAGGCTTGCTGCTGCTGTTCCAGAAAGGTAAATTAATTTTAATATTAGGCAAAAAACATATTAAAGAAACTCTTCTATGAGGTTCACATGTATTTCAATTATTTAAAAAAATTACAAAATAATGTTTTTATGATATATCTTGGATTATCTAATCCTGCTCACCATCACCATAAATCCAAAATGGAGATTGTACATTTTACATGTATATCCAGAATGAAATGTGTAACAAATGCCCATAAATACCAAAGAAATATTTTTTGAGTGTTAACTAATAACACTTATTATTGTTACTATGTGTGGAGCGGGGAAATATTATTGACTTTTACCTTCAGAGTGCCTCCTTTCACCATAACTTTCTGTCTAGCAGGCTGAACTCCAGTCAATGCAAAAAGCTGAGCCTTGAATACCATGGGAGGTTCATCAGTATTCAGTTCCACACCATCAAATTTCTCTTTTCCCCATTTTACATTAACTGCAAATGAAAACACAATTGTATTGATTCACAGTATTATAGAATTTTGGAGCAAGAAGAAAAATGAGATAAGAAAATTCAAAACCAGACTGCTTAAATAATTTGCCCAAAGTCCACATAGTTAATTAGCCTATGCCCACATAAGCTTTCCTGAGGTCCTCAAAAGAAATCTTGGGACCAAAAAGTTTGAGAAATGCTGGCCTATCTCAAAAGCTGGGGCTACTGACTCATCTAGTACTCTTTTATCTGCATTAAACTGACCTCACAAAACTCAATCTATCATAGTATTTTCCATAGAAACTTCTAAGAGTCTTGCAAATTATGGTACTTGGAAATAGCAGGTAACAGTTGGAAGAAGAATCATAGATAAATGTGAGAAGGAAAGAATAAAGATGGGAAAGCATGTTTTATACAATCATAACACTATAAGGTATTTTAAATCATTAAGAATAATTGTGGGGGGCAGCTAGGTGGCTCAGTGGATAGAGCACCGGCCCTGGATTCAGGAGTACCTGAGTTCAAATCCAGCCTCAGACACTTAACACTTACTAGCTGTGTGACCTTGGGCAAGTCACTTAACCCCAATTGCCTCACTAAAAAAAAAAAAAAAAAAGAATAATTGTGCAGGTGAAGGACTGAAGAAACTCAAATGGTTCATGCTTCTACAAAAAGTCTATAAAATTAAGCAGAGTAAGAAGGATGTAAAATTTGACTTTTAAAAAATTCACTGAATGACCTGAAATATAAATCTAAAATGACAAAACTATGTATGAAGCAAAAATAGCTAATAAAACAAACCAACAAAGAAAGATTTATTTTTCAATTGCCAGAGATATAATAGTTTTTCTGCAAAATATAGTAACTAGTCCGTCAAAAATTTATCCAGGGGAATAGCAGATGCTTAATTTATTTCATCATCATCTTTATGGGAAACTGAAGTTTAGAGCAATCACATACTTCAAAAAGTGAACTTCTGTTCATTTAAGTTGCAATGAGATATAATATCTGCATATGATTTTATAAAAAGCTTGTGTTTATCTCTTTAATTTATATAAGTTCAGAATTCTTGCTTGAAACTGGAATTAAACACTTAAATAGATTTCAAAGTACATGATTTCATAACTAAAAATTATTAAACTTTATAAAATTAAGAAAGCCCCATTTAAAAAATTAAGAGATTTGCAACATCAACAGATAATTGAATTGGGAAAGCTCTGGACTTGAAAAACCATGGTTAGAAGGGCTTGTAACTATGGTCAAAAGTCTATTTCTGAATCTCAGTTGGTTGTAACTATCATAATCTTTTTCATAGGGTTGTTGTGAAACTTAAGGATATTGGATATAAACCTTCAAGAGCAAATAACATGTCAGTTTTTATTATTACTTTTCCAACACCTTCCAACATCAGTGATGCCACTGCAATACTTTTAAGTCTATATGAGCTACATACAATACACAGATTACAGTGATATAGGAAAGGAACTGGGGAGTTTCTACTACTTCTGGTCCCTCAACAATCACTCTCAAAATAGAATGACACTCTTCATCATAAAATTATCCTGAGATGCTGTCAGGTCCTCTGGATCAGCAAATCATTGATAATGCAGATTTAAATTATTACAATAAAGAGTTTCTTAAAAATCCAAAGAAAGTCAGTTAAGTGATTCAGTAAGATAGAACGCTGAGCTTTTAGTCAGGAAGACCTGGGTTCAAATCCTAGCTTGGCTGAGGCAGCTAGGTGGCTCAGCAGCTATCGCACTGAAGTCCGGGAGACAGAAGCCCTACATTCAAATCCGGCTTCATTCACTCACTGTGTGACTCATAGTTTCTGTCTGCCCCGCTTCCTCACCTGTAAAATCAGGACCGTGAAAGCACCTGCTTCAGGGAGCTGTTATGAGGATCAAGCGAAATGGGTAAAGCTCGGGGTACACGGCGGGCACGTAATGCTTATTTACTCCCCACCTCACCACCTTTCCCAGCTTCAGCTGCCTCATCAGTAAAAGAAGAAGGCTGGACTCGACCTTATCCTACATTCTCAAAAGGGAGGCCAAATTCTTTGAGACCTAACGTGATATGCCATTGGGATCGAAGACAATCAGGAAGAAGCCGCAGGAACGTTTTCTCTGCCATTTTAAACTAAGCTTGTTTTGACACCTGCCAAGATAAACGCAGAGTCTAACAAAAAATAAGGCACCACTTGTCACCACTTGCTAGCTGCATGGTTTCCCTGCAGAGACAAGGGCCTGGCCAATGACCGGAGGAGGAGGAGGAAAAACTGAGAAATGGAGTAGGAACTATCATCGTAGAGGGTCAGAAAATCGCACCCGGAAGGGCCGCCGGGTGCGAGGAGTTAGGAGAGAGGGGGAGAAGGAAAAGGAAAGCCAAATACCCCGGGGCTACGGCCCGCCCCAAACTCCAGCCGCAGCGCTCGGGACTCAGTCCTCCGAGGGAGCCGCGCTCCCTCCGCAAGGGCCCTGGGTGGTGCCCGTCTGTGTCGGTGTGGGTGTCTGTGTAAATGTGTGTGTGTGTCTGTGGTGTGACAAACGTCAAGGAGCGTTCTGCAAAGTCACCTCGCTGGGGAGGCCGAGGCCCGCTCCCTCCCCACATCGGCCTCCAGTCCCCCCTCCCCCATCCCGAGGCCGGGGCCCCGGATGAGCTGCCGAGGCCCCGAAGGGAGGCGAGGCGGCCCCAAGCAAGGGCAGCTCCACACGTCTCCCCCACCCCGGAGTCCGGGTTCGGTCGGTGCCTCCGCCCAAGGGAGGCCTAGTTCCCCGGGGAGCCGCCTGGGGCAGGGGGCGAAGGGAAGAGGCCCCGGAGGGAGCTCACCTGAGAAGAGCGGCATGGCTGAGGGAAGCGGCAGCGCAGGAAGGCCGGGACTGGGGGCTACTGAGGAGGGGAAGAAAAACGTGAAGGCGCAGGAGAGGCTGCGGCTGCGGCAGTAGCGGCTCGGGCAGGGCTTGAGATCCGGCGGCGGCAGCGGCGCGACTCTGAGTCTCATTCAAACCGGCCCCTGACGATGACGCAGCAACACGCCGTGCGCCAGGCAGGAGGAGACCTCAGGGGAGGGGTGACCCGGGAGAGAGGGGGGGAAGGGGGGAGGGAGAAGGGGAGGGAGAGCAGGGGAGGGGGAGGGGAAGAAGAGACAGAGAGGTGGGAGGGGAGGAAAGACAGAAGTGGGGAGGGGAGGGGGAAGGAATAAATCAGAGAAGGCGGGGCGGGGAGGAGTAAATGGGGAGGGGAGGAGAGGGGCTGACGGAAGGGGAGGGGAGAAAAGAATAAGAGGCGGGGAAGGGTTGAGAAGAGGAAAGACGAAGAAGAGAGTGATTGGGGAAGGGAGCGGAAGGGGAGGAAGAGTCAAGGGGAGGTGGAGAAACAAACTGCGTACAAAGGGGCGGGAAGGGAGAAAGAGAAAGGAGGGGAGGAGCAAAGACAGACATCAGACGGAATGGGAAGGGGAGGAGGGAGGAGGGAGGAAAGGAGTGGGGTGGGGAAAGAGAAGTAAAAAAGGGGAAAGGGGAGGGTGGAAGGAAGGAGCCGAGTGGGACGGGACGGGACGGGACAGGGCGGGGGCCGCAGGACGCTCGATGGTGCTAGTGCGCGTGCGTACGTACGTACGTGCATGCATGAAGGAGCGAGGCGCGCCCGGGAGCCCTAACGTGGCCCTCTACGCGCGTGGAGCACTCCTCCCTCTGAGGTCAGGCGGTGTGTGGCCGTGGCCTTGGTCATTCCGGTTTTGCGCTCGGATTGGGAGTTTCTGCAGAACCCCGCCTTCCTCCCTTGTAGCTGTGGGTCAGCCGTCTGTAGCTCTTCCTAATCGTTTTCACTCTTCTATCCCAGTGTCAGCCCCTGGGCCTTACTGGCTGGGCTTGGGTAACCTGTGGACGATCCCGAGTTGGAAGGGACCTTGGAGGGGGCTCAAGAAGGGATCCCTCGAATTGGCCCCTTCTCCCGGTGCAGGTGTCACCACCACTTCATCCCCCACAACAGTCGGCTTCACGACGGGTGCTGCTTATATTTAGGCTTAAACACAAAAGACGTGTTTTTAATTGGCTGTGCCTCAGATCTGCATTGCTCTCTCACCTCTGCCTCATAGGACCCCTAATTTTCTTCAAAATTCAGCATAGATGTCATCCCCTGCCCAAAGCCTTTCCTGATCCTCTCCAATTAATCCACACCCCCCTCCCCAAAGTGATTTTCCAGCGCTGTAACATTTACTTCCCATTTACACTGTGTATCTTGTGTGTACATCATTGTGTGATTGCTTCCTCATTAGGCTGTAACCCCACCTTTCCTTTTCTTTGCATCTCCAGCACTTGGCACAGAGTCTGGCACAGAATAAGAGCTAAGTAACACTTATTGGCGGGATAGTGGCTCCCTATTACCTCCAGGATCAAATTTAAATTTCTCTGTTGGGATTTTAAGGCTCTTTTCCACCCTTCCTACTTTTCTGGTCTCCTCACATTTATGCATTCTTTGGTCTCACTGTTGTAGAAATAGGGGGTATTCTAAATTGCTTGAGCCCCACGCCAGTTATCCAGGGAACCAAAGGACTGTAGGCTAACATACCAACAATCCATTGCAATGCCCAGGAGTGGAGCCTCTGAAGCAGTTTAAGCTCATATCAGCTTATCTACAGAGACTCCCCCTTCCCCCCTGCCTTTTATTGTTTATGCTCAAAGCTTGAACTGTCATCAGATTGTAAATGAATGAAGAACCCAAGTGTTTTGTTGTTATTATCTACACCAAAGGCAGATTCCTGATTGTACAAATATCTCTTTAACAGGAAAAAAATGAGGCCATAAATCTTAACTGTACATCTTAGAACTATGGCCTGCTGTTTAAATATTCCCTTGCCCGAGTTAATGCTGGGAGGTCTCTTTTTTTTTTTCAGGGCAATGAGGGTTAAGTGAATTGCCCAGGGTCACACAGCTAGTAAGTGTCAAGTGTCTGAGGTCACATTTGAACTCGGGTCCTCCTGAATTCAGGGCTGTGCTTTATCCACTGTGCCACCTAGCTGCCCCCAGGTCTCTCTCAAGACTCCCCATGCATGCATGTTCATTTTGCTGAGCAGAAATAAAATAGGTACTTGTCTAGATAACTGTGCTTCACTCTGTTTCTGTTTTCTGTGGAGGACAGGTTTCTGGTTTTGACACTATATACCAACATATTCCTTGCTTTTGCACTAGCTGTACCATAAACTTAGAATGTTCTCCCTCTTCCCCTCTGCCTCTTGGCATCTCTGGCTTTTTTCAAGCCTCAGCTCAAATTCCACCTTCTACATGTCCTGGAAGCCACTTGAGTCTTTCCCTCTACAATTACCTTTCTTCTGCTATGTATGTGTCTATTTATTTACATATATGTAAGCCCTATTTTTATGGGTTTTGTCCTTGTATTCATAGAATTTAACAGTGCTCTTTGATTGACTCAATGATTGGGAGTCAGTTGAAATCAATTAGATTGGTTGTTTCCTCCCTCCATTAAATTACCTTGTTTGTTTGGGTTTGGTTTTTTTTGTCTACCCTTTCCATTAGTTATGAGATGATAAAGATAGCAATTGAATATACTGACAAACTTCTCCAGGTACCTAAATTTTGCCATAATTTTCCACAAGCCCTCACAATTGACGGTATCAAAGGCCCTAGTCAGATCAAGGAACATTATATACAGATCCTTGTCCTGCTCCTGGCATTTCTTCTGGAGTTGTCAGGAAGCAAACATCATGTTAACCATTCTTTAGCCCTTTCTGAAGCCACACTGGCTCTCAAATGAATTGTCACCTTCCAGGTGAAGAACTGGCTTATTAAGGAAGACTCTGACAAGGGAGAAACACCCACTCCCCCCCCCATTGTCAAAGGACAATTTATTTCCTTTATCTTTATAGAGATGGATAATGGAGGCATCCTTGAACTCCTGGGGGATAACTTCCTCTTGCCATACAATCTGGAAAATTTCTATCAGCTTTTGTATGGGCACTGGACCCTATCTTGTAACTCTCAGCTGGAATAGAATTAGCACCATGTGCTTTGCCACAGGAGAGGAGATTAATGGCATTCAAAACCTTTTCTTCAGTTGGAAATTTAGCTACAGAGGAATTTACTTCAACCTGAGGTAAAGAGTCAAAGGCTTGGGCAGCTAGGTAGCGTAATGGATAAAGCACTGGCCCTGGATTCAGGAGTACCTGAGTTCAAATCTGGCCTCAGACCCTTGACACTTACTAGCTGTGGGACCCTGGGCAAGTCACTTAACCCCCATTGCCCTGCAAAAAAACAAAAACAAAAACAAAAGAGTCAAAGGCTTCGTTATCAATTGATGACAATCTGTTGAGAACACTATGGAAGTGTTCAGCCCATCTCTCCAGGATCATGTCTTTATCATTAATCAATGTGGTTCCATCAGCACTGAGTAATTGAAACACACCATAAGTCTTTGGCCCATAAATAGCCTTCAGGGCATCATAAACACTTTGGATTGTTACTATCTGCATAAAACCAAATTTCATCTCCTTTTTTTATTGTTGTTGTTTTTGTTTTGCAAGGCAATAAGGGCTAAGTGACTTGCCCAGAGTCACACAGCTTGTAAGTGTCAAGTGTCTGAGGTCTAATTTGAACTCAGGTCCTCCTGAATCGAGGGCTGGTGCTTTATCCACTGCGACACCTAATTGCCCCTATTTGCCTTCTTACTGAGTCAAGAATAATGCATCTCTCTGAGCTTTGCTTACACTTTACTTTTGATGGAGTTAAATGCTGTCTTCTTAGAAATGTATAAACTATCCTGCTTGTAAATCCTGTGGAATTATTTTTCATTTAGCAGCTTCTGAATTTCCCATCATTTTTGTCAAATCAATCTTGATATTTCTGAATGTTCTAGCCCAGATGAGTAAATGCTATGATATACACCAAATCTCTGAAAGCTGCCCAATCCTGTTCTTCTCCACTGTTGTCAACTGTGTTTTGTTCATTTTTCCCACCAAATTAACAACAAACTGTTCCAACTTAGAGAAGTACTCTAATCTTTTAGCATTAAGTCTTCTGGCAAGCATCTTGCATTGGGGCTGCCACTTTTGTAGAATGCAAGTGTTTAACTTAGAGAGGATAAATCCATGATTCTTCATTTGGAAATTTAGCTACAGAGGGATTTACTTCAAACTGAGATAAAGAGTCAAAGGCTTGGGCAGCTAGGTAGCGCAGTGGATAAAGCACTGGCCCTGGATTCAGGAGTACCTGAGTTCAAACACTGCATCATACATCGCCTTCACCATTCTCACATCCTGTCTGTCTGTTCTCCTTACAATGCCATAGTCTGTTAAATTCCAATGTTTGCTGCAAGGGTGTGTCCATGAAGTTTGATTGCATTTAGGTAAATGAGAGATAGTGTTTGTTATGAGAAAGTCATGAGAAGCACAAGTCTTCAGTAGTAAGTGACCATTGCTGTTGCTTTTGCCAACTCCATTCTTCCCAAGAAGAATGCCAACTTTTGCATTAAAGTTACCCAGAATTATAAGCTCATTCCTTTTTTGGCTTATTGATGACAAGGATCTCCAGGTCTTCATAAAATTGTTCTTTGACCTCATCAGGATTCCTCAAAGGTGGGATGGCACTCTCCTGCAAGTGGCAATGACATTGTCATGAACCTGTCTTTCACTCCTTTTGCTAGGCATATACCATTGTTGCTTAGGTTAGTGTTTTTCTTTCTTTTTTTTTTTTTTGATGAGGCAATTGGGGTTAAGTGACTTGTCCAAGGTCACACAGCTAGTAAAGTGTCACGTGTCTGAGGCCAGATTTGAACTCAGATCCTCCTGAATCTAGAGTCAGTGCTCTTACTGCGCCACCTAGCTGCCCCCCTTAGGTTAGTTTTGATGGCAAAACCTACACCAGCTTCACTGCACTCCCTTTCACTGTGGCCACTCCAGAAAAACACATATCCAGCTCTGACTTCGGTAAGCTGGCCTTCATTTGCCAGCCTTGTTTCACTCAAGGCTGCTACCTGGATGCAATACCTGCTGAGTTCTTTTGCGACAAGAGCTATTTGTCTTTCAGGTCTATTGAATTTCATGTTGTCTATAAATGTGCACACATTCCATGTACCAATGGAATTCTCTTTGTAAAAGTTTTTGTACGTTTTTTTTGTATGTGTTTCAACCACAGAATGGGGTCCCCACCTGCCACAGTAAGCAGGCCAGAGTTGGTAAAGTAGATAATTTTTAGGATATCTTTCCTAGCCGCTTGGAGTTACAGGTAAGAACTGCATGAAGCAGGTAGACACCAAAGGTGTCCTGAAAAGGGCTTAGCAGCCCTCACATCAGAGATACTAGTCTTCCACACCCTACACTCCAGGAACACTAATACATTGTTAGTAGAGCTATGATTTAGTACTGCGATTTGGAAAACAAGTTGGAATTATTCAAATAAAGTGATTAAAATGTCCATACCCATTGAACCAGAGACTTCATTACTGGGCCTATCCCCCAAGGATGCCATGAATAAGAAAAAAATCCCAATATACATAAAAATATTTATAGAAGCATTTTTTGTGATAGCTAAGAAGTGGAAACAAAGTAGATGACCACCAATTATGGAATGTTTAATCAAATTGTGGTACTCATGAATATAATGGAATATTACTGTTGTGGTGAGTAAAACTATATGTGGTTGCCTTATTTCTGTCCCAAGTTTAGGGGAAATTAACTAGGGTTTCTAATATATTTGTTACTTATAAATTAGAAGCTTTAGCAGCAGTTTGGGACATTAAGCATTTATTAAAGCATACCAAATATTAGTAAAGAGAGAGCACTTGGCTCAGAAAGTTAAGGAAAAGCCTAATCTAGCCTAGAGCACAGCCTGGCCTGCTTCTTCCTCCAAGTCCTCCACCATGAGCCGGTGAAAGAACCAAACTGAGAGTGGAAACTTCCTCTGGGTGGGGAGGAGAGGCAGCCCTTCCATGCTGCTCAAAGCTAATTGGCTAGCATCACTCAAATCCATTGGCTCACTGGACCTGAGGGTGGTCCATGAGCAGAAAGTGCTGAGGTAAGGGATCAGAAAACACACCACCTGAAAGCCAGGTCTTTAG
The DNA here is from genome assembly GCF_019393635.1 of Dromiciops gliroides. Lineage (NCBI taxonomy): Eukaryota > Metazoa > Chordata > Mammalia > Microbiotheria > Microbiotheriidae > Dromiciops > Dromiciops gliroides. Next base: position 234,977,167 of record NC_057861.1, read on the forward strand.
GTAGGTGTGGTTCCAATCAAGTTAACTCCAAATGAGTCAATCAGCAAAGTCAATCCAATCAATTTTTTTTTTTTTTGCGGGGCTATGGGGGTTAAGTGACTTGCCCAGGGTCACACAGCTAGTAGGTATCAAGTGTCAAGTGTCTGAGGAAAGTTCTGAGAAAAATAAAGGTTGGAGTATTTTATTTGGGATTCAGGTACTCCTGAATCCAGGGCCAGTGCTCTATCCACTGCGCCACCTAGCTGCCCCCAATCAATCTTAATATAATCCCCTCAAACGGGGCCTCTGAGCATCCCCAAACCCATTATTTTCTCATACTATGATGTAAGAAATTATGTGAAAATGACACTAAAAATAAATATAACAAAATTATAAAGATTAAGTGGGACTCAAATGTAGATATATAGGAAGACACTCTCAACCTATCTCTTTGTGGAGGTGTGAGGTCAATAGGTGCTACACATTTCACGTGTTTAGATTTTTTTCAATATATTCATCAGTTGTGCCAATTCTTCCCCCTTTCCAAAGCATATTATTCCAAAGCATATGGGGTGGCCCTCTTAGAGCTGGAAGGATAGGGATACATGGAATACTATAGTGATGTAAGAAACAGAAAATATCAATAAAAACTTACATAAAAAGAATATCTAGGGGCAGCTAGGTGGCACAGTGGATAAAGCACCAGCCCTGGATTCAGGAGGACCTGAGTTCAAATCTGGCCTTAGACACTAACTGTGTGACCCTGGGCAAGTCCCTTAACCCCACTTGCCTCACCAAAAAGAAAAAAAAGAATATCTAGAGAACAGGGGGGTGAATCCCCTGTGGAAATTTTTGGGAGGAGAGGAACAGTAATACAAGATTTCAAAGGCATGAATTGATTGCTATTTTCATCCTTGAATAATTTACCCATGTGTGGCATAAGTGGATTTGAGTCAGTTCAGATCCTGAGAATGGGGTCTGGAAAATACCTAGCCCCTGGTCCCTGTTACTGTCAGATTATTCTGTTTATGTTTTATCCCATAGATTATAACAGAAATTATGTATCTTGCTTTACCGAACCTGATGTACCCTGGTACCACCCGCCACCTTGCTTACATTCCAAACCTCTAGTCCTTGTTATGGGTTAGTTATGCCATTGCTACAACACACCTCATACTCTCCCCTTGTTCTATGACCAGGCAGGAGAAGCTTTCTCCTGCTAGTGCAGACCCCACCCAGATACTTGCATTCCTAAACCCTAGCTCCTGGTACCAGCTCCTGTTACTGTCTCTCCCCTCTTCCCCCTTGCCCCTCCTTACAAGAGTGGAGTGGTTTCACCCTTTCCCCTTCTCTCTTTCCCCGCCCAGCTCTCAGACGTAGCTGAGCATACATCCATACCCTGATCACAAGCTGAACACGTATCTTGGGTGAGACAGGATTAGATGTTAGATTGTGAGCTCACCCTGTGCATGAGAGGATACCCCCCCCTCAAAACTTCCATAAAAACCCAACTCAGGAGGCCATTAGTGCACTCTTCATCCCTTGTATGGGGTCACCCATTCTCATGAGAATGTAATAAATCTGTCTCTGCTTGACTTGGTGGTCTCCTTGAATTATTTGGGTAAACTGAGGCAATTTTGTCCCAAACACCTGTATTAATAACAGATCTAGTGAAGTTGTATGATGTTTAAAGTTATATCCAATGTATTAGTTTTTTAATTTTTATTTTTTAATCTTAATAGTATTTTATTTTTTTCCAGTTACATGTAAAGATAGTTTTCAACATCTCTTTTTATAAGATTTTGAATTCCACATTTTTCTCCCTCCCTCACTTTCCTCCCCCCTCCCCAAGACAGAAAGCAATCTGATGTAGGTTATATATGGACAATTACATTAAACATATTTCCACATTAGTCATACTCAATGTATTATTATAGTAATGTATTATTGAATGAAGATCTATTAAATGTATTATTTTGATCAACACAAAGGCTAACAATTTTTAAATCTTTATCAACTGCTTTAATATGTATATTTCTATATCTAGGATCATACATTAAAGCTGTAAGGGGCCTTATGGATAGGAAATTGAATCCTAGAGTTTAACTGACTTGTCAAGATCAGTCACACAGATAGTAGAATAATAGAGCATAACACTTTGGGGTTTTGGGCCCATATATATATTTTTTGGAGGGCAATGAGGATTAAGTGACTTGCCCAAGGTCACACAGCTAGTAAGTGTCAAGTGTCTAAAGCCGGATTTGAACTCAGGTCCTTCTGAATCCAGAGCCAGTGCTTTATTCACTGTGCCACCTAGCTGCCCTGGGGCCCATATTTTTTTAAAATGTTTTATTTCTTTTATTATTATTTTCTTTTTCAAAAAGATGGGATAATTTACTTTTTGTCCTGCACAATTTTTGTTTATTATTTCTTGAAATATAACTCTGGAAAAAGTCTTTTATATGTACAATGTTCTCTTGAATGTTCTGCTCACTTCGCTATATGTCAGTTCATAAAAGTCTTTCAAGGCCTTTCTGAAATCATCTTGCTTGTCATTTCTTATCACACAATAATATTCCATCATCATCATATACCACAGCTTGTTTAGCCATTTACCAATTGATGGGCATTCCTTTGATTTCCAATTCTTAGCCGTCACAAAAAGAGCTGCTATAAATATTTTTGTACAAATACATTTTTAAAAAAAGAACAAACAGATCTTTTTCTCTTTTGGGGGATGTCTTTGGGAGATAAACCTGGCAGAGGTATTGCTGGATCAGAGGGTATATACAGTTTTATAGCCCTTTGGGCATAGTTCCAAACTGTTCTCCAGAATGGTTGGATCTTTTCACAACTCCACCAACAATGGATTAGCCAAACACATTTTCAGGAGACATTGAAATGTTGTGAGAATCAGGGCATAGCTCCAAACTAGTTATGAATTATAATGGGATTAAATCATATCCTGAGATAAGAGCCATGGAAAGTTCTGAGAAAAATAAAGGCTGGAAAGAACTAGTATTTTATTTGGGATGCAGAAGGGAGGTTGTGTGGCTCAAGATTTGAGTCCCATCCAAAGGACAGCACTGGAATAGCTTTCTCATTTCCACATGCTGAGTGAGCAAGCCTGGGCAACTTAAGCCAAGCAGGACCCTACATGGTGGCTTTCATAGATATAGTACTTTGAATAGACAATTTAAGCCCTGCTTCCTGTTTCTATTATTAGATGAAATACTGGTCCTGTTTGTGTCAAAATGAAGCAATATTTCATGTATACTCCAAAATGCCAAGCACTGAAAAATATTTATTGACTAACAGAATTAGAGCATAAATATTAAACAGTATTGTACTCAATATAAGGAATTTAGAGAGAGAAGCATAAAAATAATAGTTAGCATTTATATAGCACTCCAATGTTTGCAAAGCACTCTTTAACTATATTACACCATTTGATCCTCACATTAATCCTGCAAGGTATGTGCTACTATTATCTCCATTTTACAAATGAGGAAATTGAGGCACAAAAAAGTTAAGTGACTTGTCCAGAAAGTCTCTAAGGTCCAATTTGAACTCAGATATATCCTTTTAAAAATAGTATTTAATTTTTTTCAATTACATGTAAAGATAGTTTTCAATATTCATTTTTGTAAGATTTTTCGATTCTAAATTTTTCTCCCTCCATCCCTTCCTTCCCCCCTCCTGAAGCCAGCAGTTATACATTACAATCATGTTAAGCATATTTCCATATTAGTCATGTTGTGAGAGAAGAATCAGAACAAAAGGGGGAAACCACAAGAAAAAAGGGGGGAAAGAGTGAAAATAGTTTGCTTCGATCTGCATTCAGTCTCCATAGTTCTTTTTCTGGATGTGGAGATCATTTTCCATCATGAGTCTTTTGAAATTATCTTATTGTGTTTCTGAGAAGAGCTGTCTATCACAGTTGATCATCACACAATGTTGCTGTTACTATGTACCATATTCTCCTGGTTTTGTTCACTTAACTCAGTATCAGTTCATGTAAGCATTATCATTTTTATTATATTAACTCAACCTACCCATGAGCAGTTGATATTTTTCTATTTGTTTAGCTCTGACTTCATTTGTGTGGGAAGTATTTTGTAATTATGCTCGTATAGTTCCCAGGTTTGCCTTGGCAGGTAGACTCCCAAGTATTTTATATTGTCTACAGTTATTTTAAATGGTATTTCTCTTTCTTGCTGCTGTAGTTTGTTGGTCATATATAGAAATGCTGATGATTTATGTGAGTTTATTTTATATCTGGCAACTTTGCTAAAGTTGTTTATTGTTTCAAGTAGTTTTTTAATTGATTCTTTAGGATTCTCTAAGTATACCATCATACAATCTGCAAAGAGTAAGAGTTTTGTTTCCTCCTTGCCTATTCTAATTCCTTCAATTTCTTTTTCTTCTCTTATTGCTAAAGCTACCATCTATAGTACAATATTGAATAATAGTGGCGATAATGGAATCCTTGTTTCACTCCTGAACTTACTGGAAATGCTTCTAACTTATCCCCATTGTATATGTTTGCTGGCGGTTTGAGATAGATACTGCTTATCATTTAAAGGAAATCTCCATTTTCCTGTGCTCTCTAGTGTTTTTAATATGAATAGGTGATATATTTTGTCAAAAGCTTTCTTTGCATCTATTGAGATAATCATATGATTTCAGTTAGTTTTGTTATTAATGTGGTTGATTATGTTGATATGGGCTTATTTAAGTATTTTGTTTCCTCTTATGTTAATATGGACAGTTTATATTTTTGTAAATATTCATCTATTTCATTTAGACTGTCAAATTTATTGGCATACAGTTTGGCAAAATAGCTACAGGCTCATTTTTTGATCATGGCTTTCAGGTAGTTCACTAATTCTTAAATTCTCTCTCCTTGTTTTTTCAGGTCACCTGTTTTTCTGATGAGATATTTTCCACTTTCTTCTATCTTTTCATTCTTTTGATTTTGTTTTATTGTTTCTTGATGTGTCATGGAGTCATTAGCTTCCACTACTCCAATTTTAATTTTTAAAGATTTGGCCAATTCTATTTTTTAAAGAGCTCTTTTCTTCAGTGAATTTTTGTGCCTCTTTTACATTAGGCCAGTTCTGGTTTTGATGTTATTCATTATTTTGTGTGTCTCTTTTTACCAAACTATTAATTTTTTCCCCATAATTTGCTTGGTTTACTCTCATTTCTTTTCCCAATTTTTTCTTTTACCACTTTTATCTCCTTCTTTAACTCTCCCAGGAATTCTTGTTGGGTTTGTGTCCAATTAGCATTTTTTCTTTGAGGCTTTGCTTGTGCCTGCTTTCCATATTATTGTCTACTTTTAATTTATGTCTTGGTTTTCCCTGCCACTTTAGTAGCTTTGTATAGTTATGTTCTTTTTTGTTGTTGTTGTTTGCTCCTTTTTCCAATCTATTTCTTGACTTTTAACTTTATGAGAGTTGCACTCTTCTCACCTGCAGGTGGGGAGGCATTGTCCCAAGCCTCAGGTTTTTTTATACTTCGGTTTTCAGAATTGGTTCTTGGGGTCTACAAGTTTTTAGTGCTTCCAGGATGGTATGACATGGGCAGAATTGCCATCTCTACTCTCCTGATATGTACTCTAGTTCTTTCCTAGGAAGGCCCCTTGCTCCTCTGCAGTCACAAGCACTAATGCTTCTCTCAGCCCTGGGACTGTGACCAGATTCCCTTTTCTCCTGTAGCAGCAAGTGCCAGCACTCCTATCTGCCCTGGAACTGTGACCAGGGCCCTGGTCCCTTATAACTGATCACAAGTCCGGCTCTCTATCCTGATACTGTGACCCAGAACTACATATGGGCAAGATAGTTGTTGATCAGTCACTGCTGCACCCAATGTCAGCAAAGGGTCCCCTGTAATCTCTTTCTGACTAGTTGTTCAACCCCCTTACCATGTTTGGGCTGAGAGTTCCTCAAGCTGCTGGCTGATGCTCTTGATGCTGCCTCTGAGGCCTACTTCTGGTGCTGCCACTGTGTGTGCTCTGGGCCAACTCCCATCCCATTATCACAGACTTCTTCCGCTGACCTCTTAAGTTTTCATAGACTGGAAAAAGTCTGATCCTCACCTTTTGTTGGTTATGACACTCCAAAATTTTATTTGAGGCATTATTTTCATGTTGTTTGGAAGGAAATGTTGAGATGGTTTATCTGAGATACATCCTCTATCCCACTATCTTGACTCCATCTCTCACTGGTTTTTATTATTTTCTTAAATGATCTTTTATTGAATGTCATTTTTATTGCATTGAACAGTAAGTGATATGTTTACTATTTCTACTTTTCTGCTTGAATACACACTTTCTTTTTGTAAAAATACTAGGCACACCTGAGAAATATGTACTCTACTTTCTGTTTCCATTCAGTAATCCCAAGATGTCAATCATATCTATATTTTCTAAAATTTTATTCAGATTTTCAACTTGTCTGTTTTCTACTTAGCTTTGTCTGGCTTTTAGAAGAGCATATCCAGGTCCCCAAATGTTACAGTTTTACCAAATATTTCTCTTTGTAATTTGCTTAGTTTTCCCTTTAAGTATTTATGCCATTTGGTGTGTGTGTGTGTGTGTGTGTGTGTGTGTGTGTGTGTGTGTGTGTGTGTGTGTGTGTGTGTGTATGGCTTTGAAATTAATTCATTGTCCATGGTACCTTTCAGCAAAATGTAATTTCCTCGTTCATTTATTTTAATTAAATCTATTTATGCTATTGTCTTATCTGAAATTGTGATAGCTACCCCCTTTTTTGTTGTTTTTTTGTTTTTTTAGTTCAGCTTGGGCCAAATATATCTTACCTCAATTCCTTATTTTAATTCTGTTTAAATCTTTATGTTTCAAGTGTGTGGTTTTTGTTTGTTTTTTGGTAAACAACACATTGTTGAATTCTGCCTCCTATTTATATCTAATTCTATCAAATTCTATCTAATGCTATCATAGTATCTCATTTTATAGGTGAGTGTAAACCATTCTCATTCACAGCAATAATCATTAATTGTGTATTTCCCTTCATCTAATTTTCTTGTACTTTTCCCTCTCTTTGTTTCTGGTTCCCTTCATTTTTATCACAAGTGCTACCCCTTTCTACTTTTCTGTTTAAATCCCTCTTCATAATCTCCTTCTCTGATCTTAGAGTTTGTTTTGCTTATGACTAATTTCTCCCTGCATCTTTCCTACTTCTCATTTCCCCCTCATTTACAACATGTTTTCACCACTTGCTGCTCCCTCCTGTTTCCCTGTTGAGTGGAACATATTTCTTTTTTTTAGATGTCTTCTATTTTACTGAAAAATACAGCTTTATTAAGTATTTACTTTTGTTTTGTTTTGGTTTGGTTTTTTGCAAAGCAATGAGGGTTAAGTGACTTGCCCAGGGTCACAGAACTAGCAAGTGTCAAGTGTCTGAGGCCATATTTGAACTCAGGTCTTCCTGAATTCAGGGCCAATGCTTTATCCACTGCGCCACCTAGCTGCCCCGCCACGTATTTATTTTTTTTAATCATAAAAGTATTTTATTATTCTCCAGTTACATGTAAAGATAGTTTTCAACATTTCTTTTCATAAGATTTTTAGTTCCAAATTTTTCTCCCTCCCTCCCTTCCTTCCTTCCCCCCTCCACAAGACAGAAAGCAATCTGATATAGGTTATATATTCATAATCATATCAGATATATTTCTGCATTAGTCATGTTGTAAAAGAAGAATCAAAACAAAAGAGAAAAACCTCAAAAAAGAAAAAACAAAAATAGAAACAGTATGGTTCAATCTGCATTCAGAATCCACAGTTCTGGAAGCTAGGTAGTGCAGTGGATACAGCACTGGTCCTGGATTCAGGAGGACCTGAGTTCAAATCCGGCCTCAGATAATTGACACTTACTAGCTGTGTGACCCTGGGCAAGTCACTTAACCCTCACTGCCCCTCAAAAAAAAGAAAAAGAAAAAAAGAGAAAAACCATTCTCTGAATCCATAGTTCTTTTTTCTGGATGTAGAGAACATTTTCCATCATGAGTTCTTTGGAATTGTCTTGGATCATTGCACTGCTGAAAAGAGCCAAATCTCTCATAGTTGATAATCACACAATGTTGCTGTTACTATGTACAATGTTCTCCTGGTTCTGTTCCTCTCACTCAGCATCAGTTCATGTAAGTCCTTCCAGGTTTCTCTGAAATCCTCCTGCTCCTCATTTCTTACAGCAAAATAGTATTCCATTACATTTATATACTACAACTTGTTTAGCCATTCCCCAACTGATGGGCATTCCCTTAATTTCCAATTCTTTGCCACCACAAAGAGAGCTGCTATAAATATTTTTGTACGTGTGAGTTCTTTTCCTTTTTTTATGATCTCTTTGGGATACAGACCTAGTAGTGGTATTAGTGGGTCAAAGGGTATGCAGTCCTGTAGCCCTTTGGGCATAGTTCCAAATTGCTCTCCAGGATGGTTGGATCAGTTCACAACTCTACCAACAATGCATTAGTAGAACATATTTCTATACCAAATTCTTTATATGTGTATTCAGCTCTCCTCTTATTTCAGATAAAAGTGAGATTCAAGTGACACCTGCTCCCCCCTTCCCTTCCTTATTTGTATATTCAACTACTTGTGTTTTCTGATTATGTGAGATAAGTTCTTTCACCTTTTCTCCCTTTTTTTCCAACCAGCATATCCTTTTCCTATCCCTTTTCATTTTTCTTTCAACATCATCAAAATTTAAAACAAAATAAAACACTGCTAGTCTCTCTTTCTTGCCCCTGATTACATTATGATTTGAAGAAGAAACTTGCATCATCCCCACCCTTATCATAATGTAACAATTCATCCTTACAACAATGCTTCCAATTATTTACCTGACATATGTTTGCATGTCAAAGTTTCTACTCAGCTTTAGGGTTTTGTTTTGTTTTGTTTTTTTAATCAGGAATGTTTTTAAATCCTCTATTTGATTGAAAATCCATTTTCTTTGTAGGAAAAAAAGACTCATTTTTGATTGCAAACATGTATCTTTGGCCTTTTGGAATATTATATTCTCTTTATACTTTTGTAGTGGTAGTTATCAAAGATTATATGATCCTGTGATTTTTCAGTACTTGAATTCTTTCTTTCTGGCTTTTTGTACTTGTTTTTCTCTAGATTTTGGCCATGACTTTCCTGGTATTTTTCATTTTGGATGATACCAAAGCTCTTGTTGCTACTTCCAAGGCCCATTGCTGGTGCTACCACAGTGTGTGCTCTGGGCCAACCCCGACCCCAGTGTCATATAGCTCTTCTGCTGACCTCCCAAGTTCACTTTTGGTTGTAAGAAATGATCAGTGGATTCTTTCTATTTTTACATTTCCCTCATGTTCTAAGATATTTGAAAAGTTTTATTTTATGATTTCTTGAAATATAATATTCAGGCTCTTTTTTTGTAATGATTTTTAAAGTAGTCCAATGATTTTTAAATTATCTTTCATTGATCTGTTATTCAAGTCATCTTTTAAAAAATATGATACCTTTTGATGAAGGTCTGACCTAACCCAGAGGTTTTCTCCTTGACAAGCTAAACTAAGGGACGAAACACCTAAGAAGTAAGGAAGATAAGTTCATTAGGTGTCAGGACCACCACCCCTCATTCAAGCTTTCCCCATCCCCAAAGGGAACTTTCCATTGTCAGGTGGTCACCCCATCCATTCCCTCCCTACTTCCCCCCATCCATCCTCAATAAAAACTTTGGCTTTCTTTCTGGTAAAGGAGAAAGATGTCTCTAAGCCATCTCCTCCCCTCGAGGTGAAGTCTTTGACTTCCCTCTTGGTCACTTTCTCTAAGCATCCAAATAAAAGATCATCTTTATTCTAATTGGACTATGTTCAAGAGTTGTAATTCTTTAAAGAGGAATACCTAAGGACCCCCGCCCCCTATTTCCCCCATGATATATTTCTGGTGCCCAATGTGGGGCACCCAATCTTCCTCTTTTCTTCTTAACACAGCACCCTGAGGTAAGCTCAGAACTCATTTTGTGTATTCTCTTTCATGCCACAATGATCCCTTGGAGGGCAGACAGGCAGCAGCATCTCCCTTGTGAAAAGCTCAAACATCCAAACCACGTTCAGACCATCAGATTTAATATTTCCTTAGACAGGATGATATCTGGGTAAAGATTTAAACAGCCTTATGCCCATGAGGCAGAGAGGAAATGTCCCAAAGGATTCCTCTTTTGTGTGCATCCTGAGAAACTGAGAATGAAAAAGAAATGCATGATCTTTTACTGTAGTACTCTCTGGCTGCAATATCAGTTGGAATCCCAAGAAAATTGGCCAGCGCATGGGACTCTTAACTATAATACCATTTTGAAATTGGGCCTGTTTTGCAGGCCTAAAGGGAAATGGACAGAAATTCCATATATACTGGCCTTCTTGGCCTTAAGCTAAAACTCAAAGTGGAATGAAGGAGGATATACCTGGCAGAACTAACGGAAACTAAAGAAGCTATTGATAACCCTAAAAAGCCTCCCTCCTCACAGGACCTCAATGATTTCTTAGACTACTTCCTCCTGTTGTTAGAAAGCCACAAGCACATGTGTCTAGCAAATCTTTCTGACACCCCCTCCTCCTCTGATATTCTAACCCCTCCCTCTCCTCAGCCTCACTCTCCTCCCTCTCCTCCCTTTACTCCTTTCCTCCCTACAGGTCAACTCCTGTCATCTGAAACTTCATCCTCTTCTCTTCTTTGCCCACCAATCTCCTGTGTCCCCCACAGCCAAGCCCCTGCCACACTTAGAGTATACTTCAGTACTCTTCTATTTTTCCCATTCAACAGTTGTCTTCACAATTTTTCCCAATTCTATCCATCCAGCTCTGTCCCTCACAGCTGAACCCCTGTCACAATTCCAGCAGACTCCAATATGTTCCCTATTCTTCTTTTTTTTTTTCCATCCAGCAGCCACACCTAATGGGCTTATCTCCCTTTAATTTCTTAGGTTGTGTTGGTCCTTTAGTTTAGCTTCTCAAGGAGAAAAGCTCTGAGTTAGGCCAGACCTATAGCACTTTTCATCTTTTTCCCCCCAAGAAAATCTTTTGGCTTTGTTTTCAATATTTCTTGTTGCCTTTGTAAGGAGGCTAAAATTCTAGCTATGATGTCTAAAATCTAATGAGTGGTTCCCTTAAATTAGAAGCTTTAGCAAGAGTTTAGACTTTTAAGTATTTATTAAAGTGCATAAGAAGTTGGTGAGGAGAGAGAGATGTAAAAATCTAACTATCTCTAAGAGACCCCATTATCCAACCCCCCCCCAAACCAAGGTCAGGAACCCAAAGGACCAGTGCCTCCGAGGCTACTCCCAGAACCTCTTGTGAAACAGGAAAAAGGGCTGTCCACACACACACACAGCTCCAAGCTAATTACTTTGATTGACAGAAACCACGAGCAAACATCACTTCCTGATGCCTAACTGACCTTTGAAACCCCAGAAAAGGTCACTTCCAGATGCTAAAGTCACATGGTTTCTTTTCAGGCCAGAGCTCACTATGTTCCTCCCAGCAGGGGGTGTCATTCCAATTCTCACACCTTGTAGAATTATTAACTTCTGGTTGGTTCATTCTAATTTTCAGAGAATCTGTTATTTGAGTAAAATTTTGTACCTTTTGTACCAAATTATTTAATTGTCTTTCTAAATCTTTTCTCCAGTTTTCATTTCCTTTCCAATTCTTTCTTCTATTACTCTCATTTATAATATAATTTTAAACTCTCTTTTAAAATTAATCTTTTTTTCCTAGAAATTCTAACTAATCTTATAGGCAAGGTATTTTTCCTTGAAGTTTTGCTTGTAAGTATTTTTAAGTTATTTTCCTCTTCTGGGTTTGTCTCTTGGAGTATCCCTGAGATCATAATAGTTCTTTACCTTTTTCTGTTTACTCATTCTTGGGGATCTGAGCAACCATGTTGTGACTATACTTCTCTTCTGGAGGTTGAGTTAATAGTCAATAAACATTTCTTAAATTCCTACTATGTGCCAGGCACTGTGCTAACAGCTGAGCATACAAATATGAAAAAGAAAGATAGTCCCTGCCCTCAAGGAGTTTACAATCTATGGGATAAAGACAATACATAAAAGAAAAGTGAAAAGCCAGGGGAAGGGGAGACAAGGGGAAAGATATGCTGTTTAGGGTGTGGGGGAGAAGTCAATGAAGTTTAAAATGAGTAACAGGTTGGTGGGAAATGAGTTTCCAATCCCTGCTTTCTTGGGAGATTAGAATGAAAGTGACTATGATGGGGCCCCTTTCTTTAATCTGAGGGCAAAGTCCAAGGTTCCCCATCCTCTGGAATCTGAATAGCAGAAGAGGCCCTTTTCTTTACTCTAGGGGCCAAGTCCAAAATTTACCCTCCTCCAAGTATCAGAATTACAATGACAATATTGTGTTTCCTGTGCCCAGGGACAGAGTTGTATAGTAGTAGGGAGACCTGGGCTTTCTTGTTCTTCCTATTCTGCTATCTTGGTTGGCCTTCACTTTTTTTTTTAGTGAGGCAATTGGGGTTAAGTGACTTGCCCAGGGTCACACAGCTAGTAAGTGTTAAGTGTCTGAGGCCGGATTTGAACTCAGGTACTTCTGAATCCAGGGCTGGTGCTCTATCCACTGCGCCACCTAGCTGCCCCTGCCTTCACTTCTTATAGACTTTACTATGTTTCTTCGTAATTCTCATTTTTGAAAAATTGTATTATATTCCATTCCTTCAGTGTACTACAATCATTGAGCATTGAGATTATTTCTAGGGGGCAGCTAGGTGGCACAGTGGATAAAGCATTGGCCTTGGATTCAGGAGGACCTGAGTTCAAATCCAGCCTCAGACACTTGACACCAGCTGTGTGGCCCTGGGCAAGTCACTTAACCCTCATTGCCCTGGGAAAAAAAAAGAGAGAGAGATTATTTCTAGTTTTTCCAGAAATATGTTGATTACATTTTAAAATATCTTTATATATAGGCAATTTTTTTCCTTTTAAATTATTTCCTTGGGACATATTCCCAGGTGTGGAAAAACTAGGCCAGAAGGATTAGCCAGTTGTATGAAATACTCATCAATTTTTAACCCCCCAAAGAATTCACAACACACTTTGAAAGAGATTAAATTTTATCAGTTGTTTGTTTGTTATTGGTGGGGCAATGAGGGTTAAGTGACTTGCCCAGGTCACACAGCTGGTAAGTGTCAAGTGTCTGAGGCTGGACCTGAACTCAGGTCCTCCTGAATCCAGGGCTGGTGCCTTATCCACTGCGCCACTTAGCTGCCCCCTCAGTAACATCTTATACTGAAGTAAAATATCAAGAATAGGCGAGCATAACAGTAACAGTATCATAGAAGGCAGTAGGAGACATCAGTTCAAATCTCAGCTCTGTCACTTAATTTCTCTGGGTCTTAGTTTTCTGAACTATAAAATGGGAGGGGTAGTGGTATGTACTTGATGATCTTCAAGGTCCTTTTCTACTGTTATATTCTGTGATTCATAACTCTGATTCACTCCTTTCAATGCCATTTCACTGGAACAAACAAAAATCTTTTCACTTATTACCTCACCATTAACCAATGTGGTATTTGCATTTTCACTGAACAGCTCATATATGCTTTGTGCAAATAATAAAACAATGAACACTTAAGAAGTAGTCTTCTATCTTAACAAGGTTTTAGATATGAATATAATATTTTTTCATTGCTTAAAGTTTATTAAGACAGGAACATCCCAATATTTATACTATTACTTGCTTGTTCCATTTTATGCTATTATAGTGCTATTGTAAAGAACCTACAAAGTTTGTTGGTGAAGTACGTTTCCCAACTTCTGCTAAAGAATTAATTCTAAAGTAAGAAGTAAAATTTGTATCTGTAAAGTATTTGGTTAATTTGGGAAGGAAAAAAAAAACCATTTCCATTTGGCCCCTCTGCAGAAATTCAAATGATTTTACCATAGCTAGTTTGAAATGAAAGACTGAGACATGTTGTTGTAAACTTCCAAGATACCAAAATTCCCAAGGGAATCCAAATGTACGCTATTTTTACTTTATTCCAGCTTCTCTAGTTTAAATGTCAACACAGCCTTAATTTCACTGTTTGCAGCAACCAGCATTATATAATCTTCATTTGATTCTCTTAAAACTTTCCGTAAAAACATTATAGATATTACTCTCCAAACTCTGAACAGGATTTTAAAGTGCTAATGAGGAAAGCTAGTGAAAATATGATAAAATTTGAGAATTAAATGGCAGTAGGGACCAGTGAAAATAAAGTGATATGGAAATTTGATAGAACTACAGAGCTGCTGTATAGTATCAGATCATAGGCTTAACCTGAGAGGATCCCATTTCTAAAATTACAAATGTGTTAAGTAATTGCTGAAATTCCTATTGGCAAGTCATTCATATACTATGGCAAGCAGTTTAGATGTGTTTTTTTCTTTGAAACCTGTGGCGCAGATGTCACCAACACCTTTGGAATAGGTTAACTTAATTTCCTAGGAAGTACCAAAATGATTTTCATATGACGGATACTTGATTTTTTTTTTTCGGGGCAATGAGGGTTAAGTTACTTGCCCAGGGTCACACAGCTAGTAAGTGTCAAGTGTCTGAGGCCAAATTTGAACTCAGGTCCTCCTGAATCCAGAGCCAGTGCTTTATCCACTGCGCTACCTAGCTGCCCCTGGATACTTGATTTTATCTGTTCTATAATTTGTTCCTTGTTCTTCTCTGATTCCAGTTGCTTTGAACCAAAGAAAAAGCTCATTGTGCCAATTAATACTGGACTTTCTTATAGTAATCATTCCTACATATTGTTTTCCAATGCGCAAATAGCTATTTTTGTTATATCCTAGTATCCTTTGTGGGGGGCAGTAGAGTGGCGAATGTGACAGAAGTGGCTTCCTTAGTTTTATTTAAATTTTTAGGTAGAAAGAGTTTAACCATGTCTAGTCATAGTAGCATAGCAGAAAGGTGGTAGGACACCTAAGTTCAAATCTAAGCTATACCACTTATCATCTGTGAGTATAGCTTCACCAAATACTTGGTCTCTTGGCATGAAGCAGAATTCAATATAGATATCAATAATTTTCCTGGTAGCTATGCCTAATAATGGGATATGGACACAAGACAATGGCCCTGCCTGTATCACCAAGGCTTTTGTTACTGTCTTTAGATTCATTTATTTGCTAATAAAAAGCATGATAGGAGTGAGGGGAATTTTATCACCTCAGCCTTCAAAAACTCTTCTGGAGATTTGTTCAGAGAATCCCAGAAATCGATTTTGGGAACAAAGAATGATAATCAGGAATTTAATAGTAAAGAAAAAGATCTCAAATTACAAAATTCCATTTATCAGAATCATCTGGTATTGGTTAAAAAATAGAGGTAGACCAATGGAAAAGATTAAATGAGAATCAGAAACAATGGAACTTAGTAACTCAGTGTTTAATAAACCCAAAAATATAAACTACTTGGGAAAGAATGTCTTATTTGATAAAAATTGCTGGGAAAACCACAAGAAAGTCTGGCAGAAATTATACTTAGACCAATATCTTACTACATAATAAATTCTAAATGAATAGAGGATCTTAAGATTAACCACCATGATATAAAAAATTGGAAGAGGAGTATATTACATATCTCTCACAGCTAAAGGTAGGAAACATATTCTTAATTAAACAGGAAATTGAGGCAATTACAAAAGATAAAATATATAACTTTGATTACATGAAACTGAAAAACTTTTCACAAATAAAATGCACCTAGGATAAAAAAGGAAGAAGTAGAATGGGGAAAAAAATCTTTCAAATTTTTCAGATAAGGGTTGCCTATCAGTCAGTTCATGCATACATACACACACACACAGATTACATTCATTTTTTTATATATCTTGATGCAGTGAAGTTAGAATTGCCAAGAAAACAATATACACAATGACTACAATAATAGAAATAGAGCAACCCCAAAAATATTAAAAGTGAATGTTTCAAAATTATAAAGAATAAGTATAGCCAGAAAGAAGGGATGTGAGAAGACACCCCCTTTTCACCCCTTTGCAGAGATGGGGAGCCCTCAAACATACATTCCACATTTTCAGATTTTTTTCAATGTATTCATTAATTATGTTGATTTTCTCCTTTTCTTTTTCTTTTTAAAAATATTTTGTTATATGGGAAGGTTCTCTGGGATAGGGAAGAGGAAGATACTGTGGAAATTATGGTGATATAGAAAAACCAAAGACATTAATAAAAACTTGTTTTAATTAGTTTAGTTTAAGTGAATGAAGCAGAAGTATGAAGAAAGGTCATGGCTCAAATGGATATGAGATGACACCCACAGGACACCCCTTTGTAGAGGTCTACAAGTATAGTACATTGCATATAGTTTAAATCTTTTTGATGTAGTGATCAATTATGCTGTTTCTCCCCTCTTATTTTTCCTTTTTTCTTTTTCTTTTCTCTCTCTCTCTCTCTTTTTTGGTCTTCAAAACACTATTGGTAGGGGCAGCTAGGTGGTGCAGTGGATAAAGCACCGGCCCTGGAATCAGGAGTACCTGAGTTCAAATCTGGCCTCAAACACTTACTAGCTGTGTGACCCTGGGCAAGTCACTTAACCCCAATTGCCTCACTAAAATTAAAAAACAAAAAACCAAAAAAAAAGTTAAAAAAAAAACACTATTGGTATATGGGATTGATCTCTGGGAGGGGAAGAGGGAGGAGGAGGGATACTGAGAGAAATTATGCTGATATAAAAAGATAGCAATAACATTTTTTTTCAGGGCACTGGGGGTTAAGTGAGTTGCCCAGGGTCACACAGTTAGTAGATGTCAAGTGTCTAAGGCCAAATTTGAACTCAGGTCCTGCTGAATCCAGGGCCAGTGCTTTATCTACTGCACCACCTAGCTGCCCCTCAATAACATTTTAAAACCAAAGAAAGAGCTTCCTAAACTTTAAAAGGGATAGTTGCCTTGAGGCAACTATACTGAGTAGTTGACATAAGGGGAAAAAAGAAATTAAAGAATAGATAGTCAGCCTGGGGTATTCTCCTTGCATTTGTTGGCTGGCCTGGCTGGCAGTGGTAACATGGCTATAGTCTATGTACTAAAAGAATTTTAGTTTTCCATTCCCAGGGAGAGTCTTAATAGCCACTGTGTTCTAGTACCCACCTTCTTAAACTATAGATCGCATAACTGAATGTTGGGGTTGTGAAAAATTTGGCAACAGTAAAATGTTATGTATACCTATTTTATATACCTGTATACCCGGAGTCATGTAAAAATTTCTTGGGCAAAAAGGGATCGTGAGTGAAAAAAGTTGAAGAAGCCTTGTCCTGGATAGCAGAGTGCATCAAATGGTGCTGAAGACAAGTAGATGGCAGCAGAGAACAGCTCAGTTACCATAAGGGTATCAAACATGTAGACACCATGCTCAACATATACAAATGCAGTATCAAGAGAACAGTAGAAATATGAAACTTAGCCTCCAGTAGCATGAGGAAATAACCAGAAGACATTGTTGGCTCTGAAGTGTCTGAGTTATGTTTCCCTGGCTACATATTTGCCCTTCCTGCCGTACTTTCTGTGATGACAAAAAGTAATCTTTATGCATGTGTCCTCTAGGCATTTGCCCTGGCTACACTTACACCTGGCCTCGATGCCTTTTCATAAATGTTCCCTGACATAAATGTTCCTGTTCTTCCTTGCTCTCTGTGAGTGATCCCTGGTCATCCATTTCATTGAGTTGCTGTGAGGATTAAACAAAATCATCTATGTAAAGAACTTTGCAAACTTTTAAGGGCTATAACACATGAGTTATTATTTCTGCCTTTCTAATTTTTATGAGTTCTTTGTGCCCTAGCATGTGATGAATTTTGTTTAATTCCCATGGGAACTTGAAAAGCCACAGGATCATCAGTTTAAAGTTATAAGGGACCTCAGAGGTCAACTGGTTTGTTTCATTCATTTTACAGATGAGGTTAATTGAGAGCCACGGAACTTGTCAGTTGCCCAAGGTCACACAGAATAGTGAGTAATGAAGCTAGGATTTGAACCTGTGTCCTCTGATGCCAAATCTATTGGTCTTTTCACTGCATCAGATTCATATATATTTTAATTAAAAAAAATTTTTTTAATGAATGAAATGGGGTTAAGTGATTTGCCTAGGGTCACACAGCTAGTAAGTGTAAAGTGTCTGAGGCCGGATTTGAACTCAGTTCCTCCTGAATCCAGGGCTGGTTCTTTATCCACTGCACCACCTAGCTGCCCCAGATTCATATATTTTCTATGATTTCCATTCAGAAGTCTGTGTAGGTTTAGTAAATCCAACTTTTTCTAACTTTTTTCAAGCTTTCTTTTGCTATTGAGTTTATCAATCTCTGACAAAGGAAGGTTAAAGTCACCTAAAATTAGTGTTATACTACCCATGTCTCTTCATTTCAATTAGCTTTCCCTTTAAGAATTGGCTTTTAGGGGCAGCTAGGTGGCACAGTGGATAGAGCACCAGCCCTGGATTCAGGAGGACCTGAGTTCAAATCCGGCCTCAGACACTTAACACTTACTAGCTGTGTGACTCTGGGCAAGTCACTTAACACCAATTGCCCTACTAAAAAAAAAAAAAAAGAATTGGCTTTTAACGAATGAATATTAAAAATCACTAATTAAGCATACCACCTAGCATATATGTGTCAGGTGATGTGCTAAAGATGGGACACAAAAGCAAGTATATAAGAGTCTTTTCACTCTAGGAGCTAACATTCTATTGGGGGGTGGGGAGGATGGTGCAGCACATAAATAAATAGGATTTTTAAGGAGGTAGAATGGTATGCGTGCAGATTGTTGTTTGTTCTTTGTTCTTGAAGAGGACCAATGACACCAGGAGGATGATGTCTTGACTTGCAAGTGAATTGGATTTAAATGAGGCAGAGCTGTGCAAAGTCATCTTCCTCACTCTCTCCTGCAGGGTCATCAGAATCCAGTGGCAAGATATAGGTCAGGACAGCTAGAGATGACCCCATGTGTGCTGCAGCACATTTTGGAAATGGTTAGGAAATTATATGAAGGCGTAGACACAGTAAGATAAGGTGAAAGCTTACCCATCAGAGGTCAGGTCTCAGGGAATGATTCTAGGTTTAGGTGAGAGACAGAAGGGGAAGATGGTCACAGTGTAGATGACTTTGTCCTTTGCTGTGCATTGACTTAATAAGAACATTGTTTCACAACCTATATCAATGGTATTTATGCTTCCTATAGGTTTATATTGAATACTGTTAAAACATCAGATATTATGCTAAAATAGATTTTATTCCATCCCTTTGTATTGAATCTCAATGAATCCCTAAGCAAATTGTTGCACTTTATTTTCTAATATATTCTATAAATTGTTTCCTTTTTATTGGTATATACAGCCCATAAGCATTCATTATAATTGCTGTTTGATTTTCCTTACACGCTATCTTTTAAAATTACCTTTTATTTTATCAACACAAAGTAGTATACTATCTGCTTGAAGCTCAATCTTGATTCAATTACAATATTTAAGGAAACAAAGAATAAAGAGTTAGACAAATATTCGGTGCCCATAACTGGGCCATGCCAACATCATAAAAATGATAATACTACCAAAGTTAAAGCTTTTATTCTGTTGTGACTAAAGCTTGGCTTTATTTTGCTTTCCGCATGCTCTTATCACCTAGGTCACCAAAAATGGAGGTACTTTGCTTCTAGAAGATATTTTGCATTCCTCTGCCACGTGAGGGCAGCCTCTTTTTACTGGCCAAATAGCCAGAACAGGCTGTATCTTTAAAAATAATCAGACTAGGATATGCTCTCTCTCTCTCTCTCTCATGTTTACCCACACCATAGGGGCCATGAACTGACTGATAGGTAACCCTTACCCTCTTTCATCCTTTTACACTTTGGCCCCAAGAATTGGGCTTGGGGGTTTTGTTCTAGTCTGTTCTGTTTCATTTGTTCTTTTCAGTACTAGGTGCAGACAGTGGAATCCCCACTGGACCAGGATGTGAGCCATGGCAACCTTGGAGGCAGGATTCCAGGCCAGATGTGTAGCCAGCCAGCTTAGCAGGGAAGTTTGGAGAACCCAGGGTGCCCAGTACTTGAGCCCAAGGGGGCCTTTGGACTTTAACTTGGGACTATGTTACACAGAATCTGAGCTAAGCTGTGAACCTATTTTCCTTCCCTCCCTTCCCTTTCTGGCATCAGATTTCAAATATTATTTAAGTTTTACTGTTATCTCTTTTCTTTTAGTCATTCAGATGATTAATTTCTAGAATGCTAGGATCCTGCATTTAGAACTGGTTGGTACTTCAGAGGCCTATTAGTACAATCCCCTTATTTTACAGTTGAGTGAACTGAGGCCCATGGAAGTTAAATAACTTGCCCAACAAGTAGAAAGTGTGAGAGACAGGATTTGGACCCAGATCATTCGATCTTAGAGGCAGCTAGGTAGTGCAGTGGATGGAGCATTAACTCTGAAGACTGGAAAATCTGCGTTCAATCCTCCCTCAGACACTTAATTTTGTGACTCTGGGCAAGTCATTTAACCTATCTCAGTGATGTAAAATAGAGATAATAATAGTACCTATCTCCCAGAGTTGTTGTGAAGATCAAATGAAAATAATATTTTCAAAGCACTTTGCAAACCTTTAAATACTAGTTATAATTATAATAATTATTTACATTATACATCTCTTCATTGGGATAGGTCTGGCCTAACTCAGAGCTTTTCTCCTTGAGAAGCTAAACTAAAGGACTGACACAACCTAAGAAATAAAAGGGAGATAAGCCCATTAGGTGTGACTGCTGAGGGTTTTTATTGCTCTCCTTATTTCATGTTAACACAAAATCAGCCTTACACCTTAGTTACATTAAATCCTGGGTTACCTTTTTAAAGTTTTATCTGCTCAGTCAATATACATTACTGAAGTCTCTCCTAGTTCTAGATTTCTTGTCAGGAAAGAATAAAAATTTACAACCTTCCTGAACAAATGATTTTCGGTGAGACATATATTTAGTAGTTCAAGATAGGCAATCATGGCTGGCAGGTCAAGTTCTATTGCTTTTTTTTTTTTTTGGTGGGGCAATGAGGGCACACAGCTAATAAATGCCAAGTGTCTGAGGCTGCATTTGAACTCAGATCCTCTTGAATCCAGGGCCAGTGCTTAATTCACTATACCACCTAGCTGCCTCAAGTTCCATTGCTTTGTAACAAATAATATTCCAACCTCTACTTCTTCTTTTTCCTTGTTGAATAGTCTGGCAGAATTTAAGTGCATGATAGGCAAATTGCTCCTGGTTACTTTTTTTTGTGTGTGTGGGGCAATGGGGGTCAAGTGACTTGCCCAGGGTCACACAGCTAGTAAGTGTCAAATGTCTGAGGCTGGATTTGAACTCAGGTACTCCTGAATCCAGGGCCGGTGCTTTATCCACAGCACCACCTAGCTGCCCCTGGTTACTTTTTTTTTAATCTTTTTTTTTTGGTGGGGCAATGGGGGTTAAGTGACTTGCCTAGGGTCACACAGCTAGTAAGTGTTAAGTGTCTGAGGCTGGATTTGAACTCAGGTCCTCCTGACTCCAGGGCCGGTGCTCTATCCACTGCACCACCTAGCTGCCCCCTTCCTGGTTACTTTTTTGTTTGTTTGTTTGTTTTTTTGTTTTTGCAGGGCAATGAGGGTTAAGTTCTGGTTACTTTTAAGAAACTACATTTTGTTTGTTTGTTTGTTTTGGCGGGGCAATGAGGGTTAAGTGACTTGCCCAGGGTCACACAGCTAGTAAGTATCAAGTGTCTGAGGCCGGACTTGAACTCAGGTCCTCCTGAATCCAGGGCCGGTGCTTTATCCACTGCCCCATGTTCTCTTTGGTTTTACCATTGCTTCCTTAGTTGCATTTTGCAAACACTGATGCAGTGTTATTGGGCAAGCTAGGCTCCTCCAATATATTTCATTTGGTCATCTTAACAAGTCTTCAAGCCTCTTTCATAGCATATATATAAATTTTTATTGATACTTTATTTTTACACTTTCTTTACTTCCCAATTTCCCACCCTTATTACAAAGAACAAAACAGAAAGAGGAAAAAAAAAAGCAGATTAACACTAACCAATGTATCTACTGAGCCTGACACTATATGAAGTATAGCACAGTTTTCCATCCATGCAAAGAAAGGGGAGTAAATTTTCTTATCTTTTCTTTGAGGCCAAACTTGGTCATTATCATTATACTACATTCAACTTCTATTTCTTTTTTTTTTCTATTTCCAATTACATTGTTTTAATCATTGTATATATTATTTTCCTTTTATCCATTCTTTACATTGCACCTGTTTGTCTTGCCTTGTGTCTTTGTATTCTTTATATTATTTCTTGTAGTAAAGTAATATTCCATTCCATTCATATTCTCCAATTGATGGATGTATACTTTGTTTCTAGTTCTTTCCTACTATGAAAAACACTGGTAGAAATATTTTCTCTATCTGGGCACTTCCTATTTTTTTTCCTAATCTCTTGAGTACATACCTACTAATGAGATTTCTGCATGAAAGATTTTAGATACTTAAATCACTTTCGTGGAATAATTAAAAATTCATAGCACACATATTTTGATATCATTTAGAATAGCTTTTGTTGTTGCTGTTGTTGAAACAAAAATTAAAGCAAACAGTAATACAGTAATACAGGGCTAGATGCTAGCTCTATATTCTTACCTGTACCATGCATACCTGTCTGTCCAGTAGTTCTATAATTTATGGAGCAATCCCTACCATGAATAAACTGATGCAATTGGTTGTTCAACTACATAGAAGATAGTAATGCTTAGTACTGCTTCTACCCTCATATACATAAGAACAAGGCAGGTGCTAGACTGACATATCTTAGTTTCTGGATAGTATCCATTCTGATAGATTGTAAGGAAACCGGAAGAACTAGTCTTTTTTCTCTTTATTACAAAGTACTGTACTTTTTTGAGAGGGTCAGAAGAGATACAAAACAGACTGCTATAAAGACTGCTGCAGTTGCTCTGTTGCTTGGGTTTTTTTTTAATGTCGTCTAATTTCAGAATTTTAGCTCTTTTAGGGGAGGAAATTATAAATATACATGAATATATATATATACATACACACACATATATATACATATAAACACATATAAAAGTTTATTTTGTAGCATGCTCCCTACATATTCTAGAAAACATTCAATTTTAGAAAATATCATAGCAGTCATTTCAAAGGTATCCTTTCATAAATTACTTTTATTTCTCATTAAATGAGCACAGAGTCATTAGCATATTAATAACAGATATGTTTATTATTACATATCCATCAGTGCGGCTTTCAATACCACTTGAAACATGCATATCGTCCTAGAGACGAATCAGTTTTCCAGTGCTTCTTATTTGATACACATAACTGCAAAGCCATTATAAATTACTGAGGAGGTATTTGGTTAAAAAAAAAAAATCATACTGCCCATACCATGAATTAACTCTTGTTATAGAACAAGAATTTAATAGTATTTATCTGGTAATTCCTATCTTAACTGGAAAACATCACAGATGTATGCCATACGTAAGTTTGCCTTTGCTTTTATGAATGCACATTTCTACACTTTTTTTGCAGATACTTTTATGAACAAATTCACCAGAGTAGGTAATTTCATGCAAAGATTGTACTCAATTTATGAAATTCAAACAAATCTTACAAATACTTTAAATTAAACCAATTATTAATAAAAAGCCCATGGACACAAAACTGTCAGGAAATATGGTTTTGTTTTTTGAAATTTCTACATTTAGACATGGCAGTAAAATAATTATCTCAAATTAAGGCACTAAAAAGGCAACGCACCACCCATTAAAAGTGTTCTAAAAATAATTTACATTTCAAACAGTGCATACATTTCTTATATGTTTGTTAACTTAATGTCTTTATCACTTAAAACCATAAGGAAATACATTATAAAATTATAGAAATGATGTACCCCAAAATATGCTTTCAAACCTTGGTTCTTTTGTACAGTTAGTTCCTAATGCCTCTAGTATTAAAATAATTCAGTATGGCTTGGCAAAAATGCATAGATTAAATGTAATTTTTTTTGTCTTCTCCTACCCCTCAATCAAGAAATCTGCGGAGACATATACAGTATTTTATAAAAGCATAATGAATGTAAAATATTTAACTTTTCCATTCAGGTTCAGAATGGGCCATTAAAATTAAGGCTGTTACACTGTACAGTGAGGGCACTGAAGTTCAAGTGATGATATTGCTTCTTTAAGATAATTCTGCAGTCCTGTGAGAGCACAAAACCTTGAGTTTGTACAGAAATTTCAGTCCGTCTCATTTTGAGATATTTTCTTTACTTCTTTCATGAGCTGTTCTTAAGAGTGAAACTCTCCCTTCCTCTCATTCGCAAGAGGAAAATTCTGTTCCATCATGATTGACAGGCATTTTCTTAGACATGTAAAAAGGCAGCACCTTTTAAAAAAATATACCTAGCTAAGCTTTTTATTTGCTTTTACTTGCATTACATAGTAATAATTAATCTAATCTACCTCTAGGCAAACCCGCAATAAAAACCCTCAGTGTGCTTTTGTGCCAAAGCAAGGAGGAGAGAATAACAGCAATCTTAACCCTGAAGCCTGTGATATTTGTGTCAGAAGGAACAGTTTGTCTGCTCTGCACGGTTAAAGAAGCCCTGCTTCTCAGATGACATCCCAGAAGATTCCAGAAATCAGTATGGTGTGGTTAGCTGTTAAAAAAAGAAAGGAGAAATTTTTATATTCATAAATTCTATCAGTAAATACTATTTTAATCTTTTCAATAACTGGAAAGTCATTTCTAAGCAATTAAAGTAATAATTTAGCAAACACAAACTTGCTTAAGTAACTTGTACTAAAATTATATAGATTTACTTTATGATGATAAATGGTGAGAATGATCTTACTGCCATATTAAAAATAAATATTAAAAAAAACAATTAGTAAAAGTCATAGCTCAATATGCTCCCAAGGCAGAACTGTACTGCCATTAATGTTTCTTAATGACAATCTATACATAGCACAGCATTTTAAAGAACCTTCTGAATTAAAAAACCTAAATTATATTGGTTACAATTTGGGGGGGGGGAGGGGCGGCAACTAGGCAGCACAGTGGATAGAGCACCAGCCCTGGATTCAGGAGGACCTGAGTTCAAATCCGGACTCTGACACAACACTTACTAGCTGTGTGACCCTGGGCAAGTCACTTAACCCCAATTGCCTCACAAAAACAAAAACAATTTTCGGGGGGTGCAATGAGGGTCCTCCTGAATCCAGGGCCGGTGCTTTATTCACTGTGCCACCTAGATGCCCGGTTACAATTTTATAATACAGAACATTTTTATATTATTTTAATTCTCTGAAAAATGCTAATCTATGTAAGGTAACTCCCAAAGCATTAATCAGTGAGTAAGTATTAATGTACTCAGCACTATCCTAGGTACTGTGGTTGGATATAAAACAAGTTAAAAAAGACCTGTCACTCATCCTCAAGAAGGTGACAAAATCTGTTAAAGGCATAAGACTAAAAAATATTAAATTATTAGGACAATACAAGAAAGCATATCAGGTACTAAATTGTATTTGATGTAAATTCAGGGGACAGAGATCCATAAGGTTTGGAGTACTCAGGAAAATTTTAAAGAAG
The DNA here is from genome assembly GCF_019393635.1 of Dromiciops gliroides. NCBI lineage: Eukaryota > Metazoa > Chordata > Mammalia > Microbiotheria > Microbiotheriidae > Dromiciops > Dromiciops gliroides. The sequence continues at coordinate 235,002,836 of NC_057861.1, forward strand.
AAAGCAGAAGCAAGCAATGACAAAAGGATCCGTGGGATTTGGCTAGAAGCACTGGGGGAGAAAGGAGGGTATAATCTGGGCAAGTGAAGTAAGGTGAAGATAGGAGATGCACCCAGGCACAATACACTTGAGGAATCATTAAAAGAGGGAGCTGACTGCTGAAGGTGTGCTGAAGCAGTAGGATTTGGGAAGGTGAGGTTTATATCATGAAAGGGCTTAAAACCACTGAGGCAAGTTCAGACTTGATGTCTGAAAAATAGGGTAGCAGAAACTAGGGTTCCATGGAAGTATTTTTATAAGAAAAACATTAAGGAAGGGGTGCCTAAAGAGCAAGAGTCTAGTCAGCTATGTGGCTAGATTGGAGAAAAAAAAGACTGGAGGTGGAGGGAAGGAAAAGTTAGCAGGTTTTTACAATAAGGTGTGAAAAATCCATCTGAAGGTTGTGGTAGCAGCACCAATGACGAAGGGAAGAATATAAAGGGCATTTGGAAGAAAGAATTAACTGGACCTGGTGACAGAGGAGAAGGATAAATAAATAAAAACTCAAAGATTTTGAGCATGAATAACTGGGAGAATGATGGTGCTACTGATAAGAATAAATCAGAAGTGAACCCAACGATCAACTATTCTGGATAAAGGAGTTTACCAAAATGATAAATTTGAAGTCAAATAGATCTTCATAAATTTATTACTTAAAAGTCATCAAAACAAATAATTATAAGTGGGATAAAGTATCAAAGGTTAAGGAGATTCTTCTCTTATAATTTCTTAGGAAAAATGCATTCTTAGTAAGCATTCTATAGCTAAAAGGTTTTCAAAATAACTTGAACGTCCAACATTTTAGTTCTGGAAAGAAAAATGGTCCTAAATTAATGTTATTAACCTGATCATCCTTTTCTACCAGCTTAGAAGAGAAAGGATAATGTTTATTCCTTGTTCAAGGTTTACATGAAGGTGGGTTGGAGCAAAATATTTTGCTCTGATTGCAGCTTATTTTCTTTCCTAAGTGCATAATTTCCAAAGTATAGGCCCCGACCTGGAACTCAGTGTCGGCAGGTCCTCAGCTTGCAGCCCAATCCCTTTATGAAATTATACATCACGGACCACTGTGCCTTCTGTTTCCTTGATTGGCCCCATGAAATCTGTACTAGATTTAAATTTTGTCCTTTTACTTAATTTTATTTCTATTTACTCATGTTTTGGGGGTCAAGATCAATAACAAAGGTCAGATGAATGGTCCGTGCCCTACAAATGAGGCAAGCTAGATAGATGCCCTTTCTCCCAAAAAGGTTTTCAGAGGCCTCTGTCCTTTCTAAATAGGCTTCCCATTGCAGACTTAGATGGCCCTGACTTCATTCCTGGGAAGACTGACAGTCTTAATCTTAAAAACACAGCTCCTGGGAATCTAGTGGAGGGTCAAGTGAAAGTCTCCTCTCAAGAGAACAGTAAGACTAGTCCCAAATTTAGCTCAAGAGAGCTGCTGGAAAAGTGCTATTTCCTTATATTCAGAACCATTTAGTTTTTATGTTAAGGCATTCAGAAATTTAAAATATGATGTCTAATTAAAACACTTTTTAAAAAACATCATCAGCGCCTTCTCTATTAAGTCCAATCCATATTCTGAGAAGGAAATGTATGCAAAATAATTCACAGGGAAGGAAGGCTCAGCTATGCATGTGAAAAGGAGTGGATATGGGGAGAAAACAAATAGTCCTGAAGCTCTCTCTAAGGCCCCATGGGACAAGGTATAATAAAGCACATTCCTTTGTGGAGAAATAATTTAGCAAGAACAGTCCATTTTATTACCATTAATACAAAGAATACATTTAAAAAACCAAATATAGAAAAAAATTTCAAGTTTTCCAAACTCTGTTGAACAAAATTCTTTAATCATAAATATGGTAACACCTACATATCTGGCATCTAGACTTCTACGAATCTCAGTCATCTGAACCAAAGTCAGATACGTGAAGTGGGAAAACTTTTCTTAGGAAAAAAAAAGTGGTTTAAAAAAACCCTTTGCTCTAAAGTGCAACTGCCCAACAGTGCTTAGAATTGTGCAAAATTAAGCTTAATTAGTATAAGCCTTTTATTTGATTTGTTATAAACAGGATGGCATATTAAGAGGAAGTAGAAGGAATATTATTGGAAGGTATCCCATAAGACTTGAAAGTAAAGGTAGTGGTCACTAACTATAAAGCAGTTCAGTCCCATACTTGTTTAACTATTGCTGAGGGTATACTATATCAGCATTTAGGGCATGTTTCTAAGTCATCACAAAAAAGGTTAAATAATTTTCACTGTAATATGTGTAAAATAATTTTCAAAAAATGGTTTCCTGATGTCAATGAATGAGGTATTAGTGAATTAGCCACTAGTGAAAATGGATTAAAAGGGGAAAAAATGGATTAAAAGAAACCCATTTCTTTATTTTTGAATGTTTTACTATAAATTCTCTTCCATTAGAAAATGTGAAAATTACCACACATTATTATTGTTACACACAGATCATAAAGTCTTAAGACAGTTCACATAGGGACAAAATGAAGCTGGCCATTCATGGTCAGAGTCAGGCAGTGGTAAAGAAAAGACTAGGTAGCCCCAAGCTTCTTGACTCCCAATCCATTGTTTTGCCAAAAGTACTGTGTTCTCTTAGGGTAAGGGAATTCTAAAGACTTGTGTGTAGAGCTTTATAATGTATATATTAATACATTTAATTCGGAACTAGGGGATAAATATAAAATGGATGCTCCATTCATTTGAAAATGTTGTTTATTTCTAAAGACACACAACAATTTTCCAATTCATTTGTGAAATCTGTCTACAAAATATAATGTCCCTTTTATGAAAACTAGGTTTTAAGAATAAGGATGTTACTAGTGGTAATGAAAGATGCCTAATCACTGTGTTATAAATAGTGGTATTTAAAATCTTACCTAGTTTTTCCAGATGTATTTTTGACAACTTTTCGGAAAGACTGATTTGCACTAGATCTGGTAGAAAGTGTTCTAGGGGATGCACGAACAAAACTTGATGGTGGATTCTTAGGGATCTTCTTTACTAAATGGGTTACCCATTTCTTCTGTTCATCCTGAGAACATGCTAACAGCAGCATATCTCTTGCTGATGTTACATCATAACTCACTATGAGTAGATAGGGAAAAACCAAAAATTAAACATGTAAGTAAAACTCAGTTTTCTAAATATGAGTTGTAATACCTATCAATTTCAAAATATTTCTAATTGCTCATATTTCAATATTTCAAAGGTTTTATTAATGTGGACACTGCCTCCTTTGGTAGATTAAAACCCAAGTGTATCTTTTGTTGGGTGTGATTCTTATCCATGTCCTTCAATAAATCCTCCCCAGAACACCAACATGTAGAAGATGTCCTCTGAGTCTTTTAATTACTAAAATAGACACTAAGTGAAACAAGGGAATCCATTCTATCCTTTGTTTTGATTATGAGAATTTTACTTCCTTTTTTATCTTACATTTCCTCGATGGTATCGTTTATGCCACTGCCTACTTGTAAGTCATCACTGGTAATTTACTGTAGTCTACTGATGTCAACTCTGTGTCTTTTCACACAGTTCTTTAGGTCACCAGGAAGGTCATATAATAATATTGAAAAAATGCTGATGCTAAAAAGAAAATTCCTTTCTTTCAGACACATTGAATCCTTGAAACCACTGCCCCATTAACCAAGGGCAATCAAGTTATTTTCCTTTCTCCTAATCAATTATGTGATGAGTTCATTTTCCATGTACAGGGCTTATTCAAGACATGTAATTCTTCGATTGTGTCAGTTTTGGCCTAGGATTTCAGAATTCTTAGCAATGCTTTTTAAAATTGCTTCTGGTAGCATCAATTTACTTGTTTATCCAAAGGTAAAACCAAAAAACTATACCTTATGTTAAGATTATCTAAGATTAATAAACTATACTTATCCTTTTCAAAAACTATTTAACAAACTATTTCTGAGATTAAATGATGTGAGCTCTATGTTTATAATCAAATTTATAGCTATAAAATCATGGTTATCTTCCATCTCCCTACCTAATAATGCTATAATATTTTGTAATCTCTTTTAAACTTTCTGTTATAATAACATGTTTTGGATAGAAATGATGCTTAAATACCTCAAAATTAGGATTAAATTTGTTAAAAGTTGTAAAAAAAATTGTCTTTTTTTACCTTTGCATGGAGAAATTAAGTCTTCTTTTTTGTCTAAGTGATCTCTGTGGCACTTGACATGGCATCTTCGACATTCAAGGGCAGGGGGTGGCTTAAAAACATGCCACAGAGGTTTGGCACAAGCCTCACAGTTGGCGGGAAAGTGATAGAGTGTGGGAATGAACTCATGCCCTTTGTGATTTTGAAAATTTGTCTTCTCAGCTTGTTGTACTGGCTCCACCTCCAAATCTTTCCTACATTCACCTTCATTTGCATATAGTATCTATTTTGAGAGAGTTGAGAAAGGAGATAAAGATCTTAATACAGTGAGCAAAGAAATACTAAAACATTTTATATTTACCATATAAATCAGATGTCCAATTAATACTGAGTTAGCTTTAAAAAAAAAATTTTTTTTGAGGGGCAATGAGGGTTAAGTGACTTTCCCAGGGTCACATAGCTAGTAAGTGTCAAGTGTCTGAGGCCAGACCCGAATTCAGGTCCTCCTGAATCAGGGCCCGTGCTTTATCCACTGCACCACCTAGCTGCCCCATATGAGTCAGCATTTTAAAAAATTGTCACTTAGCATTTTCACCTGGAATATTTTAGGGATTTCTTCAGTTTCTGCTCTATACACATCACCTTGAGTTACAGGTCGAACATGGAATAGTTTGCTGAAATTATAAAGAAAAAAAAAGACACATTTTTAAAAAGTCATCTTTATTACATTTAATCTATGATATATAAAGTGAAAGCCCTTTGATAAAAGGGCTGAGGCATAGTATACTTTTAAATAAATTTCCGTAAATGTATCTAGTTCCATCGCTTATTTGAAATTTCAATAACCATTGATATTTTCCCTCAAAGAGAAGTATCAAAACTCTGTAGTATTTATCCTTATTCTATTTACCCATATCTTCCAACTCTAACAAGGAACCACAAATCCCTGAATTTTTAAATGTCCTACTCAATGTACATGAATTTTATAAAAGGGAAAAAGAGTCCTGCTTATTATAGGATATAGGATAGTCTCTGTTTCAATTATAGGACTTATTGTAGGAACTGTCTATTATCTCAATAAGCAAATACTTTTATTTCCTTCTTACTCAGCAAATATATATTACATGTTGGATTTCTAAAACAATGGTGGAATAGGCTATATATATATATATATATATATACACACACATATATATATATATTACACACACACACACACACACACACACACACACACACACAAAATATGTTACCAAAGATAACTTGTAGAGGGAAAAGCCCTCCCACAAAATCAGAGCTATATGACAAAAAAGGAGGTGGGTCAATCTTGTAGTGAGACAAGAAGACAGTTAAGGCAACATGCTTCACTGGTATCCATGCAATATAAAGAGATCTCAAGGAAGACCCCCATTAAGTTGGGTGACCAGCCTGTGGAAGATTTGTGGGAATATAAGGACAAGCCTCAGAGAGGATGGTTAGATGTGGATAGTTTGTGATCTATACCATTAGGGGAAATAACTACATCTACCAATAAGATCACAGGTTAAGCATGAAGATATCTGGAATTTAAAACCATTCAACACTTTAAATCCAAAGTGGAAAACCATAAGCCTTCATTCTTGGAATATCTGAATCTAGAAGTATGATAATTTTTCTTGCATATCTCGCCAAAATAAGATAATAACATTATTTAAATAACATTATATATTGTTGGTTTTTTTTTTAAGTGAGGCAATTGGGGTTAAGTGACTTGCCCAGGGTCACACAGCTAGTAAGTGTGTCTGAGGCCGGATTTGAACTCAGGTACTCCTAAATCCAGGGCCGGTGCTCTATCCACTGCGCCACCTAGATGCCCCAATAACATTATATGTTAAAAGAAAAATTAAGAAAAATGTAGGTAGCTAAATGACACTAATTTGAAAATGATTCTTTTTAATAATAGTAAACTCAAAACAATTGTGATTACATTGAATATACTACTGAATAAGAACAAGTTATCTGCATTTTACCTGAAATTAAAAGCAAAAACAACTTACTCTATGTCTAGAACCATAGATGGATTTGATTGTTCCTTATCTTGTTCATCATTGTAGAACAAAATTTTTTTGCTGCTTACTACGACGTACTGAAACAAGGGGAAAAAGTGCAAAGTTAATGAGAACAAAACTTCCTTAGCTTAAAAACATAAGAAATCATTATGTTTGCATATTTACATATATTAGAGATCTAAACTCTACTTGACTTAGACTCTAATCTCTAAAGCAAAAACAACAGACTATACTAAATATTTGCCTGAATACAATCTGAAAGAAGCAAAATCAAATGGAAAGAAAATGTCAAATGTTGGGTTCCATATAAAATTCCATACTTCAAGTATAAACTCAGTATATGTTGCCTATATTTAGATTATATGATATTATGTAATTACTTTGAAATTAGTCCTATTCGGGCAGCAACAGCTGCTCTTTTGACAGTAAATGGCATAAAAGCATATTAACTTTAAAAAATTCAGAAATAAGATGCATATGATACCTGTTTCTTCCAGCCATATCGTTTTATATTTCCTCTGTTTGGGACTGATAGCCAACCTTCAATTCTTGATTCTATATCAAAACAAATTTGCAATATGACATCTTTAAATGTATAACAGAGAAAACAAACATAAAGCACATGTGACAGCATGCAGTACAGGCGTTTAAAATAAAAAGTGCTATAATTTGCTTTTTCATGCGTCAACCACAAATTAACTTGATAGCCATACAAATATTGCACGACAAAATAATAAGCCTTTCCCCAATTAAATTTAACATTTAATTATAAAAGAATGGGGTAAAAATAAACCTTCAAGAGCAAGACAAAAGTATTCAACAATGGACTGCAGCTAAAATGGAACATGATTTAAAAGATCATTTAACATTCAAAGTAGCTACAAAAAAAAAATATTTAGCAAAAAAAGATGTGGCAAGTAAAACAAACCAGAACCATCATTTTACACAAAAGAGAGCAAGCAAAAGTACACAAGTGTCCTATTACTCACAGAAGACAAGAATAGAAGATAAATAAATAAGGAATGCAGGAAGAATCAACTAGACATAAAGAATAAGAGACAAGCATTTTATTCAGTTTTCATAGGACAATATTCTAAAGAGCACTGTGGTATGTCCAACCCAACCATATTAATAAATCTGTCCCCATTTTTTAAAAAATGGATCTTAATTTGAAAGAGTAGAACATATAAAATTCTCTTCCAAAATTGAAATATAGGCCTTTTATGTTTGTGGTCTTAGAATTTTAGTAAAACAACAACAAAAGAATTTGGGCAGCTAGTGGCTAGAGTTTTGTTTTTTGTTTTTTTTTTTGCTAAGAGAAATTTTCCTAACAAATATGATCATAGAATTTCATTTAAAATTATTATTACTGTTAGAAAAAACTTTTTTCCAGAAAAATCACTTGAAGTAAACAGTTCCATTGACAAAAGTTGTTTCACAGCAGGCTATTAAGAATATTCATTCATCTATTTCAAATAAATGCTTTTTTCCAGATTTTCTTAGTATGATTCCTACCATTTTAGTGAAAAGAAATCACAACAGCACAGCTCTACTCCATCTAACGGATTGTGCCACATGCAGTCCTCCTTTTGATATTTGGGAGGTGAATATTGATTCACCAATACCTAATACAATAGCTACCAATACTTACATGCCTACATTGCATTAAAAATTTTAAACCATGATCAATATAATTCAAATTTCCAATGTTAGGTTTATATAAATTAAGTGTGAGGCAACATGGCCTGGATAGAAATCTAGCTTTGGAGTCTTGAGACAAAACATGACACAAAGTCCTGCATAGGTCATGTACTATCTGTATAGCAATGAGTTTAACTTCTCAGTGACCCAAGGTAATTTATGAGAAGGTAAGTCAAAGAGGACTCATCAATCTGCATTGAGGGAGAAAATTTCTAGACTTGGAATTCCTAACAATGATGAAATCGGGGGGCTTGGAGGGTGGGGTAAAGTGGGAAAGTTTCTATTAACTAGTATACAATATAAGGCCTTTGTAACATTATATGTCACTTATGAAATAAAAGAGACAAATATTACACTAGCATGAAATCCTATTCCACAATCCTTTGCTGTTATCAGTTTTGATTATCTAGTTTGAAATCACATTCTCATTACAATTCCACAACAACTTCTCACCTTGTTCCCCTTCACTTAAAATCCTATCTATCCTTCAAATCCCATCACCATTCTGAAGAATTCAGACTCTAGTTTCAAATTCAGTTGAATGTCAGAGGTTTTTGTTTTGTCTTGCTATGTAAAATCCTTGAGTATGGGGGGGGGGGGAGTGGAGAGGAGAAGAAGCAATGAGGGTTAGGTGACTTGCCCAAGGTCACACAGAGTAGTAAATGTCAAGTGTCTGAGGTTGGATTTGAACTCAGATTCTCCTGAATCCAGGGCCAGAGCTTTATCCACTGTGCCACCTAGCTGCCCCCTGATCCTACAATCTTATGCCAAATTCTATTAATCTTTTTTTTTTTTGGCGGGGCAATGGGGGTTAAGTGACTTGCCCAGGGTCACACAGCTAGTAAATGTCAAGTGTCTGAGGCCGGATTTGAACTCAGGTCCTCCTGAATCCAGGGCCGGTGCTTTATCCACTGCGCCACCTAGCTGCCCCCAAAATTCTATTAATCTTATCTGATAATGTCGAAATGATAATTTCTCTTCTCAAAATCCTTCATAAGAGTTCCCTAATTCTTTAGAAAGAAAACTTCAAACTCCTCTGCACAGTATTCAAAGCTCTCCACAATCCAGCATTGCATTTAGTCTCATACAATTCCTTCAATGTACTCTAGAGCTTCAGTCAAAGTAGAATATTCACTGTCCACAGAGCATGTAAGCTTTCATTTTCTTTGCTTATGTGCTCTTCGCTGGGCTTAGGACATACTTTCTTTTTTATATCCTTTTGTTTAATTCCCCCTTCCCCAATTTTATAAGGTCCACATTCTCTTCCTTCCACTTCCTTTTCTAGTCCTACTCCTATCCCACCCTACTCCCCAAGTCAAGAAAAACAAAACACATTATAAATCATGTATCATTAGGTGAAACAAATTCCCACATATGGCATCTCAAAAAACAAAAAAAGTATCAATCCACAATGAAGCCAGCAGTTCTCTATCTGCGGGTAGGTAGCACGTTTGTTTCATCACGAACCCTCTGGAATTTAGAGTTTCTAAGTCTTTCAAATTTACTGTTGTTGTTGGTTTTTTTTTTACAACATTGTTATCATTGTATAAATGTCTTCTGGTTTTGCTCACTTCACTTTACATTTGTCATACAAGTCCTCCTAGGTTTCTTTGAAACCATCGCTTTTCATTTCTTATGGCATAATAGTATTCCATCACATTCCTATACCATAATTTGTTAAACCACTCCCATGCTGATGTCTATCCCTTTGGTTTCCAATTCTCTGTCACTACAAAAAAAAGTTTCTATAAATATGTTTGTACATATAGTTCCTTTTCCTTTTTCTTTGATCTCTTAAGGGTATAGACATAGTAGAGGCATTGCTATGACAAAGGGTATGAACAGTTTAATAGCTTGTTTTCCAGAATGGCTAGACCAGTTCACAGTTCTACCAATAGTGTACTAAGGTACCTGTTTCTCTCCTATTCATTCTTTAAAGTCAAACCTAAAGACCACTTCTTCCAGAAAGTCTTTGGACCAGAAAAGAAAGGACAAAAATAACAGATACCCAAGACATATGAGGGAGTGTGACAACCCCTAGCTGCTGAAATTATTCTTTTTATTAAATTAATAACCAATTATTAAATTAAGATTAAAGTCCCCTCCCCCGCCTTATTTCCTCATTCAGGGACCAGCCCCTACAGACCAGTCAGTCTCTGAAGGACACTGCTGATAGATGAGATTGCCCAAATCTGCTGGTTACATTGTCTGTGATCTTGGGTGGGACTCTACCCAATTAGAAAATTTTTCTTCTAATTAGAGTGTAAACAGAATCTAATCTTGGTGAATTCTTGTTCTTTGTACCCCTCCCCTGGACTTTAGGGTAACCCAGCTTAAAAGGAGAAAACCAATAGGAGTGGCCTGGGTAGAGATAGATTCTTTTGTCCAGACTGATGGAGGCAGATGAGTACCATTCTCATATTTTCAGCAGGAGGAGCTGAAGACTTTTAGCCTACCTCCTCATTAATATGTCCACCCTCTCACTAACTATTCACCAATCAGGGACACTTCCTTTTCCAAAAGTAAGCATTCAGTGATCTCCTTAAGAAGGAACAGGATAGCTATTTTAGGTATATGCTGTGCTCATATATGGAATGCCTCATTTTAGTGAGCACGTGAGCTTTTGAAGGCTGTCAGTGGTACATAAACCCTGGGAAATTCTACAATGCTGAAAGGGCTTCAAGTATAGCTCCAGTAAATAAATATGTATTTATTTAAAACATAAAATTATATTTCAATACTAAATAAATATATAATAGATAACATATAAACAACTCACATTATACTATGTCCAATTTATTACAAAGACGGACTTAAAAAAGGATGAGTTAAACTTCCATACCACCCTAACCTAATCTTAAAAATCTTCATAATCATTAGTCTTAGCATAGGAACAAACTAATTTTGAAGAGCTCCTTTCCTTAAAAGCAGTTATAGCTCTCTGTAACTATACTGGAATATAGAACTGGTTGAATTTCTCCATAAGATTGGGAGTGCTCACCATAAGTGGTCCAAACCTCTTTAATAACTGAGTTAAATAGTAACAGGGCCACCCTAGAACTACTTTTAGCAGTAACATATTATTTATCCTATGTACATTTAATTGATCTAAAATAACTTGTCCATGAAACTATTAAGAGGCTTTTGCCAATAGAAATGCACATGTTCTTTCATTCCATGGACAAAACAGAATTTTAAAAAGGAGAAAAAGAATGGAGAGAAAAACACCAATTTCCACAAAGTCAAAGCCAATTAAGAAAGTAAAGAAAATAAAACTGCCTTACCTGGAAGGTTTCCATCAGTTTCATCGGCACTAGGAAAACTAGTAACACTGGTAGAATCTGAAAGGTCCAATAGTTTCGCACGCAACTGCTCTATGTCACTCTCTTTGCTAGCCAGCTGCATCTGAAGTTCATTCCTGTGTGTGCACTCTTCAACTAATTGCTGTCATTTAATAATTAAAATAATTTTTAAAACACAAAGAATATTAGAACCAAAGAATTTGCAATAACGAGAATCAATTATACTGAATTATAAACTCTTTATAATCCAAAGAAGTAATTCAAAATTAAGATTATAGATTAAAACCTACAAATATATACTATTATATGCAAGAAGTTAAGTGACCTTGATAAGTTACAACCTCTTAGAGCCTCAATTTCCTTATCTGAAAAACAAGGATAAAAATAACCATCCTCACAATGGTTTAGTATGAGTATCAAATGTAAAAGTATTTTGTAAGCTATAAAGCATTTGGCAGCCAATGATAAGAAGAACATTTTTAGAAATAGTAGGGGCTTTGGGGTCTTTGGAGATAATTTAGTCCAAAGTCCCTGGGTTTATTATTCCCCTGGCAAGGAGGAGAACTCCCCCAGTGAAATATTTTTAAAAAAAATAATAAAAATTTATTATTATTATTTTTTCTTGAGCTCTTGTAATATGCTTTTAAATAAAGTACACAGTATGGAAAATATTCAAAGCTGAAGAAAGCACTTTTTTCCCAGGCCCCAAATCAAATAGTTTAAATTGAACAAAAACTTTCAAGGGAAAAAGAAAAAAAATTTTTTAAATTTATTATTATTATCATTATTTTTGGTGGGGCAATTGGGGTTAAAGTGACTTTCTCAGGGTTACACAGCTAGTGTTAAGTGTCTGAGCTGGACGTGAACTCAGGTTCTCTTGAATTCAGGACCAGTGCTTTATCCACTGCACCACCTAGCTGCCCCCAAAAGAAAACTTAATATCAGCAATTATATATTCTAATAAATTAATTCATACTTGTCATATATATATGTATTTGAGACTGCTCTTTTATTTTAGAAAATGGCAGTCTAGTGAGATTAAGTAACCTCTTATATATTATTTGTTGCTTGGTTGTTTCAGTCATGTCTGACTTTTCGTGACCCCCATTTGGTGTTTTCTTAGCAAAGATGCTGGAGTGGTCTGCTATTTCCTTCTCATTTTTTACAGATAAGGAAACTGAGGCAAAGAGGGTAAAGTGATTTTCCCAGGGTCCCAAAGCTACCAAATGTCCCAGGCCAGATTTAAACTTAAGAAAATGAGTATTCCTGACTCCAGACCCACTGCTCTATACACTGTGCCACCTAACTGCCCCAAACTAAACTATCTCTTAAAACTTAAAAATCAAAAAACCTCTTTCTCCAACAGAGGCCAAGTTATATTCCAGATATAACTGAATCTTGCCCTGCTCAGTTTCTGTCTAGAGATCATAGTGGGTTAATTTATACATTAGTAAGATATGGTAAGTATACAAAAAGGTATAGTAATGTACAGTTTTAAGAATTAAAAAGATAATCTAACACAAACAACTTTACCGCTTGCATTTCATTGAGTTCCTTCTGGTGTTTCACTACCATCTGATTGAATTTCTCTCTTTCTTGGTTGAGTTCCAGTTGTAATTTTCTGTTTTCCTTTTCCTTCTTTCTTAAATCCTGTGTATTAGCCTTCTTTCTATCAATTTTAAAATCTTTGCGATTCATTATTTCCGCCAACTTGTTAACAGCCTATAAAATAAGAGTGAAAAAGGACATAATAGCTCTTCATAAGCAATTTGGACATTTTTAAAGGGAAAAATTTAATTACTATCATAAAGTGAAAGAGACTAGTGTAAACAAGTATCAGTAAATCAACAAGAATTTCTTAAGTGCCTACTATGTGCTAGGCAATGTTGAAACAAAGGCAAAAATTCAAAAACAGTTCTCAGGAAAGTTTTATCAATGAATGGCAAGGTAACGTTATTTTATTCCATTCTTATAATTTGTAATTCAGTAGAGGGCAGGAAATTAAAGCTTCCCGATTATAATTTTAATCTCTTTGCCAGAGTGAGATTTGGAAATTTGTATTCCTATAAAAAGCACCCATACATGACAACTTTTTCCATGAACACCTTATACTTTAAGTCAAACAGTACAATGCAGTCCTCCAATGAGGAACGAGGAAATCCCAGCCTTACATGCTCAGCTCCAAGGCATCTTCACTCCTCTAACTTTCACTCTTGTGCCCATAATTCACTTCACTAGCTTCAGCTAAATTATTTTCCTCCCCAGACAGGCCCTCATCTAATCTTTTCCACTTTCAGTTCCAGGTTTTCTATGTAAAATGGAATAGAGTTCTGTTTCATATAAGCTAAGCTATTTTTCCTTTCTCAGTACATCCCTGAAAAGCTCTATTTCAACCTAAGTATGAATTGATTACAATGTGCCCATTCATCCCATTAAAAAATAAATATTACCATTTCTTTTTTGTTTGTTTGTTTTTGGGTTTTTTTTGTAGGCAATGGGGGTTAAGTGACTTGCCCAGGGTCACACAGCTAGAAAGTGTCAAGTGTCTGAGGCCGGATTTGAACTCAGGTACTCCTGAATTCAGGGCTGGTGCTTTAACCACTGCACCATCTAGCTGCCCCACCATTTCTTTTAATACTAGTATCAAATACTATTGTTACATGCAAGGCCCTCAAAGGCCTATTTCATTTTATATAGTGTTAAATAAACTAGCAATACTTAAACCATAAGTTAACAATTGTAAAATAATTACCTGTGTTTTTAGGGTTCTTTCAGTATTAATATTCTTTTCAAAAGAAGCTTTAAGATTATTGATCTCTTCTTCTTTCTTCAATTTATAATCTGTTTGATGAGTTAAAAGATAATTTTTGGCAAAAATAAGTATTTTTCATGGAACAAACTTATTAACAGATGGTTTTAAAATTTCATATTCTATTATATAGTAAAATTTCTATTATATACTTAGCAAAATTTCTTTATTAATTAAAATCCACATACCTTCTTGTTCCTTCCTCATTTTTTCAGTAAACTCTTCATTTTCCTTTCTTAATAATTCAATATCTTTGGTTAATGTACTGTTTATTTCTTCCAGCTAAATGAGACAAAAAAAAATCATAACTAAAAGCTGACTTTAGTCAAAGGAACGCTCCTCAAAATGAATTTTTCACTTCTCATATAAATATAGATTAGCATAGACTAATCGTGGGGAATATCTGAATTTTGACTTAAAATATAGTTTGATTATTTCAATCAATTCAGGTTCTGTTCATACCCTTTCTTCACTAGAGTAATATAAATGTTTACAGATATGTTCCCTTGATAAGAATTATAAAAATCAGTCTTATTTTTTCAGTTGTACAGGTATTTCCCAATTTAAAAAGCACCCAAACAAATGCATCTTTGCTTGATCCCACTAGTCTCCTGCATGCTGGCTGCTCAGAAGAATGAGGGGCAGAGGGGAATGTGGTAGAAAATCCCTCATACTTAGAGTTAGGATATTTGGAGTTTTAGCCCTATAGCTATACTAAAGAGCTCTGTTGCCATAGAGAATTGACAATCTTTTGAGGCCCAAATCCCTTCATTTGTCAAACGTTAATGGGGTTGGAATAATTCATAGTGCAGAAACTTCAAAATCAGGAAGGACTTCAGTCCAACTCCATCCTTATGCAGATAAGAAAACTGAGGTTCACAGGTATGAAAAGACTTGCCTAAAGTCACATAACTAACTATATTAAACTGTCTATTTCTTCAGGTTTAAAATTTTATGATTCTAATATTAAGACCAGGCCATATCTGACTATATTATAAACTTTAGATGAAAGGAACATATGTGGTTGTGCACAAATATACACACAGAGACACAACTTATTTATCTACATGGGGACCTCTGGTAATCTCAAGGATGACTCTTTTCTACCTGGTACATGAATCAGCACCACGTTTTATATTTGTAAATGCATGCATGGAAAATAAGTGAATTTTAATATTTAACTAAATAAAACTAGGAAAACAATGATGTCCCAAAGAGAATATAACAGATTTCAAAGCAAAATACATTTTAGAGTATCAACTGTTTTGAACTTTCTAAGCTCTTTCTCCTTGACTGGAATAGCATGAGCATAGACTCAGAAATGTCAGTACTTTTGGATAAAACACTTAGTGAGACTTAAATTCATTTTAGTAACATCAACTTACCTGACAGACAGTGTGATCTTTATCTGTAATTTCTTGTTTATTTCGTGAAGCTGCCTTCTTACACTCTTGTGTCAATTCAAAATATTGTTCTTCAAGAAGACGTCGAGCCAACTGCTCTGATTCAGCTTTTGTTTCTGCCAAGTCTAACTGTGCAGCAAGTGTTTCTCTACAGAGTAGTAAGAGATTTCTTTAAGAATGGATATTTTCAGGTAAAGTAAGTAAGTCAAGGCTATCCTTCCAGTTGGATTATTTGTGTCTTTAAACTGCCATTAAAAGATCACATAAACTATAATTTCTTAATCATGCAAGGCATAACACTTAATCTATTACAAAATCCCAATAAAGATAATGGAGTTGGCCTCCATGTATCTCCCTGGCTCTTTTTTTTTTTTAAGTGAGGCAATTGGAGTTAAGTGACTTGCCCAGGGTCACACAGCTAGTAAGTGTTAAGTGTCTGAGGCCATATTTGAACTCAGGTACTCCTGACTCCAGGGCTGGTGCTCTATCCCCTGCGCCACCTAGCTGCCCCTATCTCCCTGGCTCTTTGAAAAAACAGAAAATAAAGTCAAATGTTTAACAAAGTATCTACTATTCTTTCTTTTCTTTTTTTGTTCTTTCAATTAAGTGGAGGCAGTAAAGTAACACTAAGTATTTCATGGTGGAAAAAAATTAACTTTTTTCTTATAATAAAGCTCTGTGCCAAAAGTTATATTTAATTTAGCTGTAATTAAGAAACTAAATTTTAGGGATAGGAGTGATGTTAAAAATATTAGTTCCCCATAATCACAGTTTAAGCCCCAGAGGATGCAGAATTTTGCCTGAGACTATGAAGAATTCTCTCATAAAAATTATGGCTACAGTGCTAACCTACTACTTAGGTTAAAATCTGGGGTAGCCAATAGTGAACTGGCAACTGAGTGTAACAGACTTTTTTTTAGGCCATAACTTATGATTTCACTGGTGAAGAAACTCCCTTTACCAAGGCAGTTAAACACTGTTCTGCAATGTTAGGCTTAGAGGCTTCCCTGGGGCACAGAGAAATTACATGATTTACTTAGGGTCACACAACCTACTTTGCCAGAGACGTGACTTGAACGATATCTTTTTGACTTTAAGGCCAACTCTCTATCTACTATTCAACACTGCCCCTCTTGACAATCATACATTTTAATAAGCTTGTCATGGACACAAACATGGTACAGTAGAAAAAGAAAAAAACCCTCTGCCTTCAGGAAATTGAAGACCTGGTTCATATCCTGTCTATGTTGCTAACACTTATATGACCTTAGGAAAGTCACTTTTTCCCCTTGAGCCTCAGATTCCTTACTTATAAAATTAAGTGACTGGACTGCAGGGCCTCTGAAACCCCTTCTAGCTCTAGCTGTATGATTCACCTTATATTTTGATTTGGTTGAACTGAGACAAATTTATTTCTTTAAAATGAATGAGTCGGGGGGCAGCTAGGTGGCACAATGGATAAAGTACTGGCCCTGGATTTAGGAGGACCTGAGTTCAAATCCAGCCTCAGACACTTACTAGCTGTGTGACCCTGGGCAAGTCACTTAACCCTCATTGCCCCTCCCCTCCCCCAAGAATGAGTCACAGAATCCTAGAAACGTGATGGTCCTCAGAAGTCATACAGTTCAATTTCTTGCTAAATCAAATAATTCCTTCTCAATGTTTTGGACAGGTGGTTATTCAGCCTCTGCCTGAACACTTCAAATGATGGGGAAACTCTTTACTTCACAAAGTAACTCTTTTGGGGTCTTAAAGACAATTTTAATTATTTTTTTTTCCTTTTCTTTCTTTTTTTTTTTGTGGGGCAATGGGGGTTAAGTGACTTGTCCAGGGTCACACAGCTAGTAAGTGTCAAGTGTCTGAGGCCAGATTTGAACTCAGGTACTCCTGAATCCAGGGCTGGTGCTTTATCTACTGTGCCACCTAGCTGCCCCCAATTTAAATTATTTTTTTAGTTCTTCATTATGTTCAGCAGAATTCTGCCTCTCAATAGTTTTCATAATTTGGTCATATCTCTGCCCTTTGGAAAAATACCAAATAAATCTCTTTTTACATGACAGCCATTTGATGCCTGAAGATTGCTATCATATTATCTCTCCTTCCCCATGTCTACTATTTGTGAGCTTAATAATACAGTTTCCAGAATCTACTATCACCTAAATCTACCATCACACTAGAGTTTAGTTTATCAATATCCCTCTTACAAAAGGACATTTACATCCTTTGATTTCTTCTATTAATCTAAAATTATGTCAGGTCTACTTGACTATGGTTCCAATGTTTTCTATCAAATCATATTACCTCCTAATAACCAGCTCAATAACCTTAAGCAAATCATTTTAGTTCCTCCAGTCTAAAGTTTCTTCCTTTGTGAAATGAATAATATATATTTCCCAAGGACATTCAGCTCTAAGATTCTGATTTTTGAGTAACACGCATTAATTTAGTAGCTCCCCATTGCCTCTAGGATAAAATACAAACTCCTCATCTGGAATTTAAGGCCCTTTACAATTTGCCTTCAACCTACTGTCCTAGCCTTAAATTAAAATACTACCTTCACATATGCTACAGTCCAGTGAAATGGAGGGCTATAAGATATCCCCCAAACTCAACATTCATTCATCACACTGTCCCCTAGCCCTAGAATGCAATCAAGTCTCCTCTCTTGTCTCTGAGAATCTTTATTTTACCTTGAGACTCTGCTTAAACACCACCTCTTCTGAGGCCTTTCCTGGTTCTGTCCCCATTCACCTCTTCTCCTAAAACTTCCCCTCTTTCCAGGAGTTATTTCTGTCTTCTTCAGATTACCTTAGATTACATACATCTGTGTACATGTTGAAGTGAGGGACAAGTTTCATTTGTGTCTTTATGTCCCTTGGGCCTAGCAGTGCCTTGCACAAATTAAGTATTTAACAAATGTTTGTTGAATTAAATGTCAAAGCAAAATTAATAAAATATGGTCTAGTAAGAGTTTCTAGGAAACTTATTTTAAAGATTAAATACGGATAAACTTTAGTACCTCAATTGTTTATATAACAGAGTATTCAAGCATGCTTGAAAAATTTATTTTCTTAAGATGTTTAATATTTCTCTTTGAAATCTTTTTATACTATTAATTTGCTTGTCACTTTCCTCACATAAGGTAAAAACCTTCAGTTCAAGCCTGTGTAAATTATTCCTAACTAGATCAGAAATAAGAAATATTACATAGGACCGGACAGACAGTTATCTTCATTAATATTATTGAATAATTTCAAACTAAAACTTAAGATCACTTTATTGTAATTTCTAGGTCAAAGAAAAATGGACATACTTTTCATTTTGCAGTTCCTGTATTTTCTTTAGACTTTCTCGATTTTTTTCTTCAATGTCCTCTTTAAGTTCCTTTACCTGAGTTTTATAAAGTGTCTGCAAAACAAGCACCAAGGAGAAATAAGCGGTTTTGATATCACCAGTTAAAAAAGAATTCAATTGAACTCTGTAAGATAATCTAGCAAGCTAATCATTTGAATTTTAATAAGTACAACTTTTAAACTTATCAATTCATACAATTAATATTGTTTATAAAACATTTTTACATTTTCTTATTCAAATCACACATTTAATTTCTCAACAGTATAGGCATACTACAAAACTTAATTTCAAAAGAATCTCTTGATTCTGAGGGTTCTAGTACTTCTCAACTTTGATGTATAGTCCTTTAACTTTTATAATTACACTTCTTTACTGGAGTAAAAGGCAAAAGTTAACATATCATCAAGTGCAGTGATACTTGCAAGAAATACTTATGCTGTCAAAGTAAACACCTCTTTAAGAAAGACTTACTTCTTAAGCAGAATATAGAGAGCAGTTTACATGATTGACCACAAAAATGTAAATGATCACAACACTGAAAGACTTAAGAACACTCATCAAATGGGACTTCAAGGGACTGCAATTAAAGCACATTGCCCGTCTCTTGTTAGAGAAGTTGTGACATATGGATGTATAATGAGGCATACCTTTTCAGACACGGTCAATACGCTTTCCTTAGCAGTATCTGGTGACACTTCTAATGGACAGTGGGGAGGAAGTAGAGTAGTATGCCATTGGGAAGTGACAGTGACTTATGCAAAAAGAGCATTAATAAAACATTTTTAAAAGATAAGGAGGGGCAGCTAGGTGGCACAGTGGATAAAGCACTGGCTCTGGATTCAGGAGGACCTGAGTTCAAATGTGACCTCAGACACTTGACACTTACTAGCTGTGTGACCCTGGGCAAGTCACTTAACCCTCATTTCCCCACCAAAAAAAAAAAAAAAAAAAGATAAGGGAAAGAAAATTCAATCCTCCAAAGATATGATACATGGATGCCTATGGCAATGCAAATAAAATGAGAATAATGATAACTTGATCTAACTTGTGTTTAATGTCCTAAAATGTTCCATCCTACCATTAGGAGTAACATTCTCTTATCTTGCTTTAAACCCTGAAAAATTGAGTTTCACAAAGAAAACCTACCTGGAGATAAAATGTAACAGTATTGTTCCTTACTATACATGCTAATTATTCATTCTTATCTTCTTCCTTCTTTTCTTTTCTTTTCTTTTCTTTCCCCCACCAAAACAAGGTCTCTCTATCTTGCCAACACTGGAAATACTGGGGCTTACACATGGACCTGGTCCCACAGCAGGATGGGACTTCTGACCTACTCCATTTTCTGACCTAGGCTGGTTACCCCCAACCTCTTCTTCTTCTTCTTCTTTTTTTTAATTTTTTTTTTTTGCGGGGCAATGGGAGTTAAGTGACTTGCCCAGGGTCACACAGCTAGTAAGTGTCCACTGTGCCACCTAGCCGCCCCCCCAACCTCTTCTTTAGGAAATTTGATGACCTATGTTCCCAGGGGCTCACCATATTAAAATATTTTATCCTTATCTTAAAGAATTTAAAACATAGTATTTTGAGGGTTTTAAAAAATTTCCTTAATTACCAAGTCAGGCAAATCTTGGCCCTCTTGACATACTCATAACTTATGTTTGAAAAAATAATATTCTCTCTCTTAAAATAACTAAGAAGCTTGAACATATAAAAAATGAAAGAATTTAGTACACACTGCTATATTCTATAAAGAGTAACATAAGAAATTATTTTATCATTAATAATTAAATGTAAAATACATGAAAACATTTCTCTTAACCTATATCCAAGGATTTAAAATACCAGATAGGGGCAGCTAGGTGGTGCAGTGGATAGAGCACCGGCCCTGGATTCAGGAGTACTTGAGTTCAAATCCAGCTTTAGACACTCAATACTTAACTAGCTGTGTGACCCTGGGCAAGTCATTTAACCCCAATTGCCAACAACAACAACAAAACACAAAAATACCAGATAATTTTTATCAGATGGGCTTTCTGGTTTATGAGAATAAACTTCTGTTTTTGCAATATGGGGGGGGGGGAGGAGGCGGAGAAGCTAAAGCAGTGACTTATACCTACCAGGAAAGCAGATTCTTTAAAATTCTAAGTTTCTCTCTTAACAGTAAGCTGTTCTTGGTAGCCAATGACATTATATTGGATCCAGTTCCCATTATCAATGCTAAATTATTCTTTTTTTTTTTTTTTTTTTAGTGAGGCAATTGGGGTTAAGTGACTTGCCCAGGGTCACACAGCTAGTAAGTGTTAAGTGTCTGAAGCCGGATTTGAACTCAGGTACTCCTGAATCCAGGGCCGGTGCTCTATCTACTGCGCCACCTAGCTGCCCCCTAAATTATTCTTAAATAGGGCTATGCTATAGGTTCAATGATGTGCAATAATACAGATTATATTCAAGAACCTGGCAGTTCTTTGAATGTACTTTTTGTCTTTAAACTAACAAGTCATGTTGGTTTAAACTCAACATACAAGACAGAATTTAATATTATATACAATTTTTATTTAACTTACGAGAAGCAGGGAAATAAAAGATTCAGCTGAATATTTTATAAGCAATACTGAACTAAATTTTTCTTTTTACCCTGGCAGCAATATATTTTCCAGTTTTATACTGAGGACAAAAAGTAGAAAAGCAAACCAATGAAGCAAAAAAAAAAAAAATCAAGTGACTGGCAGAATGAGCTACAAGGGCAAGAAGAGTCTCTTCACCAAACCAAAAGGTACCTCTGATACACTCAACTTTGTTTAAGGGTAAAACCAGATCTTAAAACAAGAATAATTGCTATAACACAAAGTAATACAAAAGCATGCTTTCCCCCCACTTTCTTTTTTCCCCTCTTATTCAAGTTTTCTTATACAAAATGACTAATATGGTAATGTTTTATGTAACTGCACATGTAGAACCTATATCTGATTGCTTACTGCCTCAGGGAAGGAGAGAGAGAATTTGGAACTCAAAACTTTACATTAAAATGTTTATTATTATTTTAAAAAATACAAAGACCCTTTGCTGGATAGAAGATGTTCAAAGGACAGAGAGCAGAAAGATAACTAACCTACTAGACTAAAAGGGGAAAAAAGGTTGGTGGTAACAATAGAAAAACAATTCTAAAGATACAGTGAAGCAGCAAATCAGATACAGCAAGAACACTGATCAATCCTAGTCACAAGACAGTAAAGCCTGTGTCAGAGATGGAATAGATTTTTTTTTCTTTTTTGGGGGGCAAAAAGCAGAATGGAGATGGGTGTGTGTGTGTGAAAGTAATGAAAAGCGAGAAGCTCTAAACAGACCAGTTATTTTGACAACCCAAAGGGCATTCTGCCCATGCAGAGCTCATGGAAAAGAATGCCAGTAAGAAATCCCATTATCTAAATGCAATGAATAGTTTGACAAAGAATTAAACAGAGATGTCATCTTCATATCTGAAAGCAATATATGGTCAATCCAGTCTCTCAAGATTACTCTCTAAAAGACAAACTTCTTTGTCTAGTCATTTAAATTTTTTTTGGCTGGTGGTAAGGAGCCCTACTTGAAGAATAAATCACCAAAGAGCATAGTCTTTAGTTTAATTATCAATTAGATCATCAATTCCTTCCATTCAAAACAACTATATTGGCTGGAAATTGCAGGAGAAGCCCTCTGCCTCTGACACTTGAGAGGAAGTCTTTTACTTGTTAGAAGTATGTAACCACAACACTTTAAGATTTTTTTTTACAATTCTGATATTAAAAAAATCAACAAATGATTCTATAACTTACTGAAAAATATTGTTCAGCTTCAAGCTGATCCTGTAGTTCCCGCATCTGTCCTTCATTTCCACAATATTGTCTTCAGAAGAAAGAATAAAAGAGTCAGTAAATGTATCTGCTTATAACAGAGTAAGGAAAATAGTTGTAGAACTTATTTAAACCTATTTAAAATAAAAACTGGATTGCTGCAATTGCTATATTTTAAATACATTCCCATGCTACTAATATATAACTTAATAATTGAGTTAGTTATAGTAATGGTTCCATTTCACTGTTGAAAAATATACTGCATTAATGCTGGGGGGGCAAGGAACCTTTTTCTTTGTGAGGACCAACTATAAACAAAGCAAAATATCGACAACAATAAACGTGAGGATTAATCTTAATTGTAAAAAGCAACTTAATTTAGTAGTTTGGGAGATTGAAAGAGAAACCAAGAGAGAACATAAACCTAATAAAAAAAAATTAAGGTAGTTAAGGAAAAAAGGGCACGAGATGAAGAAGAAACAAAGGGGACAGTGACAGAGATAGAGAGAGATTGACTGATAAAGAGGCAAGTAAAAAGGAAGACAGAGAAGGGCAGAGAAAGAGGTACAAAAATACACTTAGAGGAAAACAGGCCCATAATGAAAGACACAAAGATAGTGACATCGAAACAGTGACATGCAAAGAGAAAAAGAACGTGTTATTTGTATAATTCATGAAACAGATTCTGTCTAGTTACTCCTTAGAATATTCTAACAAAAGAAAAAATATTTTAACTACTTTTGAAATTAAGAGATAATCTACTGGCCCAACCAGTGGTATCATATTTTGGTATTTTCCTATAGGCTGGTAATCTGCAAGCCAGATATTCCTTACTCCTACATTAAAATTTTCAACTCAGCAAAAGGCACTGGTTCTTTTGATACCCTAAATTTCCCTTGAATGGTTTGTGGGGGTAAGGACTAGACAGAGAATGGGGAGAGTGGATTTTTACTGTGTGTGCAAAGTAAGTATTCATTTTAATTGTGAAACAGAATCTAAAAAGTAAAGGAGAGAAGAGGTGTGATTTATGTATGATTCAGCGAATTGAAAAGGAGGGATGCTGCTGCTTCCTAAAAACAGAAAGGCCTGGAACAGATACTGATTATTTAATTTACTGGTCCTGGAGTTTCTCTTTTATCTCTATCCTATCATATCAATGAACTGGAAATTAAAAAATTTGGTAGGAAGCACACTAACTAAAGGCTAGGAATTTGATAAAAGAAAAAAAAAATTGAGTTTGGTAAAGGATCTAAAATTTACCAACCGTAGAATGAAGTGCCAGGTCAAGAGTCAGAGGAATTGAGTTCAAATCTCTCTACCATTTATTACTTTTGTGACTCTGGATAAATCTCTTAACCTCTCTGGGATCTTAGTTTCTTCAACTATAAAATAAGGTGGTTTGACAAGATGATGTCCAAAGTCCCTTCAAGATCTAAGCCTATGGTCTACGTAAAAAAAGAATTAAAACAACTCCAATATATAAGATCAAATAGTAGTAAAGAGGGGGAGTGTGTGTGTGTGGGGGGGGGTAGGTGTTTAGCCTAGGAAGAATGTGAACCCTATAAATATGAAGGATCAAAAGAATTGATGAGACCTTTGTAAAATACATTTTTTTTCTGTTGATTTATCATAGTAATTATTTTATGTTTCCCCAAACTGCTTACTTATTTATTTGCTGTTTTCAGGGAGCATAGTCAAGGTTACCCTCCTGAGAGCTAAGCTAGATGTTGATGGTACTTGGCTTTCAGAAAGGAGGGTGGTAGCCATTAGAGAACAGAAGTCATTAATAAGTTCTGATGACAGAAAAGGTGACTAAGTACAGCACATGGACTTTTAATGTAGATTTCCGTGGTGATAATCTATACATGCACTGAAGTATCTTGCATACAGTACATGCAAACAAAAATATCTTAAGTGTATACATATGAGAAAAGGAAAATTCACTTAAAATGTTAATTTTATCAAGACTTACCTTGTGAGCTGAGCTAGTTCAAATTCCAATAATCTCTTTGCTTCCAATAATGTATTGATCTCTTGTTTCATTTGCTTTTCTAACCCTTTCAAATTGTCCTTCTCAAAAGCTTGAGTTTTCAATTCATTCTGTATCAGTAACCGCTTATTTGATTCTTGTTCCAGCGCAGTGTTAGATTCTTAACCTATGATGAAAAAGTACTTTTGGAACATAATACTTTTACAATTGGTTTAGTATCTGTCTGAAAGTATTTATTTAATAAACTTGAAGTCCTTATGGTTTTCTAACTATCTGAAGGCATCTAAGCACTCTTGAATGCCCTTATTAAAAATAATTTTACAGATGAAGGAAAAACCAGACATTAATAGTCTACCGGGAGACCTACAACCCAACTTTTCTGTCAATACCCTTTCTCCTCCTTCTCCACTCCTGATTGGTTATTGCCATTTCCCCCAAACCCCGCTTTTCCACACCATCTACACCACTAAGGGAAGGAATCCAGAGTTCTTTCTCCACTCAAACCCTTGGGCTCTCTCCTCCTTTCCCCTTTCCAACAATTATGGGCTGTCCTCTAGCTTTCCCACTCTCAGGGGGCAGACATGAGCATTCACACTGCTTGCATGAGCAGGAAGTAACCAACCACAACCCTTCCAGTAATGTGGAAGACCACTGGGCTTTATCATATGACCAACTATGCTTTCTGAATCTCCACACATTGCTGTCTTACCTGCAGATGGACCCTTAGGGCCACTGGACCTTGCCATCTGTCAAGCAGCTGAACTCTCCTATATATGTTGTCTTCCACTAATTAGAATGTTAGCTTTTTGATAGCAAGGACTGTCTTTTATGTTTGCTACTTGAGCACTTAGCAAAGTCCTTGAAACATGGTAAATACATCATCCCTTTTCATTCATTCATCATTCATTTATAAACATACACAGTGTAATATCAAGCTAACCCCTTAATAAAACTATGCTATTTTAATTGATGACATATAGTTATCTTCTGCATTCACAAGCTTTCTTTAACATCTAGTTGTTTCTCTTTCGCACTGAAAACAAAGACAACAGTATTCTTTTTTTCTTACTTCATCCTCCATCCTGTCTTTGTGTTCTGCCAAATGCTCCAGTTTCTGCTGAGACTGTTTCAAGTCAACATCTAGCATGGAACATTGCTTTTCAATGTGAACAACTCTATTTTCAGCTTTCTCTCGTGCTGCTCTCTCTTCCTTCAGTTTCTTTTCCATTTCTACAAATATGACAGAATTAAACAGTTCTTAACAATACATTAGCTTTTAACATGAGACAATTTTGTTATTTCTCATTCAAAATGGTTCAATCAGCGAAATTCATGCCAAGTGCTTCTAATATCTGTGACAATATGAAGTACCATTAACAAGTTTTTATAGAGTTTAGTGTTCTTATGAACAAATCAATACATGAAGTATACAAAAAAATTAGTGAATAATCTGGTAGACTCTTTCATGTACAGAATGGCCCAAAGGTTATCTATTATTTATCCAGACCTTTTGTTATCAGGAGGCAAAGAAGAGAAGCTGAAAGACGAATTGGACACAGTCTTCATTACAAGCCAAAAGAAGAAGAGAAAAAGAAGATGAATGTTAGAAATGAAGTAGAAGCTGAAAATGAAGGCTAAGCAAAGACTAATCATCTTTGTATTTTCTATATTGCCTTGTACACAACATGACCAACAAAGAGAGTAAAAAATGAATGTTCTTTCTCAGCAGATTTTGTTTTCCAAATTGTAAGCACTTAAGAACATTTTAAAAGTCAACTTTATTGATGCCTTTTGTTGTTACAACTCACACTGGGGAATATATTTGTGTTAATTCTCCATTATCTTGGATATCAGATCCATATCAGACATATGATACATTTTTTTTTTCTTCAATCTCTCATTTCTGATTTTATTCTGGCTCCATTAATTTTGATCTGGTAAAGCTTTGTAATTTTAGGTAATCAATATATAACCTATTTTATCTTTTGTTTTCTCCTCTATCCCTTGTTTTGCTAAGAATATTCTCCCCAAACTAGCAAAAGCATACATACATGTATGCGCAGACACACACACACACATACACACTGCTTACTTTTGCAATATGGCTAACATGGAAATATGTTTTGCATGACTTTACATGTATAATTGATACCAAATTGCCTACCTTCTCAAAAAGCGGGGAGGGGAAGGAGGGAAAGAATGTGGAACTCAAAATTAAAAAAAAAAATGAATCTTAAAATATTTTACTTGCAATTGGGAAATATTTAATGAAATAAACAAAAAACCCATCACATATACACATTCTGTATGTCTCCGTGTTTAATATTTGTTAGGTAATGGCCAAAGAAATTGTGGTATACAACTATGACAGAACATCACTGCACTTTTAGATTAAAAAAACAAACAAACCCAGAATTCAGAAAATCACATTAAAGATTTATATGAAGTGATGTAGTCAATAACAAAATACTAGGAAAACAATATACCAAGTGATGACAACAACGTAAATTAAAAGGCCCCTACTTTTCCCAAGGCCCAAACTGAAAACTGCATAATTATAATGACCAATTCTGGCCCCAGAAGAAAGACAAGAAAAAAAATGCCCCCCCCCCAAAGTATGTCCTCCTTTTTGGAGGTTTAGAGGTTAGTTTTACATACCCTGTCAAAATCAATAATATGTATTGGCTAATTTTGCTGAACGGATTTTTTCTTTCTTTTTTATTCTCTGTTGAAGACGGATAGGATAGGTAAGGAATATGATCAGGAAAAAGGGTGATTAAACAAAAGATATTCATAAAAACAATTTTTAAAGTGTTGGGTTTTCTTTTGAGAATGAAAATATTGATTGATGTCTGGTTGAAACTACAGTGGTCAAAATACAAAGTTCATGAACATTATTTAAAGCTATCAGCTTTTTGCTAATTATTATAGGCAAATATAAAAACGAACACTTACCAACATTGCAACTGATTTTGCCTCTTCAATAGATTGATGCTTGTCAGTTATAACGGGCTTTAGTCACTTTATGCTCATTTACTTCTTGTTCTAATCTTTGTTGTAATGATTTTAACTTGTAGTTTAAATCTATTTCCAAATTATTCTTTTCCTGAAATATAAGAAGAATCATTTGTACTTATAAAAATTGCCATGGACTTCAAATATCAGCTATTCTTATTATTAGTCATATGAAATACTGATAGCATATTTAATTAGATATTTTCCTTCCTTAAAACAGCTCCCAATGAACAATATCAATGACAAGGAAAATTTTTTTCTTTTGAATAAACATTTTTTTTTGTCCTTTGAAATAGTCATGTATGTATATAATAATGTTCCCTAGGGACTTAAAGAACATCATGCAGATTCACAGCTGGAAAAAAAATGATTATCACAATTCTTTATTTCTAATTTGTTGGTTCTTTCCTTATGGATCATGGTTGAATATGTTTGGGCAGAAGAGAAGCAAGTAGTAGCAATGAAAAACTTGGCATTCTTCTTAGGACAGGAAAATGATTTACATCCACACCTACTGAAACATTGTCTCAATCTAACCTAACCCTAATTTCTCATGGCTCTAACGTTAACCAGCTACATCTTCTATTCATTTTCTCTTCCACCACTTGGCAGACTCATCTGGACACTTGACATTCTACTGAATCCACAATCCTGGTGGGAAGTAGAGGGTGGGAGTGGGGATGTCACAGGGATAATACACATTGCACTGAGCTGGATATGCAACAGCAGGTTGTTTGTTTTTTTTTTGCTGGAAAACCAGGAAACAACAACCAAAAAACATGAAATTTGCAAGATAAGGAAATCCTAAATATTTTCAATTACTAGGCATTTTTACTTCTGCTTCTCTCTGCCTCTCTCTCACATATACCCCTTCACATGAGCTAATTCCTTACTTTAAACACTTTTTCCTCCCACTCACATTTAAAAAACTTGACCAATAAAATATCTCCAAATGATACAAAAACATTTTAAATTAAAAATACTAGAACAATACACTGTTTAATTCTTCCCTTTCACAGATTTAAATATTTACATTTTAGGCAGTTACTATTACTTAAAACAGCAATATCAAAAATATATTCTTTGTGTGTATATGTGTGTATATATATATATATATATATATGTGTGTGTGTAGCTATATCTATATCCATACCTATTTCTGTCTAATGGTAGCCAACTCTGAGGCTGGGAGGAGTGAGGGGAGCGGATGAGAAAAAAAGGGAAATTTACACATTAAGTTTGTTATATATTTAAAAGGAATAGCAAGTTGTATGTAGTGAATTTGCAGTTTCATATGCAATCATCTTTTTCATTATACTATGTTATAGGAATGCTTGTTTTATTCCATAAATTAAAAGAAATAAATTTAAGTTACTTACGTATCTATCTATCTATAATTCTTGTTTTTTTGGTTTTTTTTTTTTTTGGTGAGGCAATTGGGGTTAAGTGACTTGCCCAGGGTCACACAGCTAGTAAGTGTTAAGTGTCTGAGGCCGGATTTGAACTCAGGTACTCCTGACTCCAGGGCCGGTGTTTATCTACTGAGCCACCTAGCTGCCCCTATCTATAATTCTTAATTCTTTAATGTCATCTCCAAAAACAAAAGGAGATACTTCCATACTTTTCTGAATGATTAAGCCATGTCTTGAGCCTCTTTTCTTTCCCCTTCCACTCTTTCAAGATTATGTTTAAGGTGTTTCACCTCTTCTTGTAAAGATGTAATTCGAGCTAACAAGGAAAAAAGAAAAAAACATAAATCTAGATAGCATAAATTGTGTTTTGCTCTGTTCCCTCAACCAGATTAATTTGAAGGAGAAAATATGCCTAATCAGGTAAAAGTCTAAATACATTCATACATAGACAAATGCAGTTTGGGTGGTTATGAATATAAAATGGAAAAAAAACCCCAACCAAAAATATTAGAACATTGCTTCACATAATTTTTAGCTTGTCTAACTATCTATTAGTCTGAGGTTACCTACAGGTTATAGGTGCAAAACCCATAAAAACATTAAGTCACTTTTATATAAGGCTTTATGAAATAGTTTATATATAGTAATCAATCAACAAGCAGTTATTAAGTATCTACGATGTGCCAGGCATTGTGTTAAGACCCTGGAGACACAAAGAGAAATGAATAGTTCTTGATCTCCAGAAATTTATAGTCTAGTAGAACGAAGCACAACCCTTACTACATAACAGGCATATTGATAAAAGGGATACAAGATAATTTGGGAGGAGGGAGAAGCGGAGGTGTTGTAGAAGGTCCAACTACAGGTATGGAGACAGCTAACACAGAGAAGAAAAGATGGAGATGCCATGTTAATGTCACATTTATTCCCTCTTGCCCTCCCTCTATTTTCTGACAAGTGTAGGGACTTCAATTGTCTTTTCCATTACTTTGTAGCTTTCACATTTTTTTTTATAAATGACAAATGTCCCCTTTCTTTAAGAATCCCTTTTTATACAGTGATCTTCCTCTAAGTTATTCCATACACACAAATAAGATGGTTATATTATTTTTGTTTTCAGTCTATGCTAACTCTTGGTTCTAAAAATAGAAGTTTCTATTTTGTGATATCATGAATAACAACAAATTAAAATCAGCAACTAAACATTAGACCACACAGAAAAGGATAAAGCCAGAATTAGGAGAATGTTGCACTGGATGAAAAGAATAGATATTCTTAGGAGAGATTTATAATTACTCAATAATTATTTATTTAAAGGAAATCATGATCAATCAAAAATCAAGGTCTTTTTGAAAAGATTGCTTGTTTTAAAACTGGAACACAAAAATGATAAAAGAATGTCACGGTCATTATCTCATGGACATTCCATAAGAAAGCATTAAACCTTCTAAAAACTCTCTGGAAAAATAAGCATTAATGTCATGAATGACTTTTTTGTTTTATTTTCTGTAGTTGACCAAGGGGTTAATTTGTGTCTTTGTCTAATTTAAAGCACATCCAACTTATTATTTCCTAATTTCGAAATGCTTCCTGCCACATTTTAGCTAGTGACATATATTTGCACTGACATATTTTATGGTCTATAAAGTAATTTCCTTAAAACTCTGAGCAGTAAGATAGTTCTCCATTTTATAGAGGAAAAGTGAGGCTCCAAAAGGCTAAGTTCCTTTTTACTAATAAATGTTAGAACTAGGCCTTGAACTCAGTTTTTTCTGACAACAAAAGCAGTTCTCTTTCTACCACACTACAGCTTACTACAAACCAAACTATGCACTTCATCAGGACTGGGGCCACATCTAAGCTTTGTATATATCAGACATAACATAGCAAAATTGTGTCAATCATTATAAAATTATGTAAATAAATACTCAACATTCTGTTATCTAAACAACCAGACTCCAATGAGAGTTGTATCTAGTAGGTGGTGAAGAATTCTCTTTGCCTTTTTTTGGGGGTGGCGGGGCAATGAGGGTTAAATGACTTACCCAGGGTCATACAGCTATAAGTGTCAAGTGCCTGAGACTGGATTTGAACTCAGGTCCTCCTGAATCCAGGGCTGGTGCTTTTATCCACTGAGCCACCTAGCTATGCCACCTCTTTACTTTTTGATGCATAAAGTTAACACTTCTTATTGGTTCCAGGGTAACCCCAAATGTACCTACTAGTTAATTATTGTGATAATTTAAAGGTGTCAAGCATCATGTTGTGACAGTATAATAGAGCTGATTTTCTCTTCCTACACTCTAGGATATTTTAAACCTGTAGTCCTGAAAAAGATTTCGTTTGCTGTGATAACTTCAGAACCAATGGGATGCCCTGCTTTTTCTGCTTCCATAAGCACAGAAATTAAATTTAATTAGTACTTATTAAAATCTAGAAGAAGGCACTTTGTTAGGCATTTTGGCAGGTAAAATGATAAGTAAGACACTTTCTGTTCTCAAAGAACTTACAATTTAAGTCTGGCAACTTTCTCTATGGAACTAGAAGTTAGTACCAAACTTAACTTTGTAGCCCTAACTATGCTCCCATAACATGATTAAGGACCAAACATCCCTTTTTTCCAGTGTGTTATTTCGCTACTGCCATATTTACTTATTCTGCCATGTCACAGTTTCCTTAAAAGAACAGAGAAGAGGGGGAGGCTAGGTGGCACAGTGGATAAAGCACCAGCCCTGGATTCAGAAGGACCTGAATTCAAATATAGCCTCAGACACTTGACACTTACTAGCTGTGTGACCTTGGGCAAGTCACTTAACCCTTATTGCCCTGCAAACAAAACAAAACAAAACAAAACAAAAAACAAACAACCCCCAAAACAAAGCAAAACAAATAAAGTATCTTTCTCTTTAAAAAAAAAAAAAGAAAGAAAGAACAGAGAAGCAATTGGGAAGAGTTAGGCAAATAAAGTCAGATATATCTGGGGCAGATGGTGTTTTGTTTCTGTTCCTAAACTAGCACTTCTAGGCTTTGCACTCTTTAAACTCACAAAAGAATTAATTAATACCTAACCGCTCCCAAATATCAGTCTCTTTGTACAAAGGCTATATTTCAACATGCAGCTTCTCATTCCTAAAGATATAAGGCATAAAGCCAGGCTCAGTCCTTATTTCCTTGGTGATACACCACAGCTCCCTATTTTAATCTCTTTGAGTATAAGTCTTAGGATTCTAAGGAAGCCATAGAATTTCTGTTCTTCAGTTTCCTCATCTGTAAAGCTGTTTTGATGTTTTGTTGTTTTTTTTTTGGCAGGGCAATGAGGTTTAAGTGACTTGCCCAGGGTTACACAGCTAGTAAGTGTCAAGTGTCTAATACCGAATTTGAACTCAGGTCCTCCTGAATCCAAGGCTGGTGCTTTATCCACTGTGCCAACTAGGTGCTCCCCCCCTCTCCCCCAATTCTGTAAAGCCATGTTATTTTTCCAGCCGTTTCCCTTCTGGGTTTATTCACCCTAATGAGGATAAAGTTGATTTTTAAAATTAAAATATCTTAAGAAGTGATAGTGGCACTACGGCTTGAGTATACTCTAGTGCTGGGCTTGGAGTCAGAAAAAACTGAACTTAAATGCAGCTTTTGACATTTATTAGCTGTAACCCAAGGGGTACATTACTTATTGTGTTTCAGGTAACTTTTTTTTTTTTTTGGCGAGGCAATTGGGGTTAAGTGACTTGCCCAGGGTCACACAGCTAGTAAGTGTTAAGTGTCTGAGGTCATATTTGAACTCAGGTACTCCTGAATCCAGGGCCGGTGCTCTATCTACTGCGCCACCTAGCTGCCCCTTCAGGTAACTTAAAAATTTGTCTACTAAGAAATACAATCTGCACTGATGAAGGAAGTCACAATACCAAGAATTCTTCCAACTAATAAACACCAAATACTATTTATATGTTTATATTAAAATATATTTATATCTATATTCTTATATAATATACAACATTTAACACATCATAATATAGAATACCATAATATAAAAATACAATGCATTATATACCATATCATTTTAGCTTATCATAATCTATATTACATACATATATGTAAATGTATGTTTATATGCATGCACATATAAATACATACACCCACACACTCACATACACATATGAACACACACACATATAGTATAAACCCAGTAAGGAATTGTTACTTTGAAAGAAATCAAAAGGTGCCCATTTCTGGTTTCACCAAAGCACTTGGATCTGTACTTGTATTTAACACTTTACCTTGGAGATCTCCAATCATTTCGGATCCATGACTTCGGTCTCTTCGTTCAGCTTCTAATGCAGCCTGAAGCTGGTAATAATCCTTGTCCACTTGTGATTTGGTTGTCTCTAAAATTCTGTTTCGCTCTTGCAATTCTCTGTTCAGGGACTCTAACTGACTTACTGATTTGCTCAATTCTGTGTGGCTCTTTCTTAATCTTGCTGCTGTGTCCGATTCTGTCCTCAGTAAGTCATTGGCTTCTTTTAGCTATTAGGAAAGAGGTAAATGGGTCTTTGGCTAAAGTATGACCAGAACCACAAAACTGTAATAAAAAACCACATCACCAAAAGAAAAACCGATTGTAAAAAGAAGTCTTACTTGCTTCTGTAACTGTGCCATTTTCTCATTTGTAAGCTGAGAATTCTGGCTAATTTTCTTCAGGTCTTCCAATTGATCTTTTAATGTAGAAACTAGAAAAAATGAACATAATATTTTAAAATTTCTCTCAGAAAACAATTATCCAAATTATGCTGCTATAGTATACGTTTTATCATTTTAAAATTTTTAATCATTAATACTACAAATCTTCCTAAACTCTTACAGTTATTTCAAATTTTTAAAATTAGAACTAAAATAGACCATAACTGCTAAGTCTATCAACAAGCATCTGTTAAGTGCCTACAATGTGCTAAAGCACTCCTTGCTAAAAGAACAGACTTCTATATAAACTTAATTCATACTGGACAACTTTTGAATTACTTTAAGGAACCAGGAACCATTATTACCACAATGAACATCTTTATCTAAAATACAGTCTCATGGCACAGATCTTCAAAGACAGTGTATTCCAAAACTACCACTTACCTTCATTTTCAACATTCCGTCTCTTCTCATTATCCTGTTCTATTTTTCTTTGGTATTCATTAACTCTGTGCTGCAGCAACATTTTTTCTTTTTCAATCTGAGACACTGTGGATTCTAAATTTTTTCTTTGATTTCCCTGAAATAAGAAATATTAACAAATTTCTTACCTTATTGCCATTCTCATTTTAAAAAAATTTTAAAGGTAGCCTTAAAAAAATAAGTCTATTAAGAATTATAAGCCAATAAGAAGTAAAAGAGAAAGGTTTGGTTTGGTTTACTTTTTTTTTTTGTGATAAAGAACTTTAGAATAACTTGAACTCTTTAACATTGAGTTTCCTGTCTGCCTCATGATGCAGTGAGAATTCCATCATTAAAAGTAAAACCTCCTGGAAATTCTGTGGTTTTAGAATGAAAACCTTTAATTGTTCTTCTATTTTTTCCTTGAATTTAGGAGAAAAATGGAAAAATATGCACTGGTTATTACTTTTAGTGGTCTCTACAATGTTAATATAAAAACACGAAAAATACATTACCTTTTTCAGCTCACAAAATTCATTAGACACACTAAATTTAAAAGGACCATTTATTTAAGACAATTCTTTACTGGATAAATAAAAAAGTAAATTAAATTAGTAATCTGTTATAAGCTAAAAACCTCTACATTTTAAGCAATAAAGCACTTTAGTTTTCTTTGATTGTTTCTAAGAAGCAGACAAAAAATTGATAATTGGAGTAGAAATCAAAATTAAAGTAAAACAAGTTACTATATTTTCTGTATTCAGTGTCCCATCATCCAGATGCAAAAAACGCCAAAGAAAATGAAGGAAAATAATTCAATGACTATAATTTTTTGCCACATCAAATTCTATCTTATCAGTTTCATGTTCTGAGCCATCACTACTAGTAACCTGCTCTAATGAATAATCTAGTAATGGACATCTGAGAAAGTGCTTGGATTGAGACATTCCACTTCTTTACATGTTTATTTCTTAATGTGGGATTATTTTAAACAGAACAATTCCTTTCACAAACTAAAGAAACTTGAGGTATCTAAAGCAGGTTTGAGAAGCATAAAGAGTAAGAGGCTGGGGGAGCCAAGATGTCTCAGTAACAGGAAGCAGTACAACACACTTCCCTCTCTCGACCTCCTGTACCCACCTCAACTCCTTCAAAGTGACCTAGAATGTGCATCAGACTGAATCCTGATAGGGAAATCCAAGAAAAAGTCAGAGTCAATTTTTCCAGCCAAAGTTGGTATAGGGAAACAAAGATCTGAGGACATTAAGGATGGGGTCTGTCCAGGAGCAAAGTACCCAGGACAGTGTACTGGGGCAAGAGGAAGTCTCAGACTCATATCCAGGTGACCCCAAACCCATTCCAGGGTACAGCAATAAGAACACATACTAAGTGGCAGCCTTGTTGCCTACTAACTAGTTCTAGTTCATAGATCCAAGGAAATAGCATTTTGATAAGGAACGGTAGAAAGCACTGAAAAGTATATTGAGAAGGAATGAGTTCAGAAGCAAGTAGCAGCTGTGCAGCTCAAACCCCTCCAGGAGGAGAATGGAGTCTCAGTTCCAGTTTTCTAGCCCAGTCTGGAGCCTGGGAGTAATAAACAGGGCAGGAAACGCAGGTCAAACAGAAGTTTGCACTGCTGTCACTCTGAACCATCAGAGCTTTCCAGATGAAGCTAGCAGCAGTCTGCTGTTGCTCAGACCCAAATCAAGGTCATGAACATACAGAGCTCAGACCAAGGGGGCAAAAACCAGGCTTTGCCCTGGATCCAAACACTTAGTACTGAAAGCTTACAGGCTTCTGGCATGAGCTATCCCTGACAGCCTGGAATAACACAAAACTTAATACCTCAAGAAAGCAACAGCTAAACTAGTCCAGATACTTCCTCCCAAAATGCATAGAGCTTGACCCTAATACCAAGTCCAAAATCAGGAAGTAGGCTGAAAGAATGAGCAAACAAAAATAAGCAACCCATCATAAAAAAATGATTATAGTGACAGGGATATTTAAGACACAAATCTAGAAGAAGAGAATGACTCCAAAACATCTATAATCAAAGCCTCAAAGAAAAACAGCTTGGGCACAAATTCAATTAGAATTCCTGGAAAAGATGAAGCAAGGGTTTAAAAAAGAGTTTTTAAAATGTTTTTATTAATGAAACAAAAGCACTTCAGGAAACAATTGGAAAATAAGTGAGAGCCATAGAATAAAGAATTATAAAGGGAATTAAAAACTTTGACAAGAGGTACAAAATCTTGCCCAACTAACAAAACTGCTGTCCAGTTGTTTCGGTTGTGTCCAAACTCTTCATGACTTCATTTGGTGTTTTCCTGACAGAAATAGTAGAGTGCTTTGCCATTTCCTTTTCTAGCTCATTTTATTGGTAAGGAATTGAGACAAACAGGGTTAAGTGACTTTCCCAGGGTCACACAGTTAGTAAGTTATGAGGCCAGGTTTGAATTCATGAACGTGAATCTTCCTGACTCCAGGCCTGGCATCCTATCTACCCTAACACCTAGCTGTCCCTGAAAATTAGAATGGACCAAATAGAAGCCAATTACTTCATAAGGTGACAAGAAATTAAAACAAAATCAAAAGACTGAAAAAATAGAATGTATCTTATGTCAAAAACAACTAACCTGGAAAACATATCAAAGAAAAAATAATTTAAGAATCAATGGACTACCTGAACACTAATAAAAAAAAAAGAACCTAGGCATGATTTTTCATGAAATCTTAATGAGAACTCAGAGGAACATTAGAGCCAAAATCTAGAGCTTCAGAAGAAAATCCCAGAGCTGTGTAGAAACTATGAAAGATGAGAGGATAGGAGGAGCAGCTGCCATTTGAATCTCATTCTCCACTGATGTGGTCAGAAGAGGGAAACACACACATTCGAATAGAAATACATTCACTCATCAGGAAAATGGGAGAGAAAGTGGAGGGGGACTTAGGAAGAGGCCAAGTTAAGGAAGAAGTTAGTCCTAATCAAAAGAAAAAAGATGTATGAAAATATTTATAGCTCTTTTTTGATGTAGCAATGAATGGTAACCTTGGAGCATGGATAAACATTTTATAGTAGTATACAGATGTTACGGAATACTTTTGTGTCATAAGAAAGGATGAAGGGGATGGTTTCAGAGAAACCTGAGAAGACTTTTATGACCTAACAGAGCCAGAACAATTTATACAATAATAAGATAAAGACAAACAACTTTGAAAGGCTTAGGAACTGTGATCATGATGAAACACACTACCTACTTTTTGATACAGAAGTGAAGAACTCAAGAGTGTAGAATGAGACATATTTTTGGATATGATCCAAGTAGAAATTTGTTTTGTTTGACTAAATGTTTGTATCAGGGGTTTTGTTTTTCTTGTTATTCTAATTCCAAGGGGTGGAAGGGAATGAGAGATCTGGTTTTTGCTGATTAAAAAAATAAACTTTGAATGAAATACAAAATAAAAAAGAATATGTCATTTTAAAAAATCAGTTATTAAATGCCTTCTTCTTGTCTGTGTATTTGTTAAACATAAATAAACAGTTCTAAAAGGAGTGAGAGGCTATGCCATATAAAGGCTCTGCCACCATTTTGTAGCAGTTATACTTGGCAGAATAAGAGAGTTAAAATGGATAGGAGATGAAAGTTATGTCAATTCATTTTGCCTATTTTGTACAGTACTTTGCAACTTCTGAAAATAGTTTTCTAAAATCCAATGAGAAGTGCACTACTAGTTTTGTGGCTCAGTTGGATGAAGTAGCTGTTATCATCATTCTCATATAATGCCTTTGCACACCTTAAATTATGGAGATCAGAAGCATAAATGCACTACCATTGAAATTCTTAAGATACTCAATTATTATTATTATTCCTCAAAGAATCTATCTGATTTTTAATAATTTAAAAAAATTTTTTAATAATCTCAAAGAACAAGCCCACTACTTCAGAATTTCCACATCACTATTTTATTCTTTGCATCCTTTTGTTTTTGTTGTTTTTAAGTGAAAATATTAACCTCTTTTGTTCTTCTAAAGATTTTTGGAAGCACTGTCCAACTTTACTCTATTAAAAAGCAAGGGGAAGGCCCTATGAAACATGTTTTTTTGCAAGTAACACTCGGACAGTTATCCAGTATGAGTTCTCTCACTGACTTTATGCTTTAGGTCATAGGTCATAGGTCCTAGGTCCTAAGAATCAAGTTACAATTTCTTTCCCACTCCAACTTTTTTTTTTAGAGATGCTCTCATTCCCTCTGTTCTGAGTAATTAGGAAAAGCTCTTTGATTTTAATCTCTACCAGAAAAAAAATGGATGTTATTGGCAGTGTTTACCCCACTCCCTTGAGGCCTAGTAAGGAGGACAGGAAAACATCTACCAAATTGTGGAACAAAAGTCAACAAGAAGTAGCCTATAATAACGTGGCACAGAAACCCTTTTTCTTCTGTGAAAAATGATAGTTTGCATTTAGAGGTAGAAATGTATTTCTAGCTCTTTATTTCATAGTGTGACTGACTCAAAAGGTTAAGCCTTCACCATAAGCTACCCTTCTATTTAGTATTTAATACATAGGATTGAAGTTAAATATTGCTATAAGAACCAAAACAAATTTTCAAATTCAAAAGAATTTGAAGATCAGAAACCAAAACCTACCTCTTCATCCAGTTCTTTCATTATCTTGTCTAGCTTTATGTTTGAAGTTCTACAAAACAAAAATGGGTATAATGAAAACACAATCCTTTCTTGGTTATTTGGAAACGATCATCAGCATCTCTCTCCCCTCTTTCATTTGCATTTTGGCTATTTCACTGATCATTTTCACTTTGATAGAAGATTAGGCAAGGAGACAAATCAATGATAAACTTGAAATAAATACTGGCAAAAGTGAGGTTTGGGGATTATCTTTGTTTATCCAATTCATTTATCCTATAATATCCTATTCTGCATTGACAAGGATATAATTTTAATTTATGGTTATTTCAATCAAGAAACATTTACAGGTCATTTTTGGGACCCCTACTATATAGTTCCAAAAAAAAAAATTCCTCAAATCTTCTTTCTTAAGTATGCATGCTTTATGCTTTCCTTTAATTATACCAGAATTAAACCATTAGAAAAAGTGCCATTAATGCTATTGAAGAACACAATAGTAGAGAAATAGGGTGTTTCAATAGCATAACTACATGAGAAATATATTTAAATCCAATCTTATAATGATATTGTCCATTTTACAAAAACACTTTCTTTAAATTTGTATCCTCAGTCTGCCTACCAACATTGAATAATCAACTGCAGTACTGTAGTAAATGTCATGTAGATCAGTGCTAACTTTTTTTTTTAGTGCTAACATTTTAAAAGAATCATGCAAAGGAAAAGAAACTGCAGTTCAAATCTTTGGGAGAAAATACCTATCATTAATTCCAACATAAGCAAATAGTCATTTCTGATTCTTACACAGATATACTTTAGGAGTATATTCCATAAATAGCCCTTATTTAAACTATAATATTAAATAATCAAAATTATAAATTGAGAGTCTGTGTAATACTATTTGGAAAATTAATCCAGGTGTAACTGAATTTATT
This sequence comes from Dromiciops gliroides, assembly GCF_019393635.1. Lineage (NCBI taxonomy): Eukaryota > Metazoa > Chordata > Mammalia > Microbiotheria > Microbiotheriidae > Dromiciops > Dromiciops gliroides. Next base: position 235,042,596 of record NC_057861.1, read on the forward strand.
TTGGTCTCTTTTTAAGCAAAATGTGTCTCCTCTAATAAGATACTGATGATAAGTCAAAATTTACCACCTGGCATAGGGCAAGCACCATATAAATGTTAACTGTTATTATTATTTCTTTAATTAGATGTAATTGCTTCATACTTAGTATCTCTATATTGGGTTTTTAGATATGATTAGCATACAATGTTAGTGGTGATAAAAATTAATGATTTTTTATGCAAGGTAATTTGGAAATGCAGTCAATTGAGTTGAAGTCACCAGATTGGAAACGGGCTTGTTTCAGTCAAATACCTAATTTTGTTTATGGTATTGTGAAATTTGTTGTTAGAAAAGCAACTTCTTTTATAATCTGGATGTTATTAGAGTATTAAGTGACCTAATAAAGAAGGTAGAAAAGTTGTTTAAAAAAAAAAGAGTATACATTCCAATGCTGCAGGATACAAAATAAACCCACAAAAAAAAAATCTTTTTTTTTTTTTTTTGGTGAGGCAATTGGGGTTAAGTGACTTGTCCAGGGTCACACAGCTAGTAAGTGTCAAGTATCTGAGGCCGGATTTGAACTCAGGTCCTCCTGAATCCAGGGCCAGTGCTCTATCCACTGCGCCACCTAGCTGCCTCCCCAACCCACAAAAATCATCAGCATTTCTATATATTACCAACAAAGTTCAGTAGCAATAGATAGAAAGAAAAATCCCACTTTAAATAACTGTAGACAATATATAATACTTGAGTCTACCTTCCAAGACAAACCCAGAACTATATGAACCCAACTATAAAACACTTTTCACACAAATAAAGTCAGATCTAAACAACTGGGAAAATATTAATTGCTAATTGGTAGGCCAAGCCAATCTAATAAAAATGACAATCTTATCTAAATTAATTAATTTATTTAGTGTCATAACAATCGAACTATCAAAAAATATTTTATAGACCTAGAAAAAATAACAAAATTCATCTGGAAGAACACAAGCTCAAGCATATCAAGGGAATCAATTAAAAATTCAAAAGAAGGTGGTCTAACAGTACTAGAACTTACACTGTATTATAAAGTGGTAATTATCAAAACAATCTGGTACTGGCTATGAAATAGAGCAGTGGATTAGTGGAATAGAAAAGATATGAATTACACCATAGTAAATGGTTATAGTAATATAGTATATGATAAACCCGAAGAGCCAAGCTTTTGTAACAAAAATTCACTACCTGACAAAAACTGCTAGGAAAACCGAAAAACAATATGGCAGAAATTAGGTATAGAGCAACATCTCACACTGTATGTTAAAATAAGGTCAAAATGGGTACATGATTTACACATAAAGGATGATACTATAAGCAAATTAAGAGAGCATGGAGGGGCAGCTAGGTGGCGCAGTGGATAAAGCACCGGCCCTGGATTCAGGAGTTCCTGAGTTCAAATCCAGCCTCAGACACTTGACACTTACTGGCTGTGTGATCCTGGGCAAGTCACTTAACCCCATTGCCCCATTAAAAAAAAAAAAGAGAGAGCATGGAATAGTTTATCTGTCAGATTTATGGACAGGGAAAGAATTTAGGACCAAAGAAGATATAGAAAGGATTACAAAATGTAAAATAGATAATACTGATTACATATAATTAAAAAGCTTTTACATAAACAAAGCCAATGCAACCAAAATCATAATGAAAGCAGAAAAATAGGAAAGAATTTCTGCAACAAGTAAAGACCTTATTTCTCAAATATATAGAGAACTGAGTCAAATTTATAAAAATACATGTCATTCCCCAATTGCTTAATGGCCTGAAAACAGGCAATTTTCAGACAAAGAAATCAAAGCTATCTATAGTCAAATGAAAAAATGCTCTAAATCACTACTGATCAGAGAAATGCAAATTAAAATAACTCTGAAGTACTGTCTCACACCTATCAGAGTGGCAAATATAACAAAAGGGGACAATATTGGATGTTGGAGGGGATGTGGGAAAACTGGGATGCTAATCCACTGTTGGTAGAGTTGTGAAGAGATCCAACCATTTAAAAAACTGTGCATACCCTTTGATCCAGCAATACCACTGCTAGGTTTATATCCCTAAGACATCTCCAAAAAGAGAAAAAGACCTATTTGTACAAAAATATTTATAGCAGCTCTTCTTGTGGTGGCTAAGAATTGGAAATCAAAGGAATGCCCATCAATGGCCAAACAAACTGTGGTATATGATTGTAATGGAATATTAATGTGCTTTAAGAAATGACAAGCAGGGTGATTTAAGAAAGGCCTAGAAAGACATATGAACTAATGTATAGTGAAATGAGCAAAACCAGGAGAAAGGTGTGCGCAGTGACAGCTATATTGTTTGATGAAGAACTGTGAATGACAACTATTCTAAGCAATAGAATGATCCAAGACAATCCCAAAGGACTCATGATGAAGCATACTATATCTACCTCCAAAGAAAGAACTAATATTAATTGAACATAGACTTAAGCATGCTTCTTTTCAATTTCTTTCTTTCATTTTTTAAATTTACTTGAGTTTTCTTATATAAAATGACTAATATGGTAATATTTTACATAATTGCACATTTATAATCTATATCTGACTGCTTACCAACTCAGAGGGGGAGGGGAGGAAGGGAAGGAGGAATAGAATTTGAAACTCAAAACTTAAATATATTCACAGTAGCAACTTTTAAATATTCATTTCATAACTTTAAATTGATTATAAACATTTTCTATGACCCTTATTATATTTACCATAGTACAAGCTTTGAAATAAACATTTCCTATACAATTTAAAGGCTGTGAGATATGTTATTCAAGTTTAGTCTCACCTGCACTTCTGCTCCATTTCATCTTTTAATTGTATTTCATTATGCAGTTGTTCTTCCAGCTTATAGATTGTGTTTTGCAAACTTTCCTGCTTTAAAGAATGACATAACATTCATTTTTACAAAAAACAGAGCATTCTAAAGAGTAATGAACCAAACTTATAATAGCAAGTCTCTGCTATTTAGAGGCTAATTATTCCACTGTAGATTTTTCTTCTTGTTACTTTTTAGATTTCACTATTTGCAGTTCTGTTGGAGGGCTATTGAGATAAGGAGAAGAACTGAAATTCAAATCAATAAATTTTCCAACTGTTCTGTTTTTATAAAAAAAATTTTGGTTGTAGTTAAAGGCATACTGAAACTAAGGGACAAATGAGACCTCTAAAAATGCAACAAGTTTTTATTAAAAACTGATATTTAAATAAATGTTGTGCCTATTTGTAGTGAAATATACATTTATCATATAAAGAGACCAAGTTAACCTAAATTGGGGACCAAATTTGTTCCTGTTTGAGAGAAAAAAGTAAGTTCATGATCATTCACATAGATTATCACACTGAAAAGGTAATTAGAAAAGGTACACATCAGATGTATAAACAATTATATTAGTTAGACATAATGAGTTCCAGAGGATTTCACTTGGCTTACTACAATGCTTTCAGATCTAAACATCTTAGTATGGTAACATAACCTTTAATCATTTTTAACAAAGCTCTGACAAAATGCTTTCAATCTAGCACTAAATAAGGGGTTGTTAACCTTGCATCCATTGGAGAACTTGATATCAAGAAAAAAAGATTCTGATAATTGTGTTTCAATATAATGAAAAAATATTTTTAAAATTCTGAGAAGGGGTTTCATAGGCTTCAGGAGACTACCAAAGGAGTTCATACAACACTAAAAAGGTTAAGAATCTCTATTTAGATGAATTTATCTTTCAATGAGAGTGGGGGGTGGGGGGGTGGGGAGGGGAAAGCACTGCCAAGGGACACCTGAGTGACACAAATTATGGTCACTGATAGTCCATCAGGGTGCTTCCTGGGCCACATAATGAATAGACAAGAAGCTCAGGCAATCACTTAGGCAGTCACTCCTTTTCTTCAGTCTCCTCCACCTATTCCTTCTACTTAGCTGAACCCAAGAAGTAGAGCCCAAGCTGAAGCAAATGTACTGACAGCTAAGAAATCCAAGATTTCCCACAATGGGTAATACTGTGCCCATACCAAGTTGTATTATCTAGAGCACAGTCTTCTTTTCAGTTACTATAAGGAAAAGATGTACAAGAAAAAAAGAATAAAATATAATTCTCTAAAGACCCGAGAAAATGCATTTCCCTCCTTTGCAGAGGAACCAAACTATCGGTGTAAAATATTACATATGTCAGACTCAGGTGATGATATTTTGGTGAATTTTCTGAACTTTTTTCTTTTTCTTCTTTATTTTTTGCTACAAAGGATGGCTCACTAGGTGGGAGAAGAGGAAAAGGATTTAATTTGAAATGACTGAATTGTAAAAACAAGTATCAATAAAAACATTTTATAATATTCTTCTCTAGTTTTAGGTGAGATTACACTGAAAACTACTAGGCACTTTGCAATCTGGTACCCACGATTGGTCAAGCTCTGCAGTAAGACCACAGTACCTTTAGCAAGAGGGAATGAAAACAATCATAATATATGAAAATTTTATTATTCTCCCAAATGTAAAAAACTGAAATTGACTTTCAAAACATCTTAGTTTTTAATTTAATTGCAGCACCATCTATACTCTCAAGGAGCTTACATTTTATCAGACAGCTACATCATGAAAATTAGTAAGTGCCCACATGATAACTTGTAGAAAGAGAAATCATTAGAAACAAGGGGAGAGGGAGACTGACAGAGACACATATATATACAGTTTTAAGGTTCCCAAAGCATTAATATATACATACATATATATGTATGTGTATATATGTGTGCATATATACACACACACATGTATAAAAACGCTCCTTTGATAATTATATCTCTTAAGAGCTAAGTGCTATTAATCATCCTCATCTCATAGATGAGTAAACTGAGGTTGAGAGAGCTGAAGTGAATTGCTCAAGGTAAGAAGTGTAAACTGTGAAATATAACACTGAAGACAACTGGCCAAGGACAAAGCATCTCTGTTAAGCATTTAAAATTCCAGTATGCCTTTAACTTTATTGTTGTTTTTTTGGCCGGGCAATGAGGGTTAAATGACTTGCCCAGGGTCACACAGCTAGTGTCAAGTGTTTGAGGCCAGATTTGAACTCAGATCCTTCTGAATCCACTGTGCCACCTAGCTGCCCCATGCCTTTAACTTTATAAGGAGACAAGAGCTACCTAAACCTACCTTCTGGTAAAATGCTTTCAAGGTATTTTAAATTCTAAATCTCCTAAAGAAAGATTCTAATTTGATTTGTTAATATTCCTATGCAACTAAATGTTCTATTATATGTGGAAATAAAAATGGCATGTTATAATGAACTATAGACTTGAAGAAGTAAAAAAGACACAGTTCTAATTCCAATTCTGCCAATAATATCCAAGTACCCTTGTGCATGCCACTTAACCTCTCTGGACCTCTCAGTTTGCTCACCTGAAAAAGGGGGAAGGCAAGCTAATCCAATTCTATAATTTTATATTTAGGGTTGACAGTAAATCAAGATCTAGATGTTTTGTGCTTTTCTTTTGTTCCATCTCTCCTGCCAAATCCTTCAATTCATTTTTGGATGAAAAATATCAGGGAAAAGAGGAAGAATTAAATAATTAAACATGGTTGAGAAAAAATGTGCTGTTTCTCACCAGCTAATAAACATTATTACTGACAAAGAATCTGATGAGTTGTAGGCTCCCAATGTAGCAGGAATAGGAACAAAAGGCTACTGGATAACTGTTCCACTAAATTAGTGCAATTCACACCTCAGACTTCTTTGAAAAATACTAGTTAATGACAACAACAACAATACTCTTTGACTCACACACTAACAAGTTAGTGCCTTTCTGTGATGCTCTGTACTGTTTAGGATGCCCATTAGAAAGAACTATTTTCTCCAACATGACCTTTCTAAGACAGTATTTCTGTTTCAACAGACCAAGTAAATGAATTAGACTTGTCAGATTCCAAACTACTAGTATTAAAATGATGCCATGGAAAGAAATTCTACAGCATACTTTTACTGAATAATTGTCTAACCACAAAACAATAACCATACTCATGTTCGATCACGCTTAAACCATATAAATAGTACTTCCCACCTTCCACCCCGAACTAAAGCCAACTAATAATCATCATAAGGAAATACATACCAAGCTTTTATCCACATTGGCAGTGGTTCTATTATCATTAGGATTTGCTGAAGATACAGATAAATATCTAGGGGAGAGGATTGGAAGAAAGGTTTTAAAGGTTATTTTAAAAGTCAGTATCAGTGATCAAGAATTGAACCTACCACATTTTCAGTACTATGCTAAAGGCATTATATAAAAACAAATGTAAGGATAAAGAAATGAAAATGAAAACTTAACATAATAACACCTTATATATCAGTCGCCAAAATTAAAAGTAGTATTTGAAATCAATATCATGGGTATTAAGATATTGATTACCTTTCCTCACTTCCTATCATCTCACCATGCTGTTTGCTATTATTCTTAATCTTTCTCTTCTAGACCCCCAGTTCTGAACACTCTCTTTGACTTTCCCAGATCCAATTAGTTGACTTTTTACTTTATCTTGCCCAGAAACTGGCTTTCACAGCAATTCTATCCCATCTCCCCAACACACCCATCATGGTGCTTCTGGTATCTAGCTTCCCCTTTTTATGCTGTCTTCTCTTGGAAGACAAGTTCCTTGAGGGGAGGAGGACCTGTCTCATATTCTTTGGATTTCTATTGCCAGAGTTAGCACAGTGTCAGGCAACATAGTAAACCCCTTAAGAAATGCTTTATCAATCTATTATCACTCAGCAACAATAAAACAATACAAATTTCCACTGCTACTTGGTTGTTGTTGGTTTTTTAATAATAAACATTTTATTTAAAGTTTATCATTACTTCTTGTTTAAACCCTCGGACTAAGGCCATTTTTTTTTTCAGGTATTACTTATTCTTTGTAACTTTGGAGGTAGAAAGGGGCGGTATGGGAATGTTAAATGTTACACCTCAAAGCTGCAGAATGTCAAATATTTTGGAAAAAATTATACAATAATAATTGCTGGGTGACTCTGGAAGTATCAAGCAGAGGTCAAAGCCCTTGAAATCCTCAAATGTTGGTGTAATGTAATGGTACTTCAAATATAGCAAGATATACATAAAGGGAATGTAGTTGCTTTGTGAGACACAGGAAATATTAATGTAGAATCTATCAGGGATCATTCAGATAGGATCCCGATATACAATGGGATGTTGATTATATGTCTTCTAAACAGTCTCCTCCAATTCTAAGATTCTATGAAATAAGTTTACCTCAGTCTCTCTAAGTCAATTAACAAGGGAGAAAATGTTTTAAATAGAGTATGGAAAATGCAAAGAAGTTACAAGCACTGAGTTTCTTCCTTCTTTTCCAAAATGGCTCCTTTTTCCTGACCCTGTGTTGTTTGTGCATTTAGTGGATTTTTCTGGAGGAGAATAGAATAGTTAGGAATTCCAAAAGATAAAGGAAAGTGAAAAACAATCAGACTTTCTGTCTGAGTGCTATTCACAGCTTTCACGGTGAAGGTTCAGGCACAATTCAGTTGTAAAAGTTTTTTTGACTTGATTACAGTGTATCTGGCTTTTCCAATTCTCTATTTCACTTCAGAGAGAAGGAGGTTTAAAAAATAAACTTCATGGTACTAACAGATCTGATCAATATAGGCAGACTTTATTTAGTGAACATCTATCTACAATGTTGCTTGATACAACATAAATATAAAATATGACAAGAGGACAAATAAAACAATGCTATCAATCACTGAATGTGTTTTTGTAAAGATTTTTATATACCAAGGGTATTTTTATATACTAGGAATAGAGACTGGGCTTGTAGTTTCTTATTTCAGGAAACTGCTAGGTGAGAAAACTCCCTCTACGAATGCAATTTGGAACCTTCTCTATGGCTATATGTCCCATATATTTTAATTTGTAAAGTTGAAATTTGAAGCCCCAAAGCATCTACTTTCATCTTATTAAAAGTGGTCCAATAGAGTACCGGCCCTGGAGTCAGGAGTACCTGAGTTCAAATCCGGCCTCAGACACTTAACACTTACTAGCTGTGTGACCCTGGGCAAGTCACTTAACCCTAATTGCCTCACTTAAAAAAAAAAAAAAGTGGTCCAAAACTCTAGCACGTCAAGATATGTATATGTATCTCATACATATACATAGATATGTGTATCTGTCATTCAATACATTAGCTATGTGATCTAGATTCTGTCATTGGTAGATATATGTATATTATCTATACTCTTATCCAAATCACTGCTAAACATGCTAAATTGTATAGGGCCAAAGCATAGCTCTCTGAGACAATATATTAAAGACCTCAAGCAGAAGAACAAGATTTTTTTTTTAAATTTTACATATAAGGTATTTTATTTTTTCCGTTACATGTAAAGATAGTTCTCAAGAAGAACAAGATTAAAGACAAATTAAAAACCAAGGCAGAGGATCTATTTCCTCTCCTCAGTAAGAGTCTCATATCTGTTCCTTAGGTTTAAATGTTCACTAGTTTTTGTTCTCTTTCTATTCTGACACAGGACAGGATTCTCATTTGGATGTTAATACTCTTTTCTTCTTGTTTTTACACTGAAGTATTTCTATATTTTTAAGAGCACTGTATCCCTCCTGATGATCTGGAAAGTGGAAAAGCACCTGAGTTTTTTTTACCTTCTCTTCAATGAGAGAGACTAGCTTTCATTTCATTTCATTTATTTATTTTTTTTTTTTAGTGAGGCAAATGGGGTTAAGTGACTTGCCCAGGGTCACACAGCTAGAAAGTGTTAAGTGTCTGAGGCTGGATTTGAACTCAGGTACTCTTGACTCCAGGGCTGGTGCTCTATCCACTGCGCCACTTAGCTGCCCCAACTAGCTTTCATTTTAAGCAAAGCTAACAGCCACTTGGCTGAGGAAGAAGTACAAAACACTATATACTATATAGGTAAAATGTGTCCTGCTTTCCATAGTTTTTGGAAATGAGACCCTCAGTTCATTTTTTTTCTTGTTAGTAGCTTTGGGAGAACTCAAGGATAAGGTATAATATTGCTAAAAAAATTACATAAGCCAAGGGAGGAAGGAGAATACTTACAAAGGATACTTCCAAAGAAATAAAGGACTATGTAATTTTTGAATTATAGCTACTTCCCATCACCAGTGGTAAATTCACCAAAACCAGAAGACAGCATTTATCAAGAGAATATTGTGCGTATTAGAAAAAAGATTACTTTTTTAAAGTTCTGTTGTCTATGTTTTAATGTGGGATAGTTTTCTTACAAACTACCAAAATGAGGTTTAGTCATTTATTTGGCATTGTAACTCCAAAAAAAGCCAATATTAATCTTATGGATTTCATTATTAGAAGATATATGCACTGTCAGTTTATTTTCTCATTTTTCTAAGACAGACATGAAGAGGATTTGGTATCTTTTACAAAAAGATGCAGGTCAAAAATGAGAAATCTCGTATTATGGCTATAAATAAGGAATTTAGGAAGTTTCCAAGGAAAAATAAAAGGTTTTTTAGCCTCCTCTGTTGAAATAGATAGGTGGCAGGGCAGCTAGGTGGCGAAGTAGATAGAGCACCAGCCCTGGAATTCAGGAGGACCTGAGTTTAAATCCGGCCTCAGACACTTGACACGTACTAGCTGTGTGACCCTGGGTAAGTCACTTAACCCCAATTGCATCACCAAAAAAAGAAAGAAAGAAAGAAAGAAAGAAAGAAAGAAAGAAAGAAAGAAAGAAAGAAAGAAAGAAAGAAAGAAAGAAAGAAAGAAAGAGATACATGGCACTACGTTAGATAGTTCCTCTGATCAGAAAAGTTTTTAAAATAAGAAGGTTTAGGGTTTCAGTAAATGTTGTTGTCCATAAGTGAAATGTCTTAGTATTATGCTAATTACTTATTTATTTCTCAGAAGGCCTAAACTTTGCAACTTTTCAATCATAGAATGAGAACTGCAAAAGAATTTTAAATCCTATTCAGTCCAAGTAAATTCATTTTATATGAGAAAACTGAAGCCTACAGAGGGAAAATTATTTAGCTCCAGGTCACAGTCAACTGAGATCAAAACCCAGACTTTCTGACTACCCAATTCAGTGCTACTTCTACTACAACACCTCACCTTGTAAGGACATTCTTGGGTATATTCTTTAATGCTATGTACAAGTGAGAAAAACTAAGGCTTAAAGGAACACTAAGGACAATGTGTTTTTACACTTCCCCTTATTTATACAATTCTGGTACTTCTTCTGCAGTTATAGTAAGTTGCCTTGGTGTTTTGAAACAAGCATTAAATGTCCATGTTAACTGATTTAAGTTTCAAATATTTAATTAACCAAAGTTTAGGTTTGTTCAATACTAAGTAGGCTAATCCTACCATTAGAACAGTTAAGCAATCAAATCAATAACACATTCTAGTAGAATAAAGAAAAAAGGCTTGCTCTTTAACTAGATTTAAAGATGTATCCCTAAATGCTAATAACTATGGGTTTTTTTTTGATGGTACTGATTTAATGATAGCAGAACATTAGGTTTCTGTTATTCTAAGATTTAATCTGGATGTGAAATTTAACCATACATTTTAAAATTTTAGCTATAAAACATATAATGCTTAAATTTGAGGAAAACCATATATACTATGTAACTCATAAAGGACTTTCTGAAAGGCAATGAGAGTTTCACTAACCATGTAATAACATGAAAGAAATTAAATAGAAAATGCTGTAGCTTTTCTTGAAAAGATAGGTAGACTTAATGTTACTAAAACAGTTTCCCGATCTGAAGTATTATTAAAATCATCTATCAAATGATGATTTTGCTATTCCTATTTCTGCTAATAACACTTTTCAGAATACTTACCTACGATTACTATAATATGTAAATCCTACAAAAGGTAGCTGATTGCCAACAAAAGCTTTTGGAATAGGGAATGTTTCTTCATCTCCCTTGTCGTCTTCTAAGTCATCAAAATTACTAGTATCAATGTCACTACTGAGATCAGGTACAACAGGTGCAACAGCTACAATAAAAGAAAATTAGTTACTTGGCTAAAAAGTAAAATAATGAAACAAAGAATCAATTCAAATTACTCAAAGTTTCATTTTTTCTAAGTTATTTGAGGTTGTACAAGTCTCAGGATTAATCCATGAGCATAATAAAATTGTTTTGCCATCATATGTGTAGTAATTATAAATAGATTTTATCTTTAACTTCCATTCCTTACATCTGATAACTAATAATAATAGCTAACATTTATATAATAGTTATACAATTATTATCTCATTTGATCCTCGAAACAACCCTGAGAGGTAGTTGCTATTATTATCCTCATTTTATAGGTGAGGAAACTAAAACCGAACAGATGTTAGGTGACATCTAGTATATGCCTAATGCCAGGTCTTCCTTGACTCCAGGCCCAGCACTTTTTCTGGTAAACCACCTAGTAGCTCTACCACCTAACCATTCCATTATAGAAGGTAATCTTGCTGTTACCCAATACTTTAGAAGTAATTAATCCATTCTTATTACATGAGATCATAAGAAATTGTGTGCATTTTCAGGATGTTATTAGTATGTCCTCTTCTTGGTACAGATCAAATGACATTCATCATGACAAACTTCATCGTTCTTAAAGTATAATTATGATTATAAGATTCCTTCCTCAAGCTTAATTGAAACATTCAGAAAGATACTTCTGCTTTGGGAGGCCTTGTGGTCTTACAATACACTAAATGTTCCATGCCCTTAAGAACCTTAGTTAAAAAAAAAATTGGTTTTCAGAAAAATAAGTGGATTTCCTGTGTGGCAGCAGTGATATATATCAGTTCCTCAACACTGTGGGATTGGTTAGTTCTTTTCCTGAAAAGACACTTAAAACTGTACTCACATCAGCCCTGGATTCAGGAGGACCTGAGTTCAAATCCGGTCTCATCGACGCTTGACATTTACTAGCTGTGTGACCTTGGGCAAGTCACTTAACCCTCACTGCCTTCACACCCCCCAACCAAAAGAAACAAACCTGTACTTGGGAGTTAATTGGTTAACTTAATCAGTGGATTAAGACTCAAGCCATTAAGACAGCTCCCTGGTCACTTTCATAAAAAAAAATCCACAAGTCTCTGTGGCTTCAAATAGGCAGACCAATAGCATAACTAACACCAGGAAACTATGCTCAACTCAATTGAATGTATCCTTAATTAATATCCTTCCTTTTTCTGCTCTGAAAGTCCTTACCCTACTATGGCTAAGTAAATCTCCTTTGGTTATAGTTAAGTAAACTTTTTTTTTTTTTTTTTGCTAATTGTCAAGATATACTACTAATGTCTTATTTTATTAGCATCTCAAACCTAAACCACCATCTCAGCCTGGTCAGACCTGGCCTACAACCACCCTATACTCAAAAAGAGTGACTATTTAAATGTGGTGTTATTTGTTACATTTCCTCATAGTGTAATGGGCAGCAAGGTGATGCAATGAATGCATAGTGAGCTGGGCCTGGAATAAAGAAGACCCTGGTTCAAATCTGACCTCAGGCATTTACTAGCTATGGGACCCTGGGCAAATCATTTAACCTTGTCTACCTTAGTCTCTTCATCTATAAAATGAACTGGAGAGGGGCAGCTAGGTGGTGCAGTGGATAGAGCACCAGCCCTGGATTCAGGAGGACCTGAGTTCAAATCCAGCCTCAGACACTTAACACTTACTAGCTGTGTGACCCTGGACAAGTCACTTAACCCCAATTGCCTCACAAAAAAAAAAAAAAAATGAACTGGAGAAGGAAATGACAAACCACTCCAGTATCTTTGCCAAGAAAACCCCAAATGGGGTCACAAAGAATCAGACAAAACCGAAACAATTGAAGAACAAAAATAGTGTAAGTAATTGTAAATAAAAGTAACTTTTTGATACAACTTATTCAAGGGTAAAAGTGTATGATACGCATGTCAATATTTCTTCCTTTCCACTATTCTTTCCCATATAACACATTCTTTAAAATTATTTCTGAACTAATCTATTGCTTATTCCTCTTTCACATATACTCATATTTTGAAAGTTTTGTTTTGCTGTGCATACCCTTTGATCCAGTGATACCACTACTATGTCTGTATCTCAAAGAGATCATAAAAAAGGGAAAAGGACCTACTGTGCAAAAATATTTAAAGCAGCCCTTTTCATGGTGGCGAAATACTGGAAATAGAGGGGATACCCATCAATTACAGAATGGCTGAATAAGCTGTGGTATATAAACGTAATGGAGTACTATTGTGCAATAAGAAATGATCAGCAGAAAGAAAGAAAGAAAGAAAGAAAGAAAGAAAGAAAGAAAGAAAGAAAGAAAGAAAGAAAGAAAGAAAGAAAGAAAGAAAGAAAGAAAGAAAGAAAGAAAGGATCAACAGGCAGATTTCAGAAAAACCTGAAAAAACTTGTATAAACTGGAGCCAAATGAAATGAGCAGAGCCAGGAAAACAGTGTACACAGTATCAGCAACATTGTGTGATGATCAACTATGAACAACATAGCTTTTCTCAGCAACGCAAATGATCCAAGAAAAGCACAAGGGACTCACAATGGAAAATGTTATTCACAGCTAGATAAAGAACTCACTGTCTTCTGAATGCAGATTGGGGCAGCTAGGTGGCGCAGTGGATAGAGCACTGGCCCTGGATTTAGGAGGACCTGAGTTCAAATCCGGTCTCAGACACTTGACACTTACTAGCTGTGTGACACTGGGCAAGTCACTTAACCCCGACTGCCTCACCAAAAAAAAAAATCTTATGGCGGCAGCTAGATGGCGCAGGGGATAAAGCACTGGCCCTAGATTCAGGAGGACCTGAGTTCAAATTCGGCCTCAGACACTTGACACTAGCTGTGTGACCCTGAGCAAGTCACTTAACCCCAATTGCCTCACCGCCCCGCCCCCAATCTTATGAAAATGAATGCTAAAAATTGTCTTGGCATGTAACTGCGGAAAAATAAAATACTATTTTACAAAAGTTTTGTTTTGCTTTTTGTTGACTTCATTTCTAACTGCTTTTATCAAAGCTGCAAAATTTTCCCAGGGACTTTTGCCAATCTTCAACTCATAGAAGCTCCTTATTAGGTATAAAGAATTAATTGTGATTTGAGATTTCTAATGCCCCCATCTTTGGCTAAAATTAGAAGCCCTGAGGGCACTCAGCCCACCTACCATGGCAGGCATGGTGCTCCACCCCACTGGCTGTAGCCTTTTGCCATGACGCTGCAGCCTCAGTTATCACACATGACCCAACACCTAGATGAGCCTGACAAAATTTAAATTGACTAGAAGCCCAGTGAGGGCAGTCATTGGACTGCCCAATCTGGGTTGCCATGGCTGTGTGCGGATGGCCGGGGTTTCCTGGGAAGGAGAAGGGAAGAGGATTCTCCATTCTGGTGTGTGAGAGGGAGAAAGACAGGGTGCAGCCATTTTGCTCTTTGGGAACAGCTGAGTCCAGTTGGGTGATTTTCAGGTCATATTGTTTTCCTTCCCCTATTCCCTAGTCCCTTTTTCCCTTGTCCTAGTTCTACTAATCTCACTTGTGTTTTACATTTGTTCTTGTTAATAAACCCCCCTGTTTTGTTTGTTTTGTTTGTTTTTGAAAAAGGCTGTTAATCTCCTTCCTTACCCCCAATATTACGGTGGGCTGCCCCCAATTAACTTTCCCTCATCTTAGAATTTTGGCCCTTACATAGGGCAAATATCAAACTTAAAAATGAAAAAAAAAAAAAGTTAACTAATATAAATAGAACTAGCATTTTAGATGTTTTTATTCTGAACATTAAACACCAAAAAAACTCTTACCAATTCCCACCATGCCCAGTAGAATTCAAGAAAAAGGAAATATGTAAACACCACCACGAATCTTCATATTATACCACTTTTTAAAAAATCACTTTAATAAAGAATACAAAGTTACTTTAGAACTGTCTTGTTTGTCTGTGCTTGCTTCTGAACTTCCTTCTGTTCTCTTTTTTAATTTTTAAAAATGTTTCAATAGTCCCTCTTATGCTAACCCCATTCCAATTAAAAGTGGGGGAGAGAAGGGAACCTTGTAATAAATAAATAAGTATACTTAAGCAAAACAAATCTACTCAGTAGCCATGTCCAAAATATATAAACACACATATTTTTAAAACCCATTTTAGCATCTCTTATCCATTCCACATTCAAACATGTATTATGCATTTCTTATGTGCAATGTACTGTTAGGCTCTGAGGAAGATACAAAATCCAACAGTCCCTCCTTCCTTCCAGGAGTTTGCATCCCCCATCTAGCATGGGTGATAACACCACCCTTCTGGCCACATTGCTTCTCTTGTAGCTTTCACTAGGTAATAAGTTTCTTCATGTTTACTATACAACATTACACATACAGAAAAACCTTTTTTCTAATCTCTATTCTTATTTGACAGAAGAAATGGGAACAGTAAAAGTTATTATAATGCAACTCTGAAAAATCCAGATAGCCACATTATACCCAAAGCCATCATGAATGGAAGAGGTCATCAAAGCAGAATGAAAGAATGAAAGATGGCAAATTTCATCTTTTTTTTTCCCTCAACCACCAGACCAAAGACCAAAGGGCTAAGTAAAAAACGATCACAATGTCCATTAAAAGGCAAAAATGCAATTGCTGGAGAGAGCTCCTTTTTGAGAAAACCTCACAGATTAAAAGTACTTTTAAAAGCTAGATAAATAGGAAAGTTTACTAACATCCACAAAAAAAATACCCTGCATAGTAGTCTTTGAAACACAGAGGATCATTTAGTACACCAAAATAATAAACTATTTAAACTTTTCAAGAGTACCAACTATGTACCAAAATACTACAGTAAAACAATTTAAGCTTTCACTTTGGAAATTCAAACTTTTCCTTTTCTTTCCCCAATTTTTTTTATGACTAATCATTAAACCTACTAATAAGCCTCCTAATTACAGCTAAAGCTTTTTGATCAGAGGCCAGTTAAATTTGTCAGAAAGCCCTGCCTACTTCATATATATACAGACATCACAATTAATTACATACATGGAACTTCCTCACTACTAGGCTATATCTTGGGGTGATGGCATGCTGATTTCCTATTATACTTATCTCTCCATTAACATTGCTGTCCAGCTGCTTTATGGAAAAATGCTGCAACAGCTCAAACTGAAGCACTGAATCAATTTATCATTTACCAGCTCTCTTCCTTTACAATTCATTGCTTTATTTATCTTTTTCTACTGCAGTGTCAAGATGACATGTCCCAAAAATACTTTTCCCTCCTTAGGGGAGGGGAACAGGGTAGATGAAACCAAAATCTTACCTTCTTTTGACATTCCCTAAATAAGAAACCATCATAATGATAAATCTCTCTATACCTACTTCTCTAGCCAAAGTATTATTACTTTACTCTAAAAAATGGTCTCTGTTGTTTTGCCAATATTTACTCTAGTCTTTTTCGTCACTGGAGCTCTAATTTTTGTTTAGTTTATAAAATGTATTACTAAGGGCAATTAACAATTCCACTTAAACAAATAACTCTATAGACCATATTTTGTTCCGATTAGCAACGAGAGGCAGCCATAATAGTATAGTAGAAAGATAGCTGGCCTGAAGACCACAAAGGCTGGGTTCAAATCCTGCCTAACATATACTGGCTGCATGACCCTAGAGGAAATCATGTACACTTCTTATTCTTCTAGGTCAAGGCTTCTTCACCTTTTTCCACTCACAATTCCTTTTCGCCCACGAACTTTTATACATGATCCCGGGTATATAGGTAAATAAAATCGTTATATACAACCTTTCACTGTGGCCAAATTTTTCATGACACAATTTAGTTACCCAACCCCATATAGGGATCACAACCCCACAGTTTAAGAAGCTAGGCTCTTGGCAATTCTCTTAGGCTCTAAGTTCCAGAGAACGCAGGACTAGCATTAGGGGAGGTACTCTCCCACTCCCAGGCGTTCCCTATATCAATGAAATCAGCAGTTAGCCCATATCCCTACTTGAATAGGTTTTAGCATAAAAATAAATAATGCATCACAAAAAATTTTGAGGAACATGTTTTTCTCATTGTCTAGGTTACACAGGCAATATAGAAACATGTGACTTATGAACATCATTTTAATGCCAGCAGAAGTTGCAGGTTAGTGCCTTCTTTGTTGCCACCCTGGTATTACAGAAGAGCACATTTTCCTGCTTTTAATGATCTCTCTCAAAATATGAAATGGTATTGACGTACATAACATTTGGGTTATTTATTTTTAAGTAGACAGAAAAAATATACACACCAAGAGGAAAGTAAATTTTTTAAAATAAAAATTTATCTGTGTGTACATGCATATTCATGTGATAGGGTAGGATAGGGTGTGATAACTTACTATCTCGAAGAGTTTCCCAAGCCCACTGATCATTTTTGAAGAAGAGATGTCGTTTGATTTCTTCTACACCATTTCTTCCTAATCTCACTTCCCTGTTTTAAAAAGTTAATGACATAAGACAGTCTTAAGATACTAAAATAGTTCACAATTATGTGGCATTTTATAGTTTACAAAACAGTTTTCACCAAAAAAACAAAAAACCCAACATATGTAGTAGGTAGTAAGGGAGTTTATTTGCTACAAAATACACTTCATTTAAAAACAAAATGTTCTAATATCCTAAATACTGATTAATATAAACTTGAAAAGGCTATTTTTATAATTCATTGATAATAAAAGACATTATAAAGGAATGTCAAGAGAAATTTTAAGAAATTTAATATTTAATGTGTTTTTTCATTAATAATTAGAACTCACAGATCAAGTATCTTTATATAGTTCCATAATAAACCAAGTTCACTTTCTTTGATAACCTTTAAAAAAAAACTCTCTCAATATCCTAAATACAGATATGTTCTTGTTTTTTAAGCAGTAGGAAATTTTGATTTTGTTCAAATAACAGCATTGCTTTCTTCTACTAGCTGCTGTATGAATGCTATCTTTTGTAATATAATTATTCAAAAGTGGAGCAGTTGGGATCAGTACTTGTAGAAAGAAAACCCACAATAAAGAGATCATGAAATCATCTAAGTCATTGTTCTCATAATAGTGCACTTTGAAAATAAAGTACTCTCCTCACAACAACCTTGAGATATGCAGGGAAAACTGTTTTAGACGTAACTCGGAAATTAGGAAACAGGTGCAGAGAGTGAGTTGCCCAAGGAACAGAGCTAGTTAAATGGGAAAGTCAAGTCTAGAATTCACTATCTTGTCTTTACTTAGTCCTATGCTCTTTTCACTGTACCATGTTGCCTCTTGACTCTGCATCTCTCTAGTAAGACAGAAGAATGCTCATCAAAACAGAGAAGCAGTGGCACTAAACAAAGTTATCTGTGGGTATAATGTCACACACAAGCAAAACACATTTGAAAAGTTGAAGTTCAAGTGCAATTACACACACACACACACACACACACACACACACACACAAAACCAAACCAGGAAATTTATCTGCTCTTCTACAAAAGATAGGTATAATGACATTTAGATACAAAAGAAAAGGCCAACGAACTGTTCAGTCAAATAATATAAGTTAGATTTTTTTTTAGGAAAGCATATAAACTTTCTAATCACCAGAGCACAATTACTCTCCCTGGGAAAATTTCTGCATTATAATGCCTAATATAAGTCCAAGGAGGACAATCAAAACAGCACACAACTTCATTTGAACTTAAATATAAAAATTCTTTCAATTTTTAAATTACTAAATCTAAATTAAAGTTTTTCAGGGGGTGGAAGAATATTTTAAATTTCAAGAGCCCTCTGATTTATGCTAGAAATGTCTGTTAAATAGGACAAGTTCCAATAAATTGGGATAGAGACTATGTGTTTATGAGAGGCAGTAATTGCTATGAAGATGTTCAATCATTCTCTCTCCCTAATTCTGTCGATATTTGGTATATATTGGACCTTTTTTTCTGTCTTTGGTTTCCTTTGAGTCTAGTAATTACTAGATCAAACAGTTCAGGTTACTTTTTCAAATTAATTTCCAAAATAATTGGATTGGACCGATCCAGAAAGACATCAACAGTACAAAAATACAATCTACAATGTTTATCATCTTTCAGCATTGTTTTTTACTAGATGTCATGTTGACTGCCAGATTGCCTAATTTCTTTGCCTAAAGGAAAGGGAAAAGTCTTCTCAAAGGATAAGCCCTATGAACCACAGCTCTTAGTTCTTTATGGAAGCACATTTACCTGACCCACTCCAGCACGATATTATCTGCTCTCTAATGAACAATGTGCTAGAAATTAAAAAGATGGGAAGTCAGAAAGAGGAGGCAAACCACAAGCCCCTAAAATTCTATCTGTCCTTCTGACTCACTCCTAAATCTGTCCTGTAATCCTCACCAGAACCTCCACTGACTCCACCTCTCCCTACTTTCCCGGTCTAGCACCTTTGTTCTGGCCTCACTTTTGTAGTCCTGCTCCTATAATTAATCAATTCAAATTTAAAAGTCTTCCCACTTTGTCCTACTGCCACTCATGCTTTGACAGACCTCAACCCTGTGTTGTCCTCCCACCATCCACCTTCTCCATTGCTCCTTGCAAGGGCTGTCAAATGTCACACTAAAGAAAGTCTTCCAACTATGCTGTGTTAGTGATATGTTATCCAATCTTGACTGGGATCTCACTATTGCAAGACAATCATTTTATCTTTCTCTGACTGATTTTGTATCCCACAGCAGCTATTTCAAACCTTCTCTTTTCCATTCAAGCTTTCTATATCACCTAGTCAGTCCCCCTACCTCCTTCTCCCTCAACAGAGTAAACTCACTTCATACTTTATTCTGAGGGGAAAAAAAAAAAAGCAATTCATTATGAATTCCCTCTTTTTGACTATTCTATACATTAAAATATCTCTATCGCCTCACATTCTCTCCTCTTTTTCTCTTGTATCTAAGGCTTGGATCTTCTTTCTAAAACCAACTCCTCTACTTATGCCTATGATACTATCTCTGCCTCTTTGATTATCTTTGCCCCACTGATCTATAATCTCTCTTTGTCCACTAGTTCCTTCTCTATTGCCTACAGCTATGCCCACATCTCCTCTGTTCTTAAAAATGAAAACAAACAAAACAAATAACACCAGACACCTCACTTGACCCCTTTACTCCCCCATCATTTTAAAAGTAATTGTCCTATATTTCTTCACCTTTTCACAGACAGATTTTAGGGAAAAGCTACCCATATTAGTTGCATTCCATTTACTTGTCAACCCCCTACAATGTAACTTCCCTCTCCTACTATTCAACTGAATTGGCTCTCTACAAACAACTAAATCTCATGGGCTTTTCTCAGTTCTTATCCTCCTTGAATTTTTTTATTGCTTTTGACACCGCGGACAATCCCTGTTGGAAAGTCCTCCTCCCTCTGGACAATGCTCTTTCCTGGTTCTTCTACTACCTCTGACCTTTCCTTCTTAGTTTCTGTCACAATCCTAGGTGTATGAAATAGCTCCTCTATGGGCCCTCTTCCTTCTCTTTATGACCTCATTAGTTCCCCATCAACCTCACTACCTCCCAACCCCTCATTCCAACAATCACTTCTACTGCAGATTACTGCTAAATCTATGCCTCTATCCCTCATATGTTTCCTGAACTCCACTTCTATATCATCCACTGACTGCTGGGCATTTTGATCTGAATATTTTCATATGGTATTTTAAATTATACATGTCCAAAATGGAACTCCTTATCTGGAAGTCATCAAACAAAAGCTGCTTTGTGCAATGGTCAAAAGGGGATCCCTTCTAAGATATAGACTGGACTAGATAAGGCCTGATATTCCTCTGAAATCTTACCTAAAGTGTTGTGAAAAGGAAATCAAAGAAATGTCTGTCCTTAAAAATTATCTCCACAAAATGTTTCCCCTTTGCAGAAAAAGGAGAGGAGTTAGTTCTTTATGTTACTACAAACCAAACCCAATAAGGAAGAAGATGAGACTTGGGAATTTCAGATTAAGAGAATTTAAAAAGCAAAAAAGTAAAACATTTTTAAAAAGAGAGTTAATTTAGGGGCAGCTAAGTGGCACAGTGGATAAAGCACAGGCCCTGGATTCAGAAGGATCTGAATTCAAATCTGACCTCAGACACTTGACACTTAATAGCTGTGTAACCCTGGGCAAGTCACTTAACCCTTATTGCCCTGCAAAAAGTCCTTACTACAGATAAAATTCTATGAATTTATGACTGTGGCTTATTTATTTCTGTACTTTAGTCAATAGGGGAGAGAAACTCAATTATTAATGAAGGTTGCCAAGAGTTGCAGTTACAAAACAAGATTCAAATACTAGAATAATATCCCCTCTCCCTAACACAAACCCTATTTTAATTTTTTAAAAAGAGAGAAAAAGAGATCTTACTGGATTCATGAATGAGGCACCTGTTAAATTTAAAACTAAAACATCTGATATTATAAGTACCTAATAGCTAAAATATAGGTCCTCATTACAGATAAGATGGAGAGTGAAAATCCCCTTAGCATCCTGGTTTTAAAATATTTTGTCTGCTTACAAAATATTTTACCTGTCTGTAAGGAAAGCACAAATAAGATTTTTTGCTTCCTTTGATATATCATTATCATCAGGGAAGGTAAGAGAATTCTTGTGGTTCATAATTTTGCTATATGTCCCAACCAGTGAGTCTGCATAAAACGGTGTATCACCTGTAAAAGTAATATAGGAAATTAGACAAAATTTCTACCTTTAAACCATCAAAATCAAGCTTAAAAAGCATCCAAACTTATATGAAATACACGAGTTAAAGTGAAAAGACATCCATATTTGGTACCCCAAAAAGATTAATACATCAGGAAAAAATAACTAATAGCTAAATGATTAACTATTGATGCTTTTTGTTCCACATAAACCAAAATAGATTAGAAAAATAAAAGCTAAAGATAACAGTTCAATGACGAACTTTTAGGATAAATAAACTATGCTATAAATAAAGTTCTGTTTTACTCACCTACAAGCATTTCATATAAAAATACCCCAACTGACCACCAGTCACATTCTCGCCCATAATAGCCATCACCGCCTTGGGATTTTAATACTTCAGGAGAAATATAGTCAGGTGTTCCAACTGCTGTATCACATCGTACCATACCTTCCTATAAAAAGTGGTAAATCAGAGTATGAATCCAAATAAAGAAATAAACTCAGACATATAAAGGAATTTTTTTCTTTAATATAATATTTTTAGTATTATCGTAGAGAGGGAAATCAGTGAAGGCCTTCTTTCACACACTATAACCATCCAGCCTTCCCAATTATCCAGAAAAAGTATCTGTCAAGTTTCTCTCACACCGAGAATCTACTTGGAATCTTGAGGTTGATTTATTCTGCATATTTCTACAAACATGGCATTTCTTCTTTCCCACAACTAATCAAATTCCTCCAACTAAACCCCAAACCTTAAAATCTGTCCTGCAATAACACTACCTAAATAGGTGAAAAGCTCTTTCTCCTGCTACTTTGACAAATACTGTCATACTTATTCAACCTCATCACACTCTTTCCCCAGTCCTTATCCTTCTCTTTCCACCTTTACCACCGTGTCCCCTGCATCTGCATTCTATTGTTTAAAAACTACCTTGCACCCTCAATTTCTTCCTCTTTTATTTTCTGGCACTAAATGAAATAGGACACCCTTCACCACCATACTGAGTATGAGAACACATGGGTCCAGAATGACTCTAACTAATTCAGTATCCACCATCATTACACAACATCCCCATCTCTCCTTTCAAATTCACAGAATGAATGGATTATTTCACCCTATTTGGATCCTTATCCCAGCTATCTACTGACCTCTAAGACAGACCATCTCTTATCTTCCTCAATGAAAATCACTTAATTAACAGTCCTCAACTGAATTATTCCTGATAATGGAAAAAATTGATAGTGATGACTAACATACTGATCTCTCAAGTTCATCAACTTCCTCAACTGTGTTCCTTTATCTCTATTTGCCCTCAAGCCACCCAAAGAAGTGGCCACATTTTAGACTTCCCTGTTACCTAAAAGTTCTCTACTTCTAATATCCTTTAACTCTGAAATCCTTTTTTCTGAATATAATATCCTATTCTTTGTCTTCTGTCATATCACTCCTGCTGGACTTATATTTGTCCACATTACAACATTAGCCCCCTTAAAGCAAATTTTATGCACCTCTAGTATGATACCTCTTTTCTCATCTCCTCCATTATCCCTGTTCTGGCCTCCTTTTCCCTCCTTTAATGGTTTTGATTCCATAGTCAGTCACTGTTCTAAGATGATAACGGCTTAAGATTGTGAATGTTAAAAGGCCTATGAGAAGGCAGGCACACTGGTACATTGCTGGTAGAAGCATGAATTGATCCAACCACTGCAGAAAGCAATTTGGAATTATGTGGAAAAAGAATAAACTTACTAAACTGTTCGTACCCCTTGACCCAGCAAGCCTATGATCCCCAATGAGTTGAGCAACAAAAAATATTCTCAGCATCACTTTTTTTGGGGGGAGGGGGGAAATTGGGGTTAAGTGACTTGCTCAGGGTCATACAACTACTATGTGTCAAGTGTCTAAGGCTGGATTTGAACTCAGGTCCTCCTGAATCCAGGGCCAGTGCTCTATCCACTGCGCCACCTAGCTTCCCCTAGCATCACTTTTATAAAAGGTAGAAACTGAAAAAGTTGATGTCCATTAATTAAGGAACGACTGAATAAATCTTGGTATGTAAATGCAATGGAATGTTAACACATGATAAAAATGAACATAGGAATGCAAAGAAACATGAGAGTCTCACTGAACTCAAAGTGATGAAAGCAGAATAAAATAAATATAATTACTATAATAATATATAAACATATATAATAACGTTGAAGACAACAATAGAGGACAAAAGAAAATCAGATCAAGTGTAATGCTTAATATTGGTATCAGGTAAATGATGTCACAGCACACTTCCTTGTTT
Source organism: Dromiciops gliroides (assembly GCF_019393635.1). NCBI lineage: Eukaryota > Metazoa > Chordata > Mammalia > Microbiotheria > Microbiotheriidae > Dromiciops > Dromiciops gliroides. Next base: position 235,066,612 of record NC_057861.1, read on the forward strand.
TCAGAAGAGAAGTGATAGACAACCAATGAGAAATAGTGTCTACTCTCTTAGTCATGGCTGCTATACTGGGAGGTCTTGTTTAGAGCTATTTTGCTGTTTCTGTTTTAAAGGAGAGTATACTTTGGGTGGGAGCAAAGTTAAATAAAAACAAAACAAATTCATAAAACAATCTTTAAAAACACACTGTAGGGGGGCGGCTAGGTGGCACAGTGGATAGAGCACCAGCCCTGGATTCAGGAGGACCTGAGTTCAAATCCGGCCTTAGACACTTAACACTTACTAGCTATGTGACCCTGGGCAAGTCACTTAACCCCCACTGCCTCATCAAAAAAAAACAACCCACACTGTAGGGCACCTAGGTGGCACAGTGGATAAAGCACTGGCCCTGGATTCAGAAGGAACTAAGTTCAAATCCGGCCTCAGCCACTTGACACTTATTAGCTGTGTGACCCTGGGCAAGTCACTTAACCCTCACTGCCCTGCCAAAAAAACAAACATGGAATTTTATAACTCCTTTTGTAAATTTTTCTCTTCAAGCACATTATATGTATCTGTGTACATGGCTTAACATGTATTTACCACAATGCAATACACAAACAAAAGTTTAATAAAGGTTTACTGAATTAATATATGCTATATAATTTGTACAAAACTTACCCAATTATCAATTCTAAAAACTGCAACAAAACTTTCAGTGTAAAAACTGCCAAGGAGGATTTTCTCCTAATACATAATAAACTAAAAAATGTATGATCTTGGAAAAAGGTAATTTTTTACTATTTGGTTACTATTTTCTGATGAACCTTAAATATTAAAATAAAGTTCTATTTTAATGGGAACAAGTAGAATCCCTGCTTTTTTGGAACCATGAACAATAAAATGTAACTCAAAAATCCAAAGGCACAATAAAATGTAAAATTATAAACACACTGACAGAATTTGTTGGAGTCCAGTCACAATACTGATACAACTATGTAGTAATATTACAACTAATTCCATTTTCAGTTACCAATAAGTACACGTTATAAAGTTGTTATGAAGGATTTCATAAATCTGGCGGTCTACACTTACCCTAAATAGAGAGGAAAAAATAAATCATGAACGAATTCTTTATACAGCATTGCTACCATGGTATCCAGTTCAACAAATAAAGACAGTTCACGTCAATACTGTTGAAGCCCACATAAGGTTAGTTAATTTCTGTAACATTTTCTAACAAAGTAATTTTTTTCCTTTGGCTAAACCATGTTTATATCAAAATATACTAACCTTATTCATCTTCATACAAGTACCAAAATCAGCTAGCTTCAAGTGACCAGATTTATCCAGCAGCATGTTGTCAGGCTTCACATCTCTAGAGGGGGGAAAAAAGGCTAACTCATAAAATACTACAAAACATTTCTGGCAATGTCTCCCTATTATATAATGTGTTTTTAAAGTTAAGAAGTTAGAAGGAGTGTTATGTAAGCATTATTGATTACACAAATGACCTCTACATTAAACAGATTGTGATGAAAATTATATAATGATATATTGATATCTATTTTTAAAAGGAAATACAAGCCTATGAATTTTAAAAGATTTAATTTTTGAGTTATATTAGCTGAAAAAGAACCTCAATGCCAGGATAACTAAAATAATTTTTAGCTTTTTATTTTAACAAACCAAGAAAATGATTTTTAATTACTTAAATTCTTACCTATGAATAAAGCCCATCGAATGGATTGCATCCAAAGCAAGAACTACTTCTGCAGTATAGAAGCGAGCCCACTTTTCAGGCACATCATAGTTGCTCATTAAATTAACAAGATCACCACCAGGCATATATTCCATTACCATGTAGAGATACCGATCATCTTGGAATGCATAATATAGCTATTTAAGACATGAATACAAAAGTTATTTTATCAGAAGAGAATCAAGAAAAATGGTTATAATATACATTTTTTACTTATAAAAACATCAATTCAGGAGAATCGCTCTACATAGTGTCTCTCCCTAAATACTATATAGCAAATAGAGCATTATGGATTTAGAGTGAGAAGGGACTTCAAGGGTCCAGTAGTTCAACTCCCATTTTATATATGTGAAAACTAAAGTTTTTCCTGTTTAAATGGTGAAGTTTTGTTTTTTCTTCATTTTCTGAATTTAAAACTGAGAAGGAAACTCAATACACTACAGGTTTAACAAGGGGCTATCTATATCACTATATTTAAATCAGCATTTATAACCTCTTAGTACAGGTATGAGGGGCAGATGGGTGGCAAAGTGGATAGAGTGCTGGTCCTGGAGTCAGGAAGATCTCAGTTCAAATAGACACTTACTAGCTTCATGACCCTGAGCAAGTCACTTACCCTAACCCTAACCCTCTTTGCCTCAGTTTTGCCATTTGTAAAATAATGGCAAACCGCTCCAGTATCTTTGCAAAGAAAACACCAAATGGGGTGAGAAAATGTCAGATACAGCTGAAAACAACTAAACAACAACAGTACAGGTGTTAGTTCTTGAAGAAAAAAAAGGTTAGAAAATTACTCTTGGGGGCAGCTAGATGACGCAGTGGTTAAAGCACAAGCCCAGGGTTCAGGAGGACCTGAGTTCAAATCCAGCCTCAGACACTTGACATTTACCAGCTGTGTGACCCTGGGCAAGTCACTTAACCCCAACTGCCTCACGAAAGAAAGAAAGAAAGAAAGAAAGAAAGAAAGAAAGAAAGAAAGAAAGAAAGAAAGAAAGAAAGAAAGAAAGAAAGAAAGAAAGAAGAAAATTACTCCTTCCTTATTAAAAACCTGTCTTCAGACAGTGGTCTTCCTTTCATTATGTATTCAGTGTTCTACTGGCATAAGCTCAAAAAACATCAAGGTTTCCATTATAACATAAGGAAGCAACAGAGCAGCACTTTGATGATAAAACTACCATGCTTACTTAAAAAAGAAAAAGGGAAAAAAAACCCACTCCATTAAAAAACAACAACAACAACTTTCTAAAAGATTTCAAGGGCAATTTCCATTATTTTGATTCGGATCTGAAATTAAAGTTATGTACACCTTGTTGATCAGACCACAAAATCAAGGTAATACCACTTACCTGATGAAAATTTATTCTAATTTAAGGAAAAGTACTAGAGAAAAACAACCTGCTTAATGCTAGATTTAAAAATAGTATTCCATAAAAGAATGGTTAAGAAACTCTAGGAATTCTTACCTATGAATAAAACTTACTCAATAGATTGCATCAACTGCAAGAATACATCTGTTGTATAAAAGCAGGCCCACTTTTCAGGCACATTATAATTGCTCTCAACTCCATATAAATTCCTCAACTGTTTTACTATACCATGAACTTTAACTGCAAGTGATTATAATAGATATATTAAGTAATAAAAGTGCTGTTACTAAAGTTGCAAATGCTTTATTGTTTTGAATTAAGTTCCATGGGGAATTATGTGGTACAATGGACAGAGTGCTGGCTTGGAGACAGTTCAAATCCAGCCTCAAACACTTAGCAGTTGTGTGACCATGGACAAGTCACTTGCTCTCAATCTGTTTCAGTTTCCTCAAATATAAAATAGGGACAATAATTGCACCTAACTCCCAGGGTTGTTGTGAGGATCAAATAAGATAATACTTTTAAAGCACTTAGCACAGTGGCAGACCTACAGAAGGTGTTTAATGAGTTCTTCCTTCTTTCCTTCCTTCCTTCCATATTCTTCCCTTCTTCCTATTAAGACATATATGCTCAAAATAAAATAAAACAGTAACATAACTATACCTGAACCACCCAAGGGCTGTTAGCAAAAGCCATAATGTCCCGTTCTTCCCAGAAGAAAGCAGAATCTGATCTCTTAATCATCTCAAATTTGCTCAGCAGCTTCATAGCATACACCTTCTTGGTGGATTTATGCCTTACCTTTAAAACAAACGTTTTGTTTTAAATAATTATAATATCTTAGATAATTAGGCATTTCTAAATTTTAAGAACTCACAATAAAGTGCTCCAATTTACTAAATGAGTATAACTCCAAGAGATCTGATAAATACTTCAATTTGACAAAGTTATTTCAACAGTTACTTCACTTATTCCTTCTTTATATATATATATACATTTTTTATATAAATATTAAATGTATATTTAACAAATTATATTGGACTCATTCATTTTAATAAAAAATAAAACTTTATTGCACACATAAATTTCTGAAAATCTTTGACTATTGTCTTGTGCTGTGCAATTACATAAAACAAAAATTAACATCCAGGTTAATTATTAGTGTAAATCAAAACTAATCAAACTGACAAACCAATATCCATCTTCACTTTCCTCCACCCACTTTTGATGCCTAGTCTTTATTATTTTCTTTCTACAATGAAATTACATGGGAGAAAAATACCACCTGTTTCAGTGATGAACACAATTTCTGTATTAAAGGAACTAGGGTAGCATCCAATTTAAGTGATTTATTTTTATACTCCTAACTAGAACTCCCATTCTTACTCCTAGCTGACTTCATAGGGCAGCTATGAGTAGTTGAACAGTAGCTTGGAAGGAAGAGCCCAGGAGAAGAGCCCAGGTCATCTATGCTTAGTTAGACTGCGCTATTTAACATTTTTAGCAATGATTTAGATAAAGGCATACAAGATCTCTTTACTCTTGCAAATGACCCAAAGCTAGGAAGAGATAACTAACTTTGGATAGCGAGGTCAGGATTCAAAACAGGCTAAAACATTCGGCTGAATCTATAAGATGAATTTAGTAAAGATAAACAGAAAATCTTATTGTTACTTAGTTTCCAAAACTCACCTTCATAAGTTTAAAATATGAAAATAAAGCATGGCTAGAAAGCAGTTGAAGATAAGGGGTTTCCTGAATTGCGCACTCAGTGAATCTACAGTAGGATATGACAGCCAACACATTTAATGGCTGTTTTGCAGGAAAGCATATGATCTGAGGAGTGAGTCAGATAACATTTGAAGTATTATGTTGAGTTTGGACACCACAGTTTACAAAGGAAATTTGATAAATAGGAGAATGTCCAGGAGGGAAATAAGAATGTTCAAAGACTTTGAATCAAACAATCAGCATTTCTATCAGCATCTATATCATATGAAACTTGATTGAAGGCACCTCGGAATTTTTAGCTTGCATAGATAGGGAGAATATGATAGCTATATTGAAGTATAGGAAGGCTGTCATGTAAAAGAAATTGAATTTATTCGTTTTAATTAACAGACAAGAAGTAGAAGCAATGGGCAGAACTTACGATAGAGGCAAATTTCAGTTGAAAAACTTATAGTTATTAAAAAATGGAATGCACTTGGAGCAGCTAGGTGGCCACAGTGGACAGAGCACTGGCCCCTGGAGTAGGAGTACCTGAGGCCTCAGACACCTTAACACATACTAGCTGTGTGACCCTGGGCAAGTCACTTAACCCCAATTGCCTCATTAAAAAAAAACAAAAACAAAAACAAACAAAAATAATGGAATGCACTGCCTCAGGAAGTAAAGGTTCTTTTCTTATAGGTGTTTGGCAGCAGCATCTTAAGTAGTTTTGGTGGGAAGATAGAAACAGATAGATAATCAAGAGGAAATTAGGTATGAAGGAGAAGAGGAGGGAAATGGGGGGGGTGGTGGAATTCCATACACAATAGTTATCTTAACTCCCAGACTTTTTAAACTCTTCTAAAAATTATCAGGTCATTAAGTTTCACTAGTTTCCTTATTTTATGGTGCTATCTTTAGCACTGTCCCCAAAAAGGTCCAATCGGTGAAACCTACTCACGCATTCCATATTTATTAAACTTACTTCTTTGTAGAGAATAAAAAGGAAACAGTACTTGATCCTAACTAGAAAAAAATGAAAGCAAGTATTCTCCTTTTGGATAAAGGTTTAACTTGCATTATTCTTTATTATGCCCAAACACAGAACCCCCCCCCCCCATTTTCCAGCTTCCCTTTATGCATTCTCTCTAGTCATTAGAATGCTGGCTTGTAATTGTAAACCCAGAAATTAGCAGAGTGCCTATCTCCTAGTAAATTCACCCCAAAATGCTTTATCTATCTCGGATTAGATTTTTAGTAAGTAAAGGAACCTGGAATAAATGTGTGTTCAAAGAAATCTACCAAAAGAAATTCAATACATGAGAAAGCCCCTGATGCATAATGCACACTAAATATCATTAAAAAACCAACATTTCATTTTGTCTGTCAAATTCGAAAGAAAATTGCTGTGAAAGCAAATGACCTAGCAAACCACTAAGGTTACCATGTCAGGGCAAATGCCAGTCGGGCCTTAGATTCACTTTAGAGAATGAAGGCTGGGGTGGTACCACATGAGGGAAGGAAATTATAGTATTATAATCTGTCACTGCCCCACAATCCTGCTACTTAGGCAAGCTATCTAATACTTATCAGATAATCGATTCTTTACTAATAGCAGATTCTACTCCTGAAGCTTCAATTTTCCTTCTTTCCTATGCATGGATCCTAAGAGTTTTCTATGGAAAATACAACAGTTGCAGTTTTGAATTTTACCCCCCAAAATTCGCATACTTACTTTTTTCCAGGAACTAGGCAAACAAACTTCAAAAGTGATCAGTTTTTTAAAAATCCAATAATCTCAAATTAAAACTGAACAAACACGGGCACTCTTACCAAAATAATATATCATCATCAAGTTCACTGAAGTAACCTACCAATTGCACTTCTCCAAATGCACCTCTACCAATCACTTTCCTACTTCATAATCTTCAGCTTTCATGCGCAAATCTCTAATTTTATTTATTGTGTCTTTATCTGTGTAAAGAGAAAAGGTAGAATAAGTATTAATTATTTTAAATTTCATTTATTCCACATTCCATCTCATATTCAAGTTTTCAAAAAACAAAAAAATCAAAAAGGACTGACAATTTCTCTGTTCAATAAACCAGGCAAAAGGATTATTTTTAAAGGCTTTTTAAGCTTATAATTCTTCTCTCTACCTAATAGTAACACAGTAAAATAAAATCTTAGCCACAAAAATACAAATAATGAAAACAGAAGATAAACAGATGTTGGATGGTTAATTTACCACGAAACATTAATAAAAATTAAAATCAAAATGCCTTTAAATCAATAAAGCAAGAAGTAATATGCTACTGCTCTAACTCAATGGGATAAATTTTTTATCTTCCTAACCAATATTTAAACCTTTCCCCCCTTTTTAAAACAGTACAAATAAATGACTAAGATGTTACAAACAGGTACAAGAAACACTAACCTAATCTGCACCTTCAGCACTTGTTTCATTATGCTTCTCTATTTGAAACTCAATTTTAATTTAAATCAGCAGTGGGAATCACTGTAACTTATTTAATATAAACCTGTCATGCTATAAACTACAATAATTTACAAATTCCCAGTGGATAGATACTTTAATTCCAATTTGGGTCATGGGTTAAAATAAGGCTATTTTAATCCACATGGGTCAACACTGGCATGAGATTACATGGAAAAGCTTCATATTTCAGAGTTGTACAAAACACAGACAACTATTAAACTTCAAGTCCCAGGTTCTAATAGAAGTTGCATGGTATAACTGCTTGTTTTGCTTTAAAGAAAATTGTTTTTTTTTTAAAAATCAAACATATATACAGGGGGTGGCTAGGTGGCGCAGTGGATAAAGCGCTGGCCCTGGATTCAGGAGGACCTGAGTTCAAATCCGACCTCATGACACTTGACACTAACTAGCTGTGTGACCCCTGGGCAAGTTGCTTAACCCCATTGCCTCCCCCCCCCCAAAAAAAAAAAATTAAAAAAAAACCAAAAAACAAACATATATACATACACATATACATGTACCTACATGTTCAGTTCAGGCATTTTTCAGTTGTGTCCCTATTCTATTGTAACCCTTTTTGGGTTTTCTTGGCAGAGATAATGGAGTAGTTTGCTGTTCCTTCTCCAGCTCATTTTACAATGAGGAAACTGAGGCAAACTGGTTAAGTGACTTGCCTAGGGTCACACAGCTAGTGAGTGTCTGAGGTCAGATTTGAACACAGGAAGATATACTCTTCCTGACTCCAGGCCCATCAGTCTGTTCACTGTGCCACCTAGTTGCTCCATATACATATACATACACATATACTGCAGCTTCTATATATGCCTACCTGCAGACAAGGTTTATCACCTACTCATGATAAAGTATAATACTAGGCATTATAATATGTATATAAAGTGATAAAGAATAATCTAAACAAACTAGTCAAAGAAGAATAAGTATTTTTAAAATATACCTCGATGAATGTCAATTTGCAGCACAATTTTTTTTAATTGCATGTTATCATTATCTATCTAGCATTAGAACATATTATCTACCTGATATAGAGAAAACAGCACTGAACATGAAAGCAAAATCTCTGGTTTCAAATCCAAGCTTTGCCATTTAACCCTTATGACTGGAATTTTCTGTTTAAAACCATTAAAACAACGTTTCAGTACAGAATGTTAGACTTTTTCCCAGTGTACTAGTAGTTTTAGTTAATTCCTTTTTCTATCTTAGTTAAGAAAGCAGATAGTTTTTATTGGCATCTTTTGTTTTTACATTACAGATAGTTGACACTACTGAGCACCACATCAACTAAATATGCTTCTCTTCTCCCCTTTATTTCAGAGATGCTCCACTCTCATTGGTCCTCTATTCTCTGCTTATCTGTCTCTTTTTGGCGGGCAGGGGTGCTACTCCTCTTTTAAAATAATGTAGGCACTCCCTAAACTTGTCCTGTTCCCCATCTCTTCTATATGGTCTTCCTTGAAAAATCAGATTCACTCCCAGTTTTAAATGTAGATAGATCCTCAAATCTATCGCCCAATTCTAACCTTCTTAAAAAATAAGTCTGACAATGTTATCCTTCTGGTTTAGGAACCTTCACTGGCTCCCTATTGCCAATTAGGATAAAAATACAAAATCCTCAGCTTGGCGCTTGAAGCCTTATACAATCTGTCCCCTAGCCTACCTTTCTTGTTTTACAGCATATAAATCTCCTTTATAATCTACAATCCAGTCAAATTGCCCTACTTGTCCTCAAACACTGGACTCTGTTCTCTTGCTTCCTTGACATTACAGTCTATCCCAAGTACCTACCTCTGCAACGCACTGTCCACTCACCCCGAAATCTTAGAATCCCAAGCTCCCTTCAGTCAGTTTCATGTGCCTCTATCCAGAGGGGGAGCATTACTTTTATCTGTTACAAAAATCCCTCCATGTAAAAACAAAAAATTCCTTAAAAACAAAGATGATTTTTCATTTTGTTTAGGAGAATGGCATGTCGTATCTTCTATATCTGAGGACAGAAAAATTCATAACCAAGCACAGAGTAGAAAAAAATTACAAAAATGATCTTTTGGAGTTATGCAACAAAATAATTGTTTAGTCCCAAAATGGCAAAGATAGAAAGATTACATACATAAAACACCTTTTTGGAGGGTGAGGGTGGGGAGGGGGTGATGTGTATGGAGGCAGCTAGGTGACACAGTGGATAGAGTACCTGAGTTCAAATACTGCTTCAGATACTTACTAGCTGTGTGACCCTGGAGCAAGTCACTTAACGTTGTTTGTCTCATCAGCAAAATGAGCTTAGAGAAAGAAATGGTAAACCACTCCAGTATCTTTGCAAAGAAACCCCAAAGAGGTCACACAAAGAGTTGGACATGACTGAACAACAACAAATGTGTAGGGGAGGGGGAATAACCTAATATAGATCTTTTAAATGAGACGGCAGCATGGCAGACGGTAGACGAGGCTGGTTCTTCTTAAGAGTAAGCAAGATTTTAAGGGGCCAAGCTAGGTGGCGCAGTGGATAGAGCCAACCAGCCCTGTGAGTCAGGAGTACCTGAGTTTCAAATCCGGCCTCAGACACTTGACACTTACCTAGCTGTGTTGACCCTGGGCAAGTTGCTTAACCCCAAGTGCCTCACACCTCCGCCAAAATTTTTTTTTTTCTAAAGTACGTAAGCAAGTATTTTGGTCCAGTCTGCCTCTGACACCAACTAGCCTGTGTGATCTGAGCCCCAGAAAACCCTATATAAAACTACAAAGAGGCAGAATTATTACTGATTCACATTGGTAGATGGAATTTTTTCCCCTTTAAGTCTTTTATACCAGTGAAATCAAAAGGCTCTAGTCTGATTGAGGACACCTATATTTAATCTTCCCCTTTGTAACTAAGAAAACAAGCAAAAGACCTTAGTAGCCTTGGAAAGAACAGCAATTCGGGACACCAATCTTGGAGCATCTGCTTTCTCATTGTGTCTCCTCTCATGGGGGATAGATGAGAGTACATTCTGATAGGTGAGACTGGACCCTATACTGGTCTTAAGGGGAAGATAAGGAAAGACAAAGTTCGTTACTATTCTTATTTCTTCTTCCCTTGTCTTCCAAAACTCAATCTCAAGCCCTATTTTGCATTACCAAATGCAATCAGAACATGTTTGTTCCTGTTCGCCTCATAATTTCTCAGGAGCTATGGGGCAACTAGGTGGCACAGTAGAAAAGCACTGGCCCTGAAGTTGGGAGGGACGCCCAAGTTCCAAATTTCACATCAAACACTTACTAGCTGTGTGATCCCTGAGCAAATCACTTAACCTCAATTGCCTTTAAACATCCACAGGCCATCTGCAATTGTCCTGATTATCTGTCTGCCACTGGATCCAAATGACTCTGGAGGAAAGAATGAGGTTTTATGACTCTGCACGGCCCTCCCTCACTTGATCCAAACTCACTGCAACTCATGACCACTCACCCTGATTGTCATGGTCCTCTTCAAGAATGAAGGACAAACAACAACAACAACAAAATAGATACAGGAGCTTAATTAAGTTAACACTAATGACTTGATAATAGGTTTCTGTCAGGTATTCTCTCCTTAATAGGAAAGTCCATGTATAAAAAAATGAGATGATTAATTTTACAAAAATGTCATTGGATTAGCCTTGTTAGCTGTATGCTATGTTACTCTTCAGTCATTTCAGTAATATATGACTCTTGTGACCCTGTGGACTTCTGTCCATGGGGTTTTCTTGGAAAAGATACTGAAGTAGTTTGCCATTTCCTTCTCCAGATCATTTTACACAGATGAGAAATTGAGGCCAACAGGGAAGGAAGAAAAGGAAGAGAAGTCAGCAAAGACAGATCAAAGACCGAAGAGGATAACCATGGAAAGTACATTTTAAAGTAACCAAAAGAAGAGTAAATTTTGAGGAGTGAGTTTTCTATGTTAAATATTAAGTTGCGGTCAAAGAGGACAAAGACAATTTTTTTAATTCACCAAATTTGGAAAGAAAAAACTCTAGTAACCTTTGAAGTGAAGTTTCAGGTGGAGTGTTAGGGATGGAAGCCAGACCTAGAGGAAAAAAAGGAATAACTGAATTCAAGTTCTTGTCTTCTAGGCCTTGCCTGAAATAACTTCATACTCCTCTGAGGATTACACTTAATTTTCTAATTACATTTTCACAATGTACCATGTACACACACACACACACACACACACACCACACACACCACACCACACCCACACACACGACTCTCTCTCTCTCTCTCTCTCTCTCTCTCTCTCTCTCTCTCTCTCTCTCTCCCTCCTCCCCCCCCCCCACTGGGCCTGTAAGAGGGGTTTGGTTTAACCTTTTAATAACGAATTTTTATTCTGACCTTAAAACATGAAATTTTTAGCAATATTACAGTGCTTTAAAATTTGCAAAGGTTTTTACATATGTTTCTGATTCTTACCTTACTCAGTTAGGTACGCACAATCAAGCTAACAAATACACACAATGATCATGTCAAAAACAACAACAAAAAAGCAAAAAACCCACAAACAACTGATTCTTTCTTTACTGAGTTCAATTATCATCTCTCTCTCTCAGGAGAGTTCTTACTACTTAAAGATTCTCTTGAAATACCCCTTTCACCTTCCTTTCAGCCCAATATTACATTATATTGCTATAATACAATTTGTTTAGCCATTCCCCAACAGAATAGGCACCATTCTAGATTCTAATTCTTTTCTCCCTCCATTCCAAATCTTTAATCTCACCCAAATTATTAGGAAGTTTGTTCCTGTTGTTCTTAATTTCTGTTCTGTCTATTCTAGTTCTTAAGGAAACCCATTACTTGGTAAGAGTTACATCCTTCTCTTATAAACTATTCTCTTTCTAATTCATTGCTCCCAAGTTTCTGTTTTATTTTTATGTCTCTTGTGCTTCATTTCTTCTAGGTATTCAATGTTTGTCCTTGTGAAAATCTATTTTTTCATTAGAGTCTCTGCTTAAAGTTGTTACAGCTATTCTCTCCTTTGGAGAGATTTCTAAATTTACAACAATTTTTTTTATGCTGGTAGGTGTTTTCTTGGGTTTCCCTGATACTCCCTGATGTGCTTTTTTTAAGTGAGTGTATTGGCCTAGTTGGTCTTACCCTCAATCAGTTGGGCTCCTGTATTTCTGTTTTTGTTTTTTTTTAATTTTTTGCAGGGCAATGAGGGTTAAAGTGACTTGCCCAGGGTCACACCAGCTAGTTAAGTGTCAAGTGTCTGAGGCTGGATTTGAACTCAGGTCCTCCTGGATCCAAGGCCAGTGCTTTAACACGGAGCCACTAGCTGCCCCCCTAGGGCACCCTGGATTTCTGAATGAAAAAATCCCTTTTCTTAATACATTCTACAGAAGGACAAAGAATATAAAGAGAAAGATACAATAATCTGACAAATGAGAGAAACTAATTACTTGGGAGATGAAGAAAGGCTTCATGAGGAATAGTCTACCTTTCAGATCTTTGGAAAGGAAAACAGTTTATGACCAAACAAGAGATAGAGAATATTATGAAATGCAAAATGGATGATTTTTTTTTACATTAAATTTTAAAGTTTTTGTACAAACAGAAGCAATGCATCCAAAATTAGAAGGGAGGCAGAAAGCTGGGAAATAATTTTTATGGCCAGTACTTCTGTTAAAGGCCTCATTTCTAAAATATATTGGGAACTAAATCACATTTATAAGAATCCAAGTCATTCCCCAATTGAGAAATGGTCAAAGGATATGAACAGGCAGTTTTCTAATGAAGAAATCAAAGCTATCTATTGCCATATGAAAAAATGCTCTAAATCGCTGTTGATTAGAAAAATGCAAATTAAAACAACTCTGAGGTACCACCTGACACCTATCAGATTGGCTAATATGACAAAAAAGGAAAATAATAAATGTTGGAGAAGCTGTGGAAAAATTGGAACACTAATGCATTGTTGGTGGAGCTGTGAACTGATCCAACCATTCTGGAGAGCAATTTGGAATTATGCCCAAAGGGCGATAAAGCTGTGCATACCCTTTGACCCAGCAATACCACTTTTGGGTCTTTTCCCCAAAAAGATAATAAAAAAGGGGAAAGGACCCACATGTACAAAAATATTTATAGCTGCTCTTTTTGTGGTGGAAAGGAATTGGAAATTGAGGGGCTGCCCATCAACTGGGGAATGGCTAAACAAGTTGTGGTATATGAATGTAATGGAATTCTATTGTGCAGTAAGAAACGATGAGCAGGAGGAATTCAGAGAAACCTGGAAGGACTTGCATGAACTGATGATGAGTGAGATGAGCAGAACCAGGAGAACACTGTACACAGTATCATCAACATTATGTGTTGATCAACTGAGATTCTTCTCACCAATACAACAGTACAAGAAAGTTCCAAAGGACTTTTGATGGAAAAAGCTCTCCAAATCCAGAAGAAAAAAAAAAAGAACTGTGGAATATGGATGCTGATTGAACCATACTATTTCTTTTGGTTTGGGTGCTTTTTTGAGATTTTTCCCTTTTTGCTCTGATTCTTCTCTTATAACATGACTAATGCAGAAATATGTTTAATGTTATTGTACATATAACCTTTATCAGATTACCTGCTGTCTTGGGGAGGTGGGAAGGGGGTAGAAAAATGTGAAATTGGAAATCTTATAAAAACAAATGCCGAAAACTATCTTTACATGTAACTGGAAAATAATAAAATTCTTTTATTAAAAAGAAGGAAGTAAGCAGCACATGAAGCTCATTCTAAATGGATACAGAATTAGGAAAAACAATTTATTTTATAAACAAAGACACTGTAAAATGAATGATGTTGAATTCTGATCAACACAGTGATTAACCATAATTCCCAAGGACTGATGATTCAGAATACTTCCTACTTCATAAGAGATATGATGGTGTAGATGTATATAGATATATGCAATGTTGGACATAGTTAATATAGGAATTTTTTTTTTTACTTAACAATAAACATTTGTTGGCCAAATTTTAAAAAAAGAAAGAAAGAAAGGCTTCATGGAGGAAGTAGCATCTGAGGTGAGCCTTAAAGAATGTTAAGTAGTCATAGTAGAGAGTGAGTAAATTCCAAGCATGAAGAAGAAAAATCATGGAAGAAGATGAAATACTGAGTTCTAAGAATAAGCAAGTAAATCTGGCTGGAATAAAGGGCAAATGAAAGGGGATAACATAAAATAAGTAAAAAAGCAGAGTATGGCCAAACAGTTAGGGTTTTAAATGCTAACCTGAGAAGATCTTATTTTAATCTAGAAATAACAGAGAACTACTGACAATTCATGAAAAAGAGAAGCATGGTCAGGCTTGTGATTTAAAAAGGATATTCTAGCAGTTTTGGAGAGGATGGATTGAAGCAGAAAATGAATGACAGTAGGGAAGATAACTAGAAAGCTACTGTAATACTAGCGAGTCAAAAGGAAAAATTCCCAAGGATAGAATAAAAGGTATAAATAGAAGAGTTAGCCTTAGAAAGGGGGATCACCTCTATGTCAGAGAAGAGAACAACTAGAAGTAAAAAAGGGATGACCATACAGTAGTTCTGAGCTATAGAACAGAGAGAAAAGGGAGCTTACAATGTATAATGTCTATTTTCTAAGTCAAGTAAGTCAAAAGAATTCAACTGAGAAGGGTGTGGCAACAGGTGATGACAGAACCGAAGAGTTATATGTTGTCTCCCCTGATAGAATGTAAACTTCTTGAGGACAAGAATGGTTTCATTTTTGGTTCTATATTCCCAGAACAAAGTACAGAGCTTAGTCAATATTAACCACTTAACTGTTTTTGATTATTTGCAACAAATATGGTAAGGAACACTACAGTCAATAAGAGAGTAAATCTGAGCACAAGATCCAGGTGAAAGGAAGAAGGGATGGGGTGTAAAACACAAAGAGCAAAATTAGCTTTAATGAAGCATGAAAAATGGCCCTTTGTATAATTAGATACTACTCTAATTTAAAAATGAGTATATTGTAAATTAATTCAACAAACTCCATTTAATTCACTTACATTTATCTAATAGATATACAGAATTACATAGGGCTTTACATATCAAAAATATACTTTAAATACAAATTGAAAGTGAATCAATAATAATAAATTAGTTCTCACAATAATCCTGTAAAGTAGGTGCCATTATCCCCATTTTACAGATGAGAACCCTGAGGTAAAGAGAAGTTGCCCAGGGTCCCACAGCTACTAAGTGTCTGAGGATTTTCATTCCTGCTTCCTAACTCCATGTACAGAGCTCTAACCACTATGCTCCCTCAACATCATCTCAATAGTTCTAACAGACTAAGGTATACAAGTTAAATTCCACAGTCAATTCCGAAAATAGCATTTGAGTCTCAGTACAAACATAAATACCCCCAAAATAAACCTGTAAATATCAAAACTGTGTTTCTGTCTCAATAGAACTTTACAGGTGATCAATTTTTCACTTAAAGAGTTCGATGCTAATTTTTGGACAACTTTTCAGCCATATCAAAAAACGGTGCCACCTGACACCAAAGACTATATTACAACCTTCTAAACAGGAGTCTTTTCAAGAATCTTTTATACATAATTAATTACTATCTATTGTAATAGAAGACAAGCATGGAATCACATGAAAGATAAACAGTTTATAACTTCTGAAACCCTTTCCATTTTATCTGTTATGTATTCTTTTTTTATGCATACAATCTTTTACAAGTGTTATAGCAATAAAAGTGATAATTCTCCTCCTCTCTGACCCTATCTAATCTTATGTTGGAAACTTTAATGAACAAGTGTTTTCTAACCACAGAATGAAAAGAAGAAAGAATATGAATTATGCAAAATGGATACGTTTTTAAATAAAGTGACATTTGGCTATATACATGTATGTCATTAATTATTATAGATGATTACTTACATTTGCTTAAAAAGTTGTCAACATTTTTGTTTTTTCTTAGTGCAGGAAAATCCAGATCATATACCAAAGCATCCAATCCATCCTAAAAATCAAACCAAAAAAAAAAGATTAGTTTTCTTGACTATCTGAATAAAACTTTTTCCACATTTATGCTCATGACATAAGATAAATGCTTTTTTTTTGGGGGGGGGGAGGCATATTTTTTAAGAACATCCTCAATACAATGAGCAGCCAGGAATCCGCTCGTATTGGCACTGGAAGAAATGGAAAGCCACCTTGAGGTAATTTTTCACACATGGATACTTATTAGAATGCTCTATTTAAAAATTCAAACCCAGATATCTGTCCAAAATATAACTTAAGGAATCACTTCTATGGCACTTTTCTTCCATTCTACTTTAGGAAATTACTTATTTCACTTTGGGCTGATTTTACTTAGCAATTGCTGAAGTGAGTGACTTCTTTTTTGTTTTGTTTTTCTTTGGTGAGGCAATTGGGGTTAAGTGACTTGCCTAGGGTCACACAGCTAGTTAAGTATCTGAGGCCGGATTTGAACTCGGGTCCTCCTGAATCCAGGGCCGGTGCTCTATCCACTGAGCCACCTAGCTGCCCCGAAGTGAGTGACTTCTCAATGACTTCTTTCCCAACCCCCTCAACATTTACAGCGTCTTTTAATGATAATGTATTACATTTGCATAAGACTTAAGAACTTAAATAACGGAAAGCACTAGATTTGGAGTCAAAAGAAACCTGGGTCCAAATCAGCTCCAATATGGGTAAGTCACAACCTCATGCAAACCCAATATCTTTGTGAAATAAGGAAAATACCAAACACCCAATTCACAGATTTACTGAAATAACATATGTAAAGAATCAAGAGAATCTGAGTGTGTGTGTTGGGGGGGGGGGGGTTGTCATATAATTTACCTGGTACCTGAACAGGAGATTCACCTCTAAAATTTGCCCAGGAGATGTTTATTCATCTTTTTGTCTGGCAAGCTCTGGTGAGGAAGAACCCACTATCTTAGAGTATTATGTAAACCTTGGAGAGGTATAGAAATATCGATTGCCATTACTTTGGGGGGTGGGGGGGGGGGCAGGGCAATGAGAGTTAAGTGACTTGCCCAGGGTCACACAGCTAGTAAGCATCAAGTGTCTGAGGCTGGATTTGAACTTAGGCCCTCCTGAATCCAGGACAGGTGCTTTATCCATAGTGCCACCTAGTTGCCCCTGCTATTACTATTTTTTTGGGGGGGTGGGGCAATGGGGGTTAAGTGACTTGCCCAAGGTCACACAGCTAGTAAGTGTGAAGTGTCTGAGGCCAGATTTGAACTCCTGGATCCAGGGCCAGTGCTTTATCCACTGTGCCACCTAGCCGCCCCTTGCTATTACTCTTAAATCTAAATATTATTTGTGTGCATAAAAACCCAACAGTAAAACGAACAGGTTTTTGACAGGGAAAAAAATTAATTAAATCCATTTCAATCACTGCTTCTTAGCTGATTTCATCACACCAATCTATCTAGCTGTTAGAGATATCTTTCTGAATCACAATCTTTTCAACATTTATCCCCCTCTTCAAGGATTTATAGCAGATCCCTATTGTTTGAGGCTATTGTTCTCAAATTATGCACTGCAGCACCCCAGGGTAGCATGGGATACTGATGTGATAAAAAATTAGTACTGCTCAAAAATCAACATGAAACAGGAAATGATGGTAATGGTGTCCAATCTGATTCCACATACACTGTCCAACAAAAGGGCACATTCCATTAGTAACTGTAGGTATTTAAGAATGAAATAAAAATATTAACTTAAAATACTTAAAGTTGTTTGGACCAAACTATTTAATAAACAGAAGTGTTAGGTGTTTCTTTTAGCATATTGGTGCCATGAAAAAATTACTGCGATAGTAAGGGCATCATGAACAGAGAAAATTTGGGAACCTCTGGTATAGCCCTTCACATCATCCAAACAAACTACTCCACCGTATTTCCCTATGGTCCCACTATTTCCAACCAGTATAATTTACATACCAACTTTCATCTCTAGGAATATACACAATGACAGACAAATCAGACTCTTAGTACTCTCATATACCAGATATATATTATAAAGCAGTAATAGTACTGGATTTAAAAGACACAATAGAATTTATAGATCTAAATATGTGTTGGCCTTCAAATAATTGCCTTATTCCAAAAATGCTACTTTTAATAAAAATATTTTAAATCCCAAACTCTTTTTAAAATTGCCTTTAAAACTGATTTACAAACATAATCATGTTCCTTTATGGTCATTTCTCCCCATGCCCCCTTTTTGTCCTTAATTATAGACCTTATTCTCCAAACTTCATTTTCAATGACTTTGGGCTAAGAAATCCACTACCACTGTATATTCAAAAGAATATGATGCAAATTCTAAACATAATTCCTAAAGAGAAACTCCAGAAATAAGCTGAAGAAAAACATAATGCATTGAATAAATGAATAGCTTCCTAATGAAAGGGTTATTACATCTTGGAGACCAGAAATTTCACTGTGACACCTCCTATTATCTTTAGCACAATATTACTTTAAACTACAAAAGCGCCCTTTGTCTCACATGACAAACTTTTACTAACTTGTAACTTATTTTTTCAAGTCCACAATCCTGGAAAGAATTTCTTGGAGTGGGATAAAAGTGGGGACCCACAGGGGGTCTCCCTGGGTTTTCCCAGCAACCATGACATATGATAGACCTAACTCTACTTTGATTTAAGGCTTTGCCCATACAAGGAGAGGTGAGGTAAAAAGCATAGACAGGCGCAGGAACATGAGCCACTGACCATTTTAGGTTTTTGACTCAACATGTACAAGGCCTAGGAAAAATACTGGCCGTAGATGTTCAGCTCTCACTTTTATTCCTGTCAACAGTCATTGAAGAGACTCCTACAAGACTTCAGTGACATACTAATCTGGATCTTGACTTGAGGTTGAGAACAATGTTCAAGAGACAACCCCTTTCTCAGAGTGACAACACTCATTTGAATGTATGTTTCTCCCCCAAAAGAGAAAAAGACCTATTGGTACACAAATATTTCTAGCAGCTCTTTTTGTGGTGGCTAAGAATTGGAAATCAAAGGAATGCCCATCAATTGGGGAATGGCTAAACAAACTGTAGTATATGATGGTGGCGGAATATTATTGTGCTATAAGAAATGACAAGCAGACGAATTTCAGAAAGTCCTGGAGACTTGTATGAACTGATGTCTAGTGAAGTAAGAAGAACCAGAGAACACTGTGCACAGAGACAGCACATATTGTTAGATGAAGACACTGTGAATGACTTGACTGTTCTCAACAATACAACAATCTAAGACAAATCCCAAGGACTATTGATGAAAATACCTCATCCACCTCCACTGATATTGATGGAACAGACTGAAGCATGCTATTTTTCACTTTTTCATTTTTTCTTTTAATCAAGTTTTCTTGTACAAAATTACAAATATAGTAATGTTTTATATAATCATACATGTATAATCCATATCTGATTGCTTACTGCCTCAAGGGGCGGGGGGAGGAGGGATAAAAATTGGAATTCAAAACTATAAAGAAAAACGTTATTACATGAATGTTTCCTAACTCTTCAAAAACACAGTATGAGGTGCAGTGGATAACCCACCGGTCCTGGATTCAGGAAGACCTGAGTTCAAATCCAGCTTCAGACACTTGACACTTACTAGCTGTGTAACCCTGGGCAAGTCACTTAATCCCAATTGCCTCATCAAAAAAACAAAACAAAACAAAACACACAGTATGAAGTTACTTTCATTCAAGAAATGTTATCCCCCATCTAATATATGCAAGATATTGCTAGGCCTTATGAGATATATGAAGTTTTATAAAAAAGTTTTATAAAAAATGGCACTCAAATGCTTTACAATGTAATAATGTAATACAAGAAGTGAAGTTTGTATACAAAATACTATATAATTTGCAAAAAGTGTTAGAGGAGTTCAGAAGAGGCCAAGATCACCTCAGACTGGGAAAGATCAAGAAAGGTTTCATGGAACCTGAAATGGAAGCATCTTTCTTAGGTCTTGAAGAACAAATAGGATTTTAACGGAGAAATGGGGTATTGAGTGGACATTCCAAAAAAGAGGAACAACTTAGACAAAGATCCAGAGGCAGAGTGTGAAATATGTTCATGGAAAAATAAAGCACAGTTTTACTATAGTACAAGGTTTGTGGAGGGGAGTAGCAGATAGATAGTACCAGAAAGGTAAGCAAGGGGTAGATTATATAAGTATTTGAATGCCAGGCTAAGGAGCTTGGGCCTTATTTAGTAGGTGAATGGGAATCAGGAAAGGCAAGTGAAGATTAAGATTTCACTTAAGGAAAATTAAACTGGCAACACTGTAAAAGATTAGTTGCAAAAAGGAGGAGAGGTTGAAAACAAGATAAAACAACTTAGCAGGCTATAGCTACAGCATGAGGTAATAACGGTTTGAACAAGGGTGGTGGCTTTATTTAGTAATTAAAAGGAATAAACAGACCAGAGAGATAGCCTAAAAAATGATTTGACAAAACTTAGTAACTGAGGGGAGAAGGGCAGGCAAGCTCACAGATGATGTCTCATATTAGGTTTCTTGATTTCATCGTCAAGTACCATGTGTCTACTATTTGTGTGTAGGTACAGTTGAAAAAAAAAAACTAACAGAAAAGCAACAGTTCTTTCCATACTTAGCATCTGTGAAGTTTGTTCTTGGATTGTGCTCCCCATTATCTGAAGTAACTGCTGCTATCTGGATAACTACCTTGTAGATTTTTCACTGGCCTGAAGCAGTCATTCAATGAATCCACTTAGTATAGCCACATCCCAGGCTGGACAGAGATATGTGCTTGCTTCGGCAAAGTTATCCCATTGGTTTATGTAATACTTCAGTGAATTGGTGAATTGTTTAAGTATTTTCCCCCTGCCCTTTCTGCTTGTGACTATAATTTTTTTTTATTGAGTAGCTGCTAGGAGCAGCTAGGTGGTGCAGTGGATAGAACACCGGCCCTGGATTCAGGAGGACCTGAGTTCAAATCCGACTACAGACACTTGACACTAGCTATGTGGCCCTGGGCACGTCACTTAACCCTAATTGCCTCACCAAAAAAAAAAAAAAAAATTCAAGTATTCAGGAGCTGCTTGATTATCTTACAGACACCCATTCTTTTTATTACATCCATTCCAGAATACTGATCATGTGATGAGCATTATTTTGATGCTGGTGAACAGGATAGATTCTATCCTGTTCTATCTAGGCAACCTGCCTTGGGGAAGGAACCCTGATTTTAAACCTGCGCTGCCTTGCGGCTATACCCATATATGGGAAAGGCTTCGGGAGTTAACTCCAAGGAAAAATCAGGAATCAGAGTCCCTTAGACAGTTGGATGCTGGACATCACATCCCTCTGACAACTCCTGCAGCGGCACTGGTGCCAAACTGTATTGGCTCTGCCTCTCCTTTGGATCCATCAATGTCATGGAGAGGGGAAACCTGCTGCATGGGCAACAGCTTGTTTTCCATATTGATCTGCCCAGGCCAGCACCCTGGAGAAGGCACTCCAGCTGCTCCTCATGGGGTAGATACAACTTCAAGGCGCTGATCCATGGTCGTCTGCAACTGGCGGAAGCCTACTACCAATTTTGATAATCTAATTCTGTCATTTGATATTCAGTAGGAGACACTGATGAAAATTATCCCAGAACTGAGCTGTGACACTTTTAGGAGGTCACGGTCTTAAGGAAACTATAGAGTTTTATAGACAACTTTAAAGATCATTAGTTTGTTTTCTATTTTGCTAACAAGTACATCACTGAACCATTTTACTGGCTGGTAAATTAATTCAGTGGAAGCTTTCAGGTTTTAATTTCCAATGAAATTATGAATTCTGTAGAGGGTTTCCTTAGCACCAATCAAGAATGGAATGGTTCTCAAACTGTGGTTTTGTGCTGTCTTCAAAATCTCCCATGATCCATTAGATTCCTTGTAGAAGGGTGCTTTCAAGAGCATGATCATTTGCCAATAGCAGTGTTGGATGATTCCTATGATTTGTAATGGCTTGAAGCCTGTTAAGCTAGAAAGTGTCTCCAAAATGTATTGACTTTATCTATTGCTTGTTTAAAGGAAAACAAACTCCCCACCAGATTTGTTTCATTCATTGTACTTGTATCTCCAGTGCCTAGCAGACTGCCTGGTACACAGGCAGTTAATAAATACTTGATGACTGATTGTCCTCAGCGTAAATGTCTGCTCCTTTGATCTGCAGAAAACTCGAAATCTCTCGCAAGGCCCAGATCAAAACTCCTTTCCAGGAAGTCTCTCAAATCACTCTTCTCACCCTTTTACATTGTATCCCTCCTGTCTCCTGTGTCATGTTTTTTATTTGTTGACATCTCACTTATGTTTACTGTCAATGTTTCCTCATCTAGATTATAAAGTAACCTTCCAAAGACAGAACATACTTAAAATGTGGTGTACACAGAAAAACAATTTGGCCAAACTTCTTGGGTTTTTGGTGAACTAGATACTGGAGATGCCTTTTAGGTTCTAAACTATAGAATTTAGGAATTATCTTATGATAAAAACAAAAACAATTATTAAGCCTTAAAAGGCAACCAGTGGCAATTACATTTGGAATTATACCTAATAAGGGAGGAGAGTACTTAAAAACTTATCACTAAATTTTTACCACTTCTTTGTTATTCATTTCATTTAATTAGGAAAATGTTATGAAGCAGCTCAGAAGATGAAGAGGTAGTGAAATGCTAACAAAAACTCAATAAGACCCTCCAAATTAAATAAACATACACGTTGATACAGGATAACCTTAACACAAAAAAAATGAATTTCCTTGTGGAAAATATGTTGGAAAACATGGTTCAAGAGGAAGAAACAAGTGAGGGGTCTAAGGCCAATTTAACACATCATAATGCTTTCTTTGGAAAGGGTTAGAAGGTGCTGTTGATGTTTGTAATAAACAATATAATAGAAAAATCAAAAACAAAAGGAAGATCTGGTGTACAACTGAGAAAACTTAATATCTACAAACTACTGATGCAGAAAACTGGGAAATGGACTTTTGTAAAAAGTTATCTTCATAAACTATTATGATTTTCTAAGGAGTCAATGTTCTCTTCAACAAGAACAGAAGTCATTCAAAGTATCAGATCATTATAAGAGTTTACACAAGTAGGATGGTAGATTATCCACAGTATAACCCTGTAATAAAAAATGAAAATGGAAGGAAAAGCCAAATTTAACGGTATGAAAAGAAAGTAGAACCAAGATAAAAGTGGAGATCTAATAAGAATTTTCTAATAAGCTTTTCACTATGAAAGACAGTAGGACCACTATGACTGAACTCTAACATTACAATATCAAGGTGCTACATCAACTAGAAATTCCGATAAAGAAAACAGGGGTAGAAAGATATGTGGAATCAGGTTAAGTATACATAGAGAAATTCCATGAAAGATGAAAATAAGCTAAAGATTGGGGAGAGGGGAGCAGTAATATCAGATCAGGAGATACTTATATACAAGATCCGTACAAAGTACATACAAGGTAACCTTAGAGAGGAAGTAGCTGGAGGAAGTGGGGTGACCTCCTGCTGAGTCTTGAAGAAAGCCAGAGATTCCAAGAAAGGAGAACATTTTAGCCATAAGGAACTGCTAGTGTAAAGGCATGTAGATAGAAGATAAGGTACACCTTAGACACTTAATAAATGCTTGCTGTCTGAGGAATAACAAGCAGACCAAAAAGTGTGACGGGAGAGTAATATATAAGGCCATCAGAAAAGTAGAAAAGGGTAAGATTGTAAAAAGCTTTAAATTCCAGACAAAGCAGCTTATATTTGAATCTAGAGACAACAGGCGGCTATTGGAGTTAATAAAGTAGGGGGGATGTGGGACAAAACATTCAGGCCTTCACTTAGGAAAATTACTTTGGCAACAGTGTAGGAGATAGATGTAAGTCAATACTTTAAGCAAAGAGACCAAATAGAAGATGGTACCCTATCAGCTTTATAAAAGCAAATAATATTTGTAAAGTGTTTTGCAAACCTTAAAGTGCAATATGAATGTCAGCTACTGTTGACTAAGTATAGTAAGTCAACCCAATATAGTACTTTTAAGCCTTTTAAAAGGTATACAGAATATTTTCTTCATGACAACCCTATGATAAGTGACAAAACTAAAGCTTAGGGAAGTTAAGTGACTTGTCCATGGTCACCCAGCCATTACATGTCAGCAACAGGATTTGGACCCAAAATCCTTGACTGGGTCCAGTGCTCCTCCCAATACTATATAATAAAAGCAGGCTTTAAAATGGACAAACAGGAGCAACTAGGTGGCGCAATGGATAAAGCACTGGCCCTGGATTTAGGAGGACCTGAGTTCAAATCTGGCCTTAGACACTAGACACTTACTAGCTGTGTGACCCTGGGCAGTCACTTAACCCTCATTGCCCTGCCCTCCCCCCTCCAAAAAAAGGACCAATAGCCTGCAGCCTGAACAAGTTAAGAGTAAGTGCAGGAGTACAGCCTCTTATCACCCACAATGGCTATTATTTGAAAACTCTGCCTTTCAGTAGGGTATGCTTTATTAATATTTGATCAGTGAATCAGTATTAGGAGTTAAAAGGAAGACTACAAAACAAAAACCATGTCTATACTGTAACTTCTCATATTTTGCATCTGTTTTAACTATTTTTCTGTGTACACACTGTCTTTCACTTTAGATAATAAGATACAAGAACTGTTTCATTTTTGTCTTTGTATCTCCATGGTCTAGCACAGTATACAACACACAGTAGGTACTTAATATTTTTTTCTCTTCCTTTTTTTTTTTTTCCTGTGGGACAATGAGGATTGAGTGACTTGCCCAGGGTCACAAAGCTAGTAAGTGTCAAGTGTCTGAGGTCACATTTGAACTCAGGTCCTCCTGAATCCAGAGCCAACACTTTATCCACTGTGCCACCTAGCTGCCCCATACTGTAACTTCTCACAACTAGACAGTGCTCTATCATTGCAGGCTCTATCAGATAAGCAACCAACAGGTAACCAACCCATCATCTTGTCTGCCAACTCCACTGCTCTTAGGCTTTTGAACTTTTTACCAACAATTCTCTTGGTTACCTATGCCCTATTCTGAAGTAGTAATGGATAACACGCATCTGCAGAGGAGTGTGGTAAAAAGTTTTAACAGTCGGTTGGATAATGGAGAGACGCCAGTTTTTTTTTTAGGACCACCCTTTTGGGGAGGAGACCAACAGCATGAGCTACGCACACCAGTCCGCCTGCGATACACGCCAGATTGCCTACTGAGCACTCGACTTCTGGGGTGTGAGCTTAAAAGGCAAGGAGAAAACAGAAGTGGGGCTTTTTTTTCCTGCTCCGCTGGTCTCCTGGCTGCGCTGCATAGACAGACGCTGACTGGAGTTTGACTCCGCCCAGCTCTCAGTTAACAGCACGTGCTTGACTCGGTCTCTCTCCCCAAAGGTGGCCTTGGGTTTTGGTGAGTTTTATATGGAATATAGACTAAGCCTAGACTTAAGACGATTTGTATTGTATTTCTACTTTCCTATCCTTCTAATCAACATCACCTTGTGACTACCATACAATAAAAGCTCTAACTAGAAAACCAGAAGCTTCTTCCATTTACTAGTCTGGGAGATAAATTAAGGGAAAGGTTAAGTAGGGGAGATTTATGATCTAATATCCAATTTTAATCTCACAGGAGTCATGGCCCACAAGTAAAAACTGTGTGCCTTCTACTATGATTATAAAAAAAGATATAAGTATATACTATCATTGCATGGTGCATAATCTAAAGGGTACACCACTTTTGTATATACTTAAAGCAGGCAAATGGTCTCAACACTACATGGCTAGTATCAAACTACAGTAAGAAATACTAACATGTAAGTGCTATGAAACCCTAAATGTCTCAAAAGGTCAAACAGGGGTAGAAAGATATATGGAATCAGGTTAAGTATACATAGAGAAACTGGAAGTCTGACTGCAAGATTATTCAAATTCTTATAAAACAATATTTTTTCCTATTAATATCATTCTAGAAAGGCCTTGAAATTTCAGTGTATTGGTAGGACATAAAATCTCCTAGATATAAGGGAAGAGCAGGGGAAAAGCAAACATCCCTCCTACTCCATGGAATGCTTTTATAGAAACAACATCACTCCTTTAGTCAGTATATAGACCTAAATATAGGCTACACATTCCCCCAAAATATGGCTTGCAAAAACCCCAAGCGTAACATATAGCCACAACCTATTAATGGTAAAAAACACACCGTTTTTGGTTTCCCCAGTAAAAGCAGCAGCACTAGGAACAACTTTTCCACCAGTTCACACACATGCTGAAGGAGCCACATGTTCCTGCTGCTTATGCTGCAAGGTAAGTGAAGCACATCTTCTCCCAGCCTGAATCCTTGCCTCATCAGTGCCTAAGTCTCTTAGACAAAGTAACAATAGCAATAACAGCAGTTCACATTACCACTGTTTTATGGTTTTACAAAGTGAATTCCACACAACAAGCCTTCAAAGTAAATATTTCTGGCATTACCATTCTTATTTTACGGGTTAAGAAACTGTAACTGAGAACAGTTAAGTGGCCTGGGTCACATAGTAAACAGTGAAGCTAAGATTTAAATTCAAAGTCTGCTCCATTTCTCCCTCGCTCCCTTCTCTTCATCACTAAAACTAGAGAAGATTGCTGGGATGAGTGGTCAGAGGAGATCCCCTAAAGCATCCATCCCCAAAGAGTTTTACACTTTGCTCTTCTACACCACTATGAAGATGTTACTAGCCAATAAGCACGTGACAGTTAGGTGGAGTTCTAGATTTAGAAGAAGATATGAGTTAAAATCCAGCCTCAGGCCCTATCAGTTGGATCAGGGACAAATTTGCCCTAGGCAGAATCTTTGCTGGCTTTCTCCTAACCATAAATTCCATCCACATCTATTAAATGGAACCCATTTACTTCTCTCAATCTATGTTTTTCCTAAACCACTCAAATCCCTCCCTCAAGGAAGTAGCATGGCCTGATAGGCTTTGTAAAATTTTAGAGGAAGATAGCTGACTGGTATGGAGGGAAGAAGAGGGAGGGGAGTAGGGAGCATCAGGGAAGAGAAAAGGCACATGAGAATGAATGATCTGTGTTATTATTAGCCTTCTCAGCTAGTCATACAAAAAACTCCATCTCCCACTTCATTTGCTATTCCAAATTTTCTCTTTACTGGATAGATTCTCTTTAAACTACCAAGTTTTAAATTTTTGTGTGCCAAAAGTCAATAATTATTTTGGGTTCGGTTTATATTTTAAGGGAAAAAACTCTCAAATAACTTGGTAAAATTTATACAGTAACATTGTGTAATTATTTTTATTGTTCTCTCTCTCTCTCTCTCTGAAGGAAACCAAGTAGTTACCTCACAAAAACATGAAGTGGGGAGTGTCAGCATTATCATCCTAATTTTATAAATGGAAATACAGCATAAAATAGTGGAATGCTAAATTTGAGGTCAAGAAACTTATGTGAATATACTAATAGCTACCATACTAATTTTGTATGACAGTGGACAGAGACTCAGTTTGCATGTTTGTAAAATGGAGATAGTTACAGCCCTCAGAGGGTTGTACAGAGAAAGTGTTTTGTAAACACTATTAAAAATGTGAATTATTATGAAGAAATCAAAGCTCAGAGAGGATAAGTGATTTCCTTCTGGTCAAAGAGTTAGTAAAGCTGTGGTTTATGATGGTGATGGAATATCATTGTGCTATAAGAAATGACAAGCAGGATGACTTCAGAAAGGACTGGAAAGACACGTATGAAATGATGTATTGTGAAGTGAACAGAACCAAAAGGACATTGTACCACAGAGACAGCAATATTGTTTGATGAAGAACTGTGAATGACTTAACTATTCTCAACAATACAGTGATCCAAGATAATCCCAAAGGACTAATGATGAAACATACTATCTACCTCCAAAGAAAGAACTGATATTGATGGAATAGACTGAAGCATGCTATTTTTCATTTTCATTTTTTTCTTTTAATCAAGTTTTCTTGTACAAAATGACAAACATGGTAATGTTTTACATAATCATACATGTATAACCCATATATGACTGTTTGCCATGGGGGGGTTGGGGGAAGAGGAATAAAAATTGGAACCCAAAACTATAAATAAAAATGTTTATTATTTTTTTAAAAGCTAGTAAAGAAGTCTTTGGAAATCACCTAATTCATTTTTGAAATAAGAAAATAGACCCAAAGAGATAATATAATTGATTAAAAAAAAAGTTTAATAAAACCCTACTGGGTTGAGAGTACTAGTATATGTAAAGTATCTTGTAAATTTTAAAACACTATAAAAAATGTCAACTACTACTGTTATTAATAAACTGTCTAAATATTTTATACTATACCTTCAAAGAAAAATATTTACACCTTTTACCTAAACTTATCCCTGCCCTTTCATCTTTATATCATATCATTCTCTAGCACATTTTCCATGTCCCAATCAATAACTATGTTCATTTTTCCCCTAAGAAAGGAACAATCATACACTTGAGCTACCTTCCCATTACTGCCAAATTCCCAGTCTACCCTTGCTATCTCCAAGTATAGGCCTGAGTTTTCTCACCCAAAAAGTCAAAGGTAAGGGGAAAAAAAGATGCTAAAATCTCTTCTTGCTCTGAAATTCAAATGTTCAGGACACAAAGTAATGATAAGATGAAATGAATTTTTTTTTAATTAGCAAAGAGTTGGTGTGAGTAAAATAAATTAGAAAAGTTTAGTTAATCAAGAAACCAAGAGAAATAAGACACTAATGAAACATATTAGAATTTATTAAGTGGTGTGTATGGCAGACATATGGAAGATGGGTTTATCTGTGTATGGCAGACATATGGAAGATCCTGTGCTAGGTGCTACAAATGCAAAGACATTACTGAAATAACCCTTGCCCACAAGAAACTCACATTTGATAGGGGAAGATGACATGTATACATAAAGTATAAAATACCAGTAGCTAGAGAGGCAGGAGAAGCTGGAAAGACCTTATGTAGGAAATATTTGAGCTAAGCTTTGACGATATGACAAGGAAAATAGGACTTTTAAAAAACAAAAGTAAGGAAGGAGTATCTTCCAGGAGTGGGAGACAGCCTTGGTCACCAAAGGCACAAAGAAAGGAGATAGAATGTCAACTGAGGAACAGCAAGAAGGCCAACATCAGTGGACCAAAGAGTCTATAAAGGAGAGTAATGTACGCTAAGTAGGTAGCCAGGTCGTGAATGGCTTTAATTGCCAAATGGAGACAATATTTGTATTTGATCCTAGATGTAATAGGTAACCACTGGAATTTACTGAATAAGAGAGTGGCATGGTCATTCATGTGCTTTAGGACTATCCCTTTGTCAGATAAGGAGGAAGAACTAGAAAGGAGAGAAACTTGAAGCAGGGAAATCAATTAAGACAGTTTCAACAGGCCAAGTGACTGCTGATAAGAGAGCCTGAACTAAGATTGAGGCTGTCAATAAGGGTACCAACTATTTTTATGTTTTGCTAACTTAGTAGTGCTGGCCTTCAGAAAAACAGAATTAAAGTTTTGAAAGAAATTATTTTTTAAATGGGACAAACCTTTTTTTCTAAAAAGCCAACATATGAGAAAACACACATTCAATTTCAATAAAACAATTGATAAAATCCCTCAGACTATTTCTTGTGGAAAAAGAGTAAGTAATGTAGAATAGATAATAATACAACTAGATGGATTTCAAACTAGTTGAATAGCCAGCCCCAAAACATAGTCATTTAATAATTCAGTGTCACCTTGCAAAGGGTGTCTCCAGTGAAGTGCCCCAGAGAGCTGTGGTTGGCTCTGCATTGCTTAATATTTTTATTGATGATTTGGATAAAAGCATTGATGGCATGCTCATCAAATCAGCTGATATACAATGCTGGGATAGTCAACATTTTGTATAAGAGTTCAACATGAAACTCAAGCTTCCTCTGTATCACATCCACCAATTGATCCAAAAAGATCCAACAAACTCTGGGCAGAATCTAATCAAATGAAATTTCAAAAGGAAAAGCATAAAGTCTTATAATTGGGTTAAAAAAATAAACTTATCGAATATAAAATGAAGACATGCTAGATTAGTACTCCTCTGACAACATTCTGGGAATTTTAGTGCACTGCAAATTCATTGAGTCAAGAATGTAATATAGTAATTGTAAAGAATATAGGGCTAAGGAAGTCATAATTCCACTATACTCTACCCTAGTCACATCACATCTGGATTATTGTGCTTAGTTTGGAGCACCACATTTTTTTTTAATTAATAAAGTATTTTATTTTTTTTCCGTTACATGTAAAGATAGTTCTCAACTTTTGTTTATACAAGCTTTACAATTTCAGATTTTTCTCCCTCCCTCCCCTCCCTCCCCCCTCCCCTAGACAGCAGGTAATCTGATATAGGTTATATATATATATATATGTATATACATACACATAGTAACATTAATCCTATTTCTGCATTAGTCATGTTATAAGAGAAAAAATCAGAGCAAAAATGAAAAACCTCAAAATAGAAAAAACAGCATCAAAAACAAAAGAAATAGTATGGTTCATTCAGCATCTATACTCCACAGTTCTTTTTTTTTTTTCTTGGATTTGGAGATCCTCTTCCATCACAAGTTCCCTGGAACTCTTCTGTGCCATTGCATTGGTGAGAAGAATATAGTCCATCACAGTAGATCAACACTCAATGTTGATGATACCGTGTACAATGTTCTTCTGGTTCTGCTCATCTCACTCATCATCAGCTCATGCAAGACCCTCCAGGTTTCTCCGAACTCCTCCTGCTCATCATTTCTTACAGCACAATAGTATTCCATTGTATTCATATACCACAACTTGTCCAGCCATTCCCCAATTGATGGGCACCCCCTCAACTTCCAATTCCTTGCCACCACGTAAAGAGCAGCTATAAATATTTTTGTACATGTGGGTCCCTTTCCACTTTCCATGATTTCTTTGGGGAAAAGACCCAAAAGTGGTATAGAGCACCACATTTTAAGATGGACACTAATAAACTGGAGAGTGTTCAGGGGAGGGCAACTAGGAATGGTGAAAGATCTCAAGTTATTGCCATGTGAGGATTGCTTAGGAAGTGGAGATTTTTATCCTGGAAAAGAAGCGGGGGGGGGGGGGGGGGCAGCTAGGTGGCGCAGTGGATAGAGCACTGACCCTGGAGTCAGGAGGACCTCAGTTCAAATCTGACCTCAGACACTTGACACTTACTACCTGTGTGACCCTGGGCAAGTCACTTAACCCCCATTGCCTGCAAAAAACCAAAAACAAACAAACAAACAAACATTTATGTGGCAGGCACCATATTAAGCATTTTATAAATATTATTTCATTTGATCCTCACAACAATCCTGTGCAATAGGTGCTAATGTGACTCCCTCCTTATACAGTTGGCTTGTCCAGGAACATGGTTAGTAAATGCCTAAGACTTGTTTTGAAGTCAAGTGTTGCTGAATATAGGCTCAGTGCTCTTTGCACTGTGCCACCTGTCTGCCCCAGAAGGATCAGACTTCTTGACCCCAGAGAGCAGAACTAGAACCAGTGGGTAGAAGGTATGAAAAGGCAAATTGAGACTGACTATAAGGAAAACTTCCTAACAATTAGATTTAAAAAAAAAAAAAACGAGCAACATCAGGTAGTAGTAGGTTCTCCCTCACTGGGAGTCTTGCAGCAAAGGTTGAATAATTAATTCTTGGGACTACCAAAAAAAAAAAAAAATGTTCAACTCTGAGTGGGAAAAGATGACAAGAGAACTATTGCGACTCTCAGATTTGGTTCTGTTTTTGGTGTCTCTACTACCACCATCACAGTTCTCATCTGTGGGATTTGGCAGACCCCAGGAGCCCCACCTGAATATTGATTTGGAATTGATTTAATTGGGTGAGAGTGAGAAACTAACTGAGAACCTACTTAAGAATGATTAAATCAAGATCACACCTGGCTGGCCCTGAGTGGCATGTCGTTCTCAGATGCTGTGCACAACTACATCAACAGGAGACCACTCTCAACCAATCAGCTTGAAGGACCTCCCCTTTTGGGGGAGGGAGACAGGAAGTAGGAAGCTAAGGCTGGCTCGTTGGATCTCTCTCTTTCCATTCAGGAACCCATGTGTGGTGGCAGAGAGACAGAGAAAAAGAGAGGGCCTCTTCGTTCAGGACTTTGGCTTGGTGGGAGACAGAAAAGGCAGACAGAGAAAGAGAGGAAAGATAGACTTTTCTGGCGTTACGGGATCCCATGTGCTGTCTTTAATCTTTAATAAATCCTTAAAAGCCTATAAACTCTTGCTGAATTTATCAGTAATTTTAGCCAGTTTCCCCCAAAAAACTGGGGGGGGGCAGGTTAGGACCCACATTAGATTTTAAACATCACACATTTGAAGAAAAATCTCCATTCTCATTCCTTGTCAGTACCCTGGCACTGGCCCTGTAGAGCCAGGTTCAAGAAGCAGAGGGTCTCAGGCCTACATCACCATATTTTACTCTAATATCCCTTGATCTCCTTTTTCTGTCCCAGAGAACTACTCCACAACAGTAATATTTTAAAGATTAAAAAAAAATTAAAAGGGGGGGGAACAGCATAATTGATCAATATAATGAAAAAGCCTTGAAAATAAGTGCCATGCACAACATCTGTAGACCTCCCACTTCTGCAAAGGGATATGGAAAAGGTATCTTCTCACATCTTTTCTTTCAAGCCATATTTGCTCTTTATAATCCTGCAACATTCACTTTTGAATATTCTTTTTGTCCATGTGTGACTGTTTGAAAGAATGGAAACATTTACATTGTTGTAGCCATGGTGTAAATTGTTTTCTTGACTCTTCTTACTTCACTCTGCATCACTTCATGTAGAACCTCCCATGGTTCTCTATATTCATTATATTAATCATTTCTTATAGCACATTCCATTAGATTACTATACCACAATTTTTTTTAGCTATTCTCCAAACCACGGGCATCTACTTTGTTTTTAATTATTTGCTATCACAAAAAAATGCCGCTATAAAAGTGTCTTAATTCTGGTGCTTTCTCTCTGTTATTTCCCACTTATCATATATGTGTATATATGTATGCATGAATGTATATACAGCTTGCCTTGCATATATTTGTTTGCATGTTGTCTTCCCTATTTGATTATAAGCACCTAGGGTGCCAGAACTGTCTTTTGCCTCTTTTTGTACCCACAGTGCCTACCACATAGAAGGTGCTTAATATGTGGTACAGTGGATAGAGTACCTGGCCAGGAGTCAGGAAGGCCTAAGTTCAAATCTAGCTTCAGATACTTACCAGCTATGTGACAAGTCAAGTCACTTAACCCTGTTTGCTTCAGGTTCCTCACCTGGAAAATGAGCCAGAAAAGGAAATGGCAAAGCACTCCAGTAACTTTACCAAGAAAACCCCAAATGGGGTCATGAAGAATTGAACACAACTGAAATGACTGAACACAATAAATGTTGATTGATGTATAAGAGAAATTCCTTCTTATCAATGACACCCTTGAGCATCAGTACAATAATGGTATCACAGGTCAAAGGAGATGGATATTTCATTCACTTGGTTTGCATAATTCCAATTCAAATACTACCCTTCTTATCCTATGTGCATTAATTTTGTTTGTGCAGAAGCTTTTCAGTTTCATATAATCAAAACTATATATTTTGGTTTTTTCCTTATTACCTTAAGAATACATCTCCTACCTAGAGTTATGAGAAATATATGATCTGCTTCTCTTCGAATTATTTTACTCAGGTACTCCTGACTCCAGGGCTGGTGCTCTATCTACTGGGCCACCTAGCTGCCCCCCATTTTTTTTTTAGTAAGATCTTTAATATTATAATCACATATACATTTAGAATGTATTATGAAATGTAATGGCAAGGTGTTTAGTCTACATTTAATTTCTGCCAGCAATTGTTTGTTTCCAATTTCCCACAGTTTTTATCAAATAGGGAGTCCTTTCTTAGGTAATTTATTTTCCAGTCTATCAAACATTGGGTTATTGAGTTCCATCGTTTCTGCTTGTCTTTGTCTAATATGTTATATTGACCCACCACCTTTTTTAAGCAATAAGAGATGGTTTTGATGACTACTGAAATATAGATTGGGGGGGGGGGCAGAGCAATGAGGGTTAAGTGACTTGCCCAGGGTCACATGGCTAGTAAGGGTCTGAGGCCAGATGTGAACTCAGGTCCTCCTGAATCCAGGGCCAGTGCTTTATCCACTGCACCACCTAGCTGCCACCTTGCAATATAGATTTTTTTTTTAGTGAGGCAATTGGGGTTAAATGACTTGCCCAGGGTCACACAGCTAGTAAGTGTTAAGTGTCTGAGGCCGGATTTGAACTCAGGTACTCCTGACTCCAGGGCCGGTGCTCTATCCACTGCGCCACCTAGCCGCCCCCGCAATATAGATTTAATAGGTTATTTATAACCTTGTTCCTATAGCAAAACCATTTCTGAATTGCAAATGAACAACTTAGAAATCATTTAGAACAGAATGTTTACAAATGGAAGAATGCTTTTACCAGAATTCTTGTGTGGTTAATTTCACATACTACTACTTGCAAGCTTGACAGTAGAAACTTTACCTGGTGTAAATTATCTACTAGGTTGTTTTTTTTTTTAAAAACCCTTAAGTGTACCCTTAAGTTTCTCTTAATCAATGATGTCAATCTGTCAACAAGTATTTATTAAACACTTATTATTAACTAAGTATGGTCTTAGGCCCTAGGATATATATATATATATATTCTATTGGAAAAGACAGAATATATGTATGTATCAATATATAAGTATATACAATAATAGAGGACAACTTGGAGAGAACAAAGGACTCATGTAGAAGGTGATATTTGAGCTAAACTTTGAAGGAAAGCTAGAAATTATAGGATCAAAGATGAAAAGAAAGACTTCCAGGTATGGAGGATAGCCTTTGCAAAGGCACAAAGATAAGAGATAGAGTGACATTTACGGGAAACAGTAAAATGGTCATTTTGTCTGCATCACAGAGAACATGAATGGAGTAAAAATAAGCCTGGAAATTTAGGCTGAAACCAGATTATATTTGGCTTAAATGACTTTTCCTCAATTATTTTCCCCATTTGCTGGTTCTTTCACTACTGCTTACAAATATGTTGAAGACTCACCTGTCCACACAAAAAATTCTCATTTGACTCTACCATTTCCTCAAAGAATCACTCCTCATCTTTTATAATGAAACTCCTGGCGGGGGAGAGGTGGGGGAACACTGTCTTCATTTATTGTTTATGCTTCCTTTTTTCTCACACACATCTTTGCATCCCCTTTGCAATCTGACTTCTTCCATCCCCACTCAACAAAAAAACTCTCTCTCCAGATTTATTAATGATCTCTTGACAAATTCAATCATCTTTTCTTAATCTTCATCCTTCTAGACCTCTCTGCAAACATCTGATACTGTTAACCATCTTCTTTCTCCTAGAGAAAGTTCCTGCTATTAGTTTTTGCGACCCTCCTATTTGAATGGTTCCTTTTCAGTCTTCTTTTCTGTATCATCACTTATACTCAGACCCCAAAATGGAACTTACTGATCCCTCTCCTAGTTTCTCTCTTACAACCTCCCTTGGCTACCTTACAGCTCCCATGAGTTTTGAGCCTCCTTTCTAAAAGCACTAATAAGATAATGGCAGTATTATAAAAGATTCACTTTTC
This sequence comes from Dromiciops gliroides, assembly GCF_019393635.1. Lineage (NCBI taxonomy): Eukaryota > Metazoa > Chordata > Mammalia > Microbiotheria > Microbiotheriidae > Dromiciops > Dromiciops gliroides. The sequence continues at coordinate 235,102,669 of NC_057861.1, forward strand.
TTTATTCCCAAACCATTTACATGTTCATTCAATGCTATGCCAAATCAAAATAACTAAATTCAGATCTGATCATATGTCGATACTTAATGAATTAGAAAGAAAGGTCATTCATACTCCAATAGATCTAAAGGAACTCATAGATTTGGGAATTCCCCCCAATGATGCAGATTATAAAACCTATCCTTGACAATCCATCCTGTGCTAGTAGTGTTCATGTTTTCCCAAAAGTTTGCCACAAGGAATCCACCCAATATGCTGAAGGCTTTCTTCAATTTCTCCTGACCCCAAGAAGATACCAGGGGGGAATTTTGGCTTTCTACCTCAATCTTGCTATGTGATCAGCCCATCTTTCCTTGCTAACATACATTACTCATCTTCAAAATTCTTCATCCATTATGTTCACTCACACTCATTACACTCTAGGTGGCACAGTGAATGTGGGCCTGGAGTCAGGAAGACCTGAGTTCAAATCCAGCTTCATGTACTTACTACCAGTATGACCTCATATCAAGTCATTTATCTTGCCTCAGTTTCCTCATCTGTAAAATGGGAATGATAAAAGTGTTTATCTCACAAGGTTACAGTGAGGATCAAATCGGGTAATATGTCTAAAGCCTTAGCCCAGTGCCTAACATAGTAGATGCTTAATAAATGCTTGATCCCTTCCTCTAAAATCCATGTAATACTCATTTTAGTTCTTCAGAGGCTGTGGTGGTTCCAGGTTTCACTGCTATATAGTAACACTGGTAAAATGTTAATATTGAAAAGATTGAGTTTCTTTACTTTGATAGGAAGTATAGGATCAGAAAGAGAGCTTTGCCATTCCCTCACAGCAATCTTGACTGCTTTCTCAGCTCATTGTCCATTTCTATTATTCTATTCTATATTATTTCTATTACAGATATAAGTACAATTCAACAAGTTCTATAGGATATCCATTCAAATACTTGTTGAAATCCAGACAAGAGACACTATTCATCCACTTGATCATTCATTTATAGATAGACAGGTCACACACCTTTGAGTGGAGCCTCTTAAAGGAGACTCAGAAATGTCAAGGCTAGATGAAATCCACACAAAACCATCCTCACACAGGAGTATTGATCTGGAGGGTCCCATTAACCATGAGGATTCACTCACCAACTTGGATTCTGCCCAGGATTTCCTCCATTATAGTGGCAAATACTTTTAGTGAGCTTACATGTACCCCATTGCCCAGTGGACAAGGATTTCACATCCAGAGTAGCAACAGTCAAAATACACTAATTACTATATTAATCCAAATGTCATCTGAATCTCAACAGAGCTACATTCCAGACATTTCCCTTTAATTTAATAGACTTTGCAACTTGTTTTCCCTGATTGATTTTTCTTCTAAATTTGAAAGTTTTCATTTATGCTCCAAGAATTAAAATAATAGCTCATTTTTCCACAGCTGCAGGACCTTTCTCAAGGGCAAGGAAAAAAAAAAGATTCGTACACATCAATTAAGGCAAAGTCTGGCACTGTTAAAATGGTAAGTAGACCAAAGAATACAACTTGAAAGGAAATATCACAGAAATAGAAAACATTCTTTCCAAAATGAGTCAATAAAAAGCCAAACCATAGACAGAGTTTCTACCTTTATGCCTTCATGAGCCTCTCTTTACATAATTAAACTTTGATTATCTGGATTGCTAAGTGAATAGGGGCATACTGATAAATTTAATTTTCTAGTTAATTCAATGGAAAAAGCCTTACAATTAAATACTTTCTACAATTGAATTCTCTGGGAATGAAGTTTTTATTATAAAGGCATTTCTAAATAAAAATACAATCCTTCATGAAAATCAAGTGAAACATAGCTACCTCAATTTGCAAAGCTATGAGACAAAATATATTTCCCTACAAAGCTTCTCTTTGTCCATACTCAGGGGAATATAAATGGGGCTGATGCTACACATAGCTGTGATAGCTAGAAAGTATGTACTTTTTCTCTCTACCTTGCCTTCCTTTTTTTAAATACCCATTTTCCCCTTTAGTGATTATCAGCACTAACTATCAAAATGGTGGTTAGAACAGATAGTCCTCTATCATTATGACCCTGGTGGAGTCACTCAAACTCTCAGTGCCCATACAACACTCTAAATTTACAGACTAAAGCGTCAGTTACCATTTGCCATGGTAAAGAAAGTTTCTTCTTACCAGAAGGTTCCTGACCTAATATCATAGGTCTAGCCCAAAAACAAACAAAAAACATTTCAACCAAGAATCAGTAAATTTCCATTTTATACAGAGAAGACCATAATAAGTTATGTCCTAGGGTGTCCCCACAAAGGCCCTGCCTTGGGTGGGTCCTCTTCATTCTATATTATCTTAACTTGAGCTCAATAGCATCCAAGGGTTTAACTATCATCCCTATACAAATGATTTTCCAATCTATGAATGGCTGGAGATTATGGTCACATAAACAAATTTCAGTTTTGAATAGCAGAGTTGGAACACTTGTTGGTAAGGCTAAGATCTTGGATATATAATCACTCCTGTAAGTGGCTATAGTGGAATAAAGGTGCAGGTCATGAGAGTGGAGAAGGAGGAAGATCTGGGAGCCCAGAGTGTTTAAAGGGATGTTAATATGCATAACTTAAGTTTCCTAGTAAAGGGGCAGAAATTGGCTGGAGAAAAATCACTGTGTCAGTTAGGAACTCTTAGAGAAAGGAAAGAATGGCCTGGAGTCTGGTAGATAACTGTTATCAGTATCTGGATAAGGTGATAAGTCTAGATGGAATGACCATATAAGGAGAAAAAGTTGCTAAGTGATGGCACAAAGGGGAGAATTTATAAGTAGCAGTAAAAAGCAAGAAGTAAGTCTATACCTCCCTCCAGTGGACTGAAAGAAGGAACACTCAATACTGAAGAAGAGCATCCAGAAATGCTTTATCTCCTAGGGAAAGTTTCCTCGAACGCAAGGAGATGGAAGAAGTTTTAGAGGAAGATCTATATGAGAATAATCTACAGTCATATGGTAGGCACCCTTGATGAAAACAGCTCTTGCAAACATTACACAACATATGACACTTTTATAATGTCACACAGTATAAAAAGTTCACAGAATAAAAGATTTGACTTTTCTTATTGTTTGATAAATATTTTTTAAATTGTTCATGTTTTTTTTTTAAAGACTGCCGTAAAGGCTTTCTTCCAATCAGGTGTTTCTCAAGCATATCAAAGTTCTTCACTCAACACACGGAAATAATTTTTGTTATCCTGATTATTAGTATTAAGTAAGGCAAAAAAAGAGAATAGCATGCTTGCCAAACATTTCTGCCACTGTCATGAAGGATATCCAACACAGAGTTCAAACTTAAAAGGTATTCCATATAAGTGGTGAGGTCTTAAAATACGCCTTTATGGATAACATCATACTGATTATTTCAAGCCTAAAATACTGCAGAGATTCCTAAGTGAGATTTTTAGTAACTCAGAATTCAGAATGATTCTCTCCATGGGAAAAAGTAAGTAAATGGAGAATGACAACTGTTCAGGTTCTGATGACCAACCTACAGCAGTGATCCATCAGTATATAATAATTTAGGTGGACACTGGAGGTGAAATATAAATTGGACCCAGAAGTCAATAGGTGAAGAGAGGGTTTAGATTCCACTTGCATTGGAAACTTCTGTCAAACAAAATCTCATGACTTAATACCAACAATTTTCTAGTAATACTATATGACTAGAAAGCAGGGAAAACAAAATTTCCGCAATTAAAGTTGTAGGTTATGATAGTCAAAGGGAAAGAAGAAATGCCTGGTGAGCAGAAAGAGGCTGTGGAATATGACCAATGAGGAACTGCACAGACTAAATAAATAGCCGGATATAAAAAAGGTCAGTCACGAGTCAAAAGCAAGGGATAAGAGATGGACATTAGGAGTTTTGTATTGGTATACACTAAAGGAAAGCCCCCAGCAAATTATGTTGATATGAGAAGATGCCAACAAGTATTGAATGAGATTAGATAAAGTGGATGGGCTAAGACATAGAAGAGATGATCTACAAATCTGCTCAATCACAGATCCATTGAAGTATTATTGCCATACTAATTAATAGAATGGCAATTTAATAAAGGCTCCATTGACAAATATTTGATAAATCTATATGAAAAGTTTTCTCTAAAGTTTTAAAAAGTAAAACTAAGGAACGATTTCTCTATTTTCCCCACCAGGGGAGGAAGAGCCAGGTAAACAAGCAGTTAAACAGGTTAATAGCATTAAAATGGTACTATCATTCTTCTAGTCACAATTTTAATTAGTTATACACTAATGAACATAATTACTTTTATGACCCTACAGTGCATGAATTACTAAATTCACACAATCTCATTTCTACCCTGCTTCAAAGAATGCTTATAGTGATAATAGAAACCTAGAGGTCTCTCTCCTCTCATAACCCTACAAGCATGTGTGAAAACACACACACACACACACACACACACACACACACACACACACACACACACACGCCCTATCCACAGAGATAACTCCTTTTCTCAGGGGCATCCATTGAGAAAAGTACTACTCAACATAGCACTCACAAAACCTTCTCTTTCCCATTTAATTTTTACATAATTAATAAATCAATAAGTAGTTACTGACTTCAATATGCTGGCATATATTAAGGTGCTGGGGTGGGGGTGGGGTGAAAAGTGTAACCCATCTATTAGGGAATTTTGTTTTGAGTATTTCCAATGGAGCACTTTGTTACTGTGTTCGTGATACTTTTACATTCATCTCAATTCTACTGGTTCCATTATTACATTTTTTTTTTGGTGCCAGTACTGAAAATGCAGCTGTTTTCATCCTCTACTGCGTAGGTTTGCTTCCATTCCTCCCCCCTCCCCAGTGGCAAGTCAGAGAGTCTCTGGGTATTAAAAAAAATCCTACCCAAAGGTTGGTTTTCTCCTAATCCCAGGTCTCCTTGGCCTCCTACTAAGGCCTTAGAAAAGGGCTAGAATCCTCCCACTCCCTCCCAATCTCATCTTAAATACTTCTGGTATTCCTTTAAGTCAGGTCAATAAGCATTTTATTAAGCCATTGTGCAATGCATCGAGCTAAATTATATGTATACATAGAAATGAAGGGAAAAAAAACAAGGTCCTATCCTCAAAAGAATTAATAATTTTGGTTGGAAGGTAAGGCTATTTAAACATCTCCATGAATCCATTATCTCTACCTGATAAAAAAAACATGGCTAAGAGATGTAAATATAACAAACAATATAAGTAGCCTCCAATTTATGAATGAGCTGTGTTCTATATATCAATAGGTTTTTCAATACTGTATGATGATCAACTGTGAATGATGCCTATTCTCAGCAATACAAAGATCCACGACTATTCCGAAGGACTTATAACGAAAAATTCTATCCACCTCCAGATAAAGAACTGATGGAGTCTGGAATACAGATTGAAGCATAATATTTTTTAACTTTTTTCTTGGGGGTTTGGGTGGTTGGTTTTTTTTGGTTTGTGTTTTTCTTTTGCAACATGATCTAACATGGACATGTTTTTCATGATGGCAAAATGTAATAACCTACATCAATTGCTTGCCTTCTCAAAGAGTGGGGAGGAAAGGGAGGGAGGAAGAGATTTAGAACTCAAAATTTTAAAAAATGAAATGTTAAAAATTGTTTTTACATGCAATTGGAAAAATGTTGATTACCAATTCTAACTATTCCATCTCCATATCATCTAAATCTAATTCATTTTCTCTTTCTCCACTGCCACCTACCTCATACTACTTACTGCAATGGCCAATATTCCAATCTTCCCTCTCCCTTCTCTATTCTGTTCCAACTGATGCCAAAATAATCTTTTTTATTTCAATCTGGAACCACTCTCCTTTCTAACACTGCTGGTACTTTTCAGTCATCTTAAGAGATCAATGGCTTCTGATGAGTAGTATCTTTGACACATTAAGTCGGCCACTCCTGTTGCTTCTTGACTTCCAGCATCCTCACACAAAGAGGAGCCAAAACCTTTCTCTGACCACAGACTTTACATTTCCTGCTGGGCATAATGTGCCCCTGAGGGAAAGCAGCAAAAGGCCTGGCTGAGAGTCTTCTATCTGGCCCAAAGAGACTTCCCCAAGCAGAGGGAGTCTACTACTTCCTCCTGCCACCTGATTTCCAGCCTTCTCCGGTGAAAAGAGGAGCTTTATAAGGTCAAGTTAAGCATCTTCCTTTTGCCCCAAAGCAGCAACTTCCATCATGCCAGCACAAAGCAACTTACACCTCCCGCTGCCTGCTCAATCTCCCAAACGTGATGTAGAAAACCTCTGGTGCAACAAGAAGCAACCTCCCTTTGACCTTAGCCTTCTATCTCCTGCACCTATCTGAGGGAAGAGGAAAGGAAAATCAATGGGGAATGGGACTTTTTTCTCTGTCATGCAGGTTCAACTTTCATCATCTGTGCCCCTTTCCTGCCTAACCTTCACCCTTCAGAGTAAAGAATAGTTAGGCAGGACCTCCTATCTGATCATCTGACCATCTGCCTCACATTTTAGACTGCACTTGCCTCAGCTCAGTCTCCAGTCTCCTTTGAGCAAAGGAGTGGCACCCTCATAAGCAATGTTGAACTTTCTCAAGGCTTATTGGACCTTTCACCTTCTAATGATTCGGAAAGACTGGAGGTCATCATCTACAATCATTTCCCCACTGACCTCCCAATTTCTTATTGCAATCCCCCTTAACCCTGCCATCCCAAAGTTTCAACTAATACCACCCAATATTCCAAAGTTTCAACCGAATACCAATCTGAAGGTTTCCATCCCAAAGTCTCAACCATAATACCACCTTTTCACTGGTACCCTGAGGAATGTCCATTTCACAGACAATATCTTCCCTTCATTTTAAATCTTTTCCTCTCCCTCTTCTTCCACCTACTAGTTTTTACTGAAACTTGGTCTCCCCTCTAATGACATATCCTCCTTGCTACCCCTCAGTTCACTGTTCAAGTCAAAAGAATTGAAATACTCTTTGTTCCCTGTTGCCACTTCCAGGTTCTCTCCCTACCATCAGTCTGTAACCTCTCCTCCTCAGAGGTTCATGCTATTTACATCTACCACCCAATCAAATTCTGGTAATTGTTTGCCTACAGACTTCCAGGTCACTCCTCTCTTTCCTCAATGAGTTTGTATATGACTCACAATTTTTCTCATCTCCCCAACTCTTGCTTCTTCAACATACTCTCCCTCAAAAACCCTGACCACTCAGTTCCTCCACCTATTCCATTTCTATGATCTACTCCTCTACCCACCTAAGCCACATACAAAAATGGTTTATATCCTTGATCTTTCCACTACCCCCAAATATACCACCCTCCACATTCAAGAATTCCAAAAATCCCCTTATCCTATTCATAATCTATTGGCTTTTTAATCTCTTCTCTACACTCTCTTTAAAAAACCTACTCTTTATGACCTCCAATCCCATGACATTCAATTCTCTCCTAGTCATATCCCCTGCACCTCTTTCCCCCAACTTGCCCCTTAGTGAACTAATCAACTCTACATTTTCCTCCTCTGAATTCCCATCCCTCTTATAATTTTGCTAATCACACTGTGCCAAGCTTCAGTCTTGAATCATTTCCACCATTCACTGCCTTGCTCCTACACACATGCAAAGGTGGAAGAAAATCACATAACTATTCTAACTCGGTCCACTACAAACATGTTATATACAACCTCCTCTTCAACCTCATTGCGCTACTCTATAACTGCCTTATCAATTCATTATTTCACTTCCCCATAACAACTCTTCCAAACCTTTTCCACCCTTCCTCGAAACGCCCCACAACTTCCACTCACTCTTCACTCTCTCAGCTGAAAACTGAGTACCTCATTTTACAGAAAAAGCTGAGGCCATTTGCAGTGAGCTACACCTCTTCTCCCTGTGTCCTCAACGTCATATGGCTTTTCTACCACTATTCCTCCTTCACTTTTGTATGAATGATGAGGTAGTTTTCCTCTTTACCAAGGCTAACCCCTCTTCAAGTGACCCCATTCCCATCCTTCCCCTTCAGTAAATTACTCTTCTATCATAGCCAATCTCTCACTTATCTTCAAACTTTTCATCTACTGACTGCTTCCCTTGCTGCCTACAAAAACGTGCCCATGTCTCCTCCAACTTCAAAAATCTTTTATTTGGTGCTTCCATCCCTGCTAACTAATGTCCTATATCTCTTCTGCCCCTTGGTGGCAAAACACCTTGAATCCATCTATGATAGGTTCCTCCACTTTCTCTCCTCTCACTTTCTTTTCAACTCCTTACAATCTGGCTTCCAACCTCACCAATCCACCCTAACTGCTCCCTCTAAGTTACTAAAGATCTCTTAGTTGCCAAATCAATGGCTTTTTATCTATCTTCTTCTTCCTCAACCCCTCTGCAGCCTCTGACATTTCCTCTTTTCTCTACGTTTTCAGGACACCACTCTTTCCTGGTTCTCCTCCTACCTGACTGCTCCTACTCACTTTCCTTTGCTCTCTTCTCTTGTTCTCTTCCCCCCCCCACCCCTCCCAGGGCAATGAGGGTTAAGTGACTTGCCCAGAGTCACAACAGTAGTGTCAAGTGTCTGAGGTAGGATTTGAACTCAGGTCCTCCTGAATCCAGAGCAGGTGCTTTATCCACTGCGCCATCAGCTGTCCCACCCTCTTCTCTTCTACCTCTATACTGATTCACTGGCTGATCTCAACAGCTCCCAGTGGATTTTATTGCCATCTCTATGCTAATGATTCTCAAATCTACTATCCTGCTGACCTCCAATCTCACATCTCTAAGTGCCTTTCAGACATCTCAAACTGGATGCTCAGTAGACATCTTAATTCAACACAGCCAAAAACTGAACTCATTATCTTTGCCCCAAATCTTCCTCACTTCCTACCGTCCCTATTACTATAAAGGACATCCTCCTCCTCCCAGTTCCCTCAGTCTCTCAACCTATAAGTTATCTTGGACTCTTCACTATCTCTCACCACCCCCACCCCCCATATCCAATCTGTTGCCAAGGCCTTTGATTCAAACCTTTGCAACATCTCTTGAATACACCCTCTTTTCTTTTTTAAATTAATGGTATTTTTTCCCAGTTATGTGTAAAGATAGTTTTCAACATTCTTTTTTTTTTTTTTTGCAGGGGCATGAGGTTAAATGACTTGCCAGGGTCACACAGCTAGCTAAGTGTCAGTGTCTAAGGCTGGATTTGAACTCAGGTCCTCCTGAATCCAAGGCCAGTGCTTTATGGCCACTGTGCCCACCTAGCTGCCCCTCAACATTCGTTTTACAAGATTTTGAGTTCCATATTTTTCCTCCCTCCTCCCTCCCCTTCCCCCATCCCTAGACAGCAAGCAATCTGATATAAGTTATATGTGCACAATCAATACACACTCTTTCTCCTCTAAGTTCTGGTGCAAGGTTTCACCATCTCATGCCTGCACTACTGCAACGACTGATAGATCTGTCTCAAGTCTTACCACTCCAAACTGTTCTCCATTCAGTCACTACTAAAATGCTTTCCTAAAGCATAAGCCTGACCATGTCACCTCCCTCCCACCCCCCCATTCAATAAACTCCAGTGGCTCCCTATTGCATCCAATGATAAATATCAATCCTCTGCTTGGCATTCAAAGCCCTTCATAGCCTAGTCTCACACATACCTTTTCAGTCATCTATACCTTACTCCCACTGTGAATTCTTCAGTTTAGTGACACTGGCTCTCCTTGCTATTGACAAAGCAACTACTTTCAGCATCTTGCCCCCATCTCTTTGCTATGGGCCAACTGCCTCTGATGCCTGGATTGCTCTCCCTTCTTTATCTCTGCCTATTGGCTTCTCTGGCTTCCTTTAAGTCTCAACTAAAATCTCACCTTCTATATAAACCTTTCCCAGCCCCTCTTAATTCTAACACCCGTATATAGCTTTTTTGTATATGTTTGTTTTGTCTTCCCTATTAGATTATGAGCTCCTGAGGGCAAGAGACCGTCTTTTGCCTCTAAACTCCTCAGAGTTTTAGTGCAGTGCCAGGCACATAGTAGGTACCTAACAAATGTTTACTGCTTGACTGGCATTGGTATGTTGGGTCTTTTTTAGAAAAGTTTACTGATATATCTTTTTATGCCACAGTCATTTCCTGATATTATTTCTTCCCTACCTCCCTTACTACCAATAGACTTACCTACCTTGGATAGCAAAAACATAATATCGAGTTAAAGAACTCAGGCACAAATCATATTTCAGCCAAACTAGGCACTTAATGTTGTCTTAGAAATCAGGCTTGTTCTATATACTTGGTTTATACCTTCTACTCCACCTCTTAACCTATTGAATTCTATGAATTCTTTCAAGAATTCAAACCACTTTTTCCAGAAACCTTCCTACAAAGCACTTTATTTTCAACGTCTTTAATACACTGACATTCATTTTTTCCTTAATGTCATTGAGAGCCATCTTCCCTCATAACAGATATAGTCAAGCAAAACAATTCAACAAGTTGCCATGTCTGAAACTGTCTGTAGAGTTATTCACTGAATAAGAGTTCTTATGTCTTTCAATGTTGCTTTCCTTTTACATCAGATGGCTTGCAAATTCCCAAGTGCTGCCTGAACCATATTAAAATATAACTGGAAAATGTTAAACAAAATAAAGATACAACATAGATAGTTTTCTAAGTCAATATGCAGCCTACAAGGATTCTTTCTATTACATCCCATAGCTTTCCATTATTGTAGCCACTGTTATGAACTGCTCTAGTTCTCATTTCATTCTACATTAGAAGCTTTTTTTTCTTTCTTTCTTTTCTTGCTTGCTTTTTTTTTTTGGTCAGGGCAATGAGGGTTAAGTGATATTCCCAGAGTCACACAGCTAGTTAAGTGTCAAGTGTCTGAGGCCAGATGTGAACTCAGGTCCTTCTGATTCCAGGGCCAGTGATTTATCTACTGGGTCACCTAGCTTCCCCTGCATTAGAAGCTTTAAGGTTATGGTTAGAGGTCAGAGCCTAGGGTTAACATAACCTAACCTGTGCTTCTTTGCACAGGTGGGCAACCATGGGTGAAATACTACATGTAACAAAAGATTTTTCAACATGCTGATTATTTTTTCCATACTCTTTTTTTACTCTTTATTAAAAGAATAGCGTATGGGAAGGGATGGAGGAGAGATGCAAAGGGAAATGTAGGTGATATTAAAAAAGAAGCTATCAATAAAGTGGCTTCCTCCCCAGTCACCAGCCTGGTTCTCTTCTAGTTCTTTATTTTGTGGCCTTTACTATTCAAGACAAGTATGTCTCTTTGAACTTATTTGAGCAAATGGTATAAACCTAATTTCTGGCCAAACTACTTCCAGGTTTCCCACCAATAATTTCCTGTCAACAGAGGTTCTCCCCCATTCCACCCCCAAGTAATGTTTGTTCTCAGATTTATGGTGGCATTGAGTTCAATTGTTTGTACTTCCTTTTCTGGTCTCTCATTTTTTACCCTTACAAACTATCAAACAGCTTTGATAAATATTGATTATGAGATATGAAAAGTGTAAAGAGGTCCTTTAAATCAAGAACCAGGATATAACATAGGCAAAAGGCCTCTTATTCTCTTTCCTGGGATCAATAGATAGCATATGTCAGAAAATAGAACTTGAACTGCAGTCCCGCCTTATTCAGGCCAGTTCTAGTCCCCCCAGCACATGAGTGCCAAACCTTATTGATCAGGACCCCACAGTATCTCTCCTCTGTCTCTGTTAGTCGGGAACTAAGTACTGGAATGATAGCATTATCTTTTTCATCTCATGACCTGTATGACCAACAATCAAAAATATTATTCACTCAATTAACTTCTTGTTTCATACTCAGTTTCTCCCTAGTCAGATATAAAGATATATAATTACCACTATTTGCCAAAAGCCAAAAGTGTATTCATCAGTAAGGTAGTGATACACACAAGCCTACTTTATAAAACAGAACAGCACATAAGATTGGTCCTTGCCTTTTTCAGTCATTAGATGGATTTTGGACCTACAAACTTCCTACCCATTGTTAAAATACTATAATAGAATGCCTGCCCCATTAAAAAGAATGACAAGTAAATTACCACCTGTAAACATTTTGCTAAAAAAAAAATGAATATGTAAGGAAGTACACTAATTATGACCTTAGTCTGTAAAGAAAACATGAACCCTTAAAGTTATGAAAAAAAGAAACACATAAACTTGAGCATCAGAATGTTATGAGAATTAAAAGGGAATTTAATACAAGCTTCTAAAAAATATTTATTAAATAGCCAACATTTAAAACAGTATTTACAGACCCTGGATATATTTTCATACTTTTTCTCCTGCCTAGTCTACTTTCCTTAATCTTTATTTCTTCTCAAACAATTAATAATGGCACTTATTTAAAAACACACTACTGTGGAATGTGGGATATTCAGCAATTTCTTTTTTTAAAAAGGCTACTGTACAGTCTTCAGTAATATGAACACAACACTTAGCATTTCCTTATGTGAAGAAAACCTACTCAATTGTAATTAAGTAAAACTCCTCACACTGGATGCATATGACACCAACAACAAAGTGAACTTATCAAAAAGAAAAAACTGAACAACTTCCTTTGTTTATTAAAGATTTCTATATGCGGTTCCTTTGGATTAAAAATATTTCTAGATTAATGTGACTCAAGAGATTAATGAATGGCCTGATTCATGTCTCATCCATTCTTCTAAACTGCTCCTCCATACACCCACAGAGTTGTTTATAGAGCAAGAGTGCCTATTTGTTGAATTTGAATTGATATCAGAGTGTAAAGAAGGGAGTGACACATTAACTAAATCCTTAGGCTCTGAACTACAAACAGGTTAGACCTACTACCCACCCAAATAACACCAAGGTCCCTAATAATATTGTATATTAGAAAAGCCATAAAAGAATCAGCTGTCCTAGGTTCTAACCCTAGCCTCTACCTCTGGCCTCAGTTTCCTCATCTGCAAAAAAAATTAAAATAAAATAAAATATCTGTTCTGCTTTCCCTGAAGAGACAGAATGATACAGTGGGAAGAATATTGAACTGGGAATCAGAAGACCTAGAGCTGGGTACTCTAAGATTTACTGACTGTATAACTTTGGACATGTCAATTGACCTCCATAAATCTCAATTCCCTTATTTGTAAAATGTGAGCATGACATTACTGGCACAATCTACTTCACAGCATCATAATAAAAAAAAAGTTCTTTATAAACCTCAAATAACTATATAAATGTTATCTAGTAGTAAATTTAACACCCTCAATGGGAAAATATCATCAAAGGACATGATATATATACAGGAAGGCATTTTACATACTATAAAGTTCTATTACAACTATCAGGTTGCATTGTTTCTCATTAAACCCGAACTCCCAGCACAGAATAGGTTTTCAAGAAATCCTTCCCAAATTAAAATGAAACTCAAAATTCTTCAGCTGTCACTCCCATCCAATAAGTCCTGTCTAAATGCAACCCAATTTTTAGCTACATAAGCCAACATGGGATATGTGTTTCTTAAGAACAATTTTCTACACACACACACACACACACACACACACACACACACACACACACACACACACCACCCCCACCACCACCCCCACCACCTCCCCTAGGATTTCAGGGTTTTTGCTTTCTGCACATGACAACCATCAACATTACCATATATTAAAAAAAACAAACCATTGCAGAGTGAATTACTATAACATATAACTTGCTTTTTAGTAGATAACAATGCAACATGTTGGTTCCAAAGCATACTACTGTTTGTTTGTGTTGTTTTCTAAAGTCTGTTCTCTTCTGTGCATTAGGGAAAAAAAAGTTTCAGTGACATTCTCTTCTTTTCTTCATTATTTTTTGGCATCTCTTTCACAACTCCCCCCCCCCCACAAGGATTCCCTTGTAACTAAAAAACTAAAAAAGTCAAGCAAGACTCATCCAGTGTTAACCTATCTGCTGACTTCCAGCCTCACATCCCTCACTGTCTATTCACTCGACATCTCAAACTAGATGTCCCATAACGTGTCCAACAATTCCAAAATTGAATTCATGATCTTTTCCCTGAAATCTTCCACTCTTCCTAACTTCTCTATTACCATCCAAGGTATTACCATTCTCCTAATCACCCAGGCTCATGTCAGAGGTGTCACCTTCAACTCTCTCTCACCCTGACCCCACGAGGCCTGCCATTTTAAATTTTTATCTGTAGAAATGTCTTTCCAATACTGCCACCTTCTCTCCTCTGACACTGCTATGACTATTGCAATAGCCTGCTAGTGGTTACCCTGCCACAAGTCCCTCCCCACTCCAGTTCAACTTTTAGCCACCAAAGTGATTTTCCTAAAGTTTGGGTCTACCATGTTACTCCTACACACATACACACACACACACACACACACACACACACACACACACACACACTCAATTCCAGTGGCTCCCCATCATCTCTAGGATCAAATATAAAATGCTATTTGGCATTCAATGTTCTTTGTAACCTTCCCCCCTTCCCCACCCTTCTGGTCTTTTTATAACTGACACCATCCTCCCCCAGACCAAGTATTCAGTGATTCAATAATACTAGTTAATCTCCTCAATATTTTTCTTTTTTTGCGGGGTAATGAAGGTTAAGTGATTGTCCAGGGTCACACAACTACTAAGTGTCAGGTGTATGAGGTGGGATTTGAAATCAGGTCCTCCTGAATCCAGGACCAGTGCTTTATCCACCACGCCACCTAGCTACCCCCTCCTCAATATTTTTCAAACAAGACATCTCTTGGCTCCAGGCATTTTCACTGGCTATGCCTCCACGACAAGAATATTTTTTCCCTCAGCTAGCTAATACAATGCACAGAATGTTGAGCCTGGAATTAGGAAGATGAGTTCAGGTCTCACCTCAAACATTTACTAGCTGTGTGACCCTAGGCAAGTAATTTAAGCTCTGTCTGCCTCAGTTTCCTCAACTATAAAATGGGGATAATAACAGCACCTGTCTGATGGGGTTGTTCTGAGAATCAAATGAAAAAATATTTGTAAAGTGCTTGACACATAGTAGATTTTATATAAATCTTTATTCCTTTCCCTTCCCCTTCCCTTCCATCTTCTTCACTACTTCCTGGATTTCTAGTTTCCTTCAAGCATCAGCTAAAATTACACCTTCTACAAGAAGCCTTTCCCAATCCTTCTTAATATAAAGGACTTCCTGCTGTTCATTATTTTGAGTTTATTCAGATATTTGTACAGGGTAGGCCAGAAGTCATGAAGGGGTTTCAATATTTAATAACTTTTATTTTTTGTTTTAAACTTACAATACTATAGCATCATATATAGTACAGTAAATAAATGTGTGTGTGTGTGTATATATGAAATAAATAAAACATTTTCAAAAAGTTATTGAACAATCAGACCCCTTTGTAACTTTTGGCCCACCCTACATGGTTGTTTACATCTTGTCTCCATTAGACTCTATACTCCTTCAGAGCAGGGACTGTCTTTTGCCTTTGACTTTCTTTGTGTCCCCAGTGCTTAGCATAGTGCCTTCCACAAAGCAGGGCACTTTGTTGTTCAGTGTCCAACTCTTCATGACCCCATTTGGGATTTTCTTGGCAAAGATAATGGAGTGGTTGGCCATTTCCTTTTTCCAACTCATTTTACAGATGAGGAAACCTAGGCAAACAAGGTTAAGTGACTTGCCCGAGGTCACACAGCTAGTGTCTGAGGCTGGTTTTGAACTCAGGTCCTCCTAACTCCAGTGCCTCACAGTTGGAACAGATTGGAATGATGCCACCTACTGGAGACTTGCTGTGGGAAAGCTCCGCCATGAGGAAAATGCCTCAGAGGGCAAGGACATGTGGCTTTTCCTTGGCATCAGGAAATGATGCTTGCTCATGGGTGCTGCCTATCAAGGCTACCAGCCAATCAACTTGAGGAGCCTCCTATTTTCTGGGAGGAGACAGGAAGGAGGAAAGAGAGCTCTGGCTTTTTTGGGTTCCTGATTTGATGGTGGTGGTGGTGGCAGAGGACTTCAAAGGAAATTTGAGGAAAGATAGGAATGCCAGGCTGTTGGAATTCTGTTCTCAATCTTTTTCTTTCTATTTTTTAATAAACCCTTAAAAACCTAAACTCGTTTTATCAGTGATTTTAGTCAGTTTCCCCCAAAACTGGGGGAACAGATTAGAATCCACATTTAGAATCTTAAATTACAGAGTTTGGCTGACCACGAAGAGGAAAAGCAGATCCTCGATCTTCTGATCAAGTTTGGTAAGAATTTTTTTTTTCTTTTCCTTCCTTATTTGCACATGTGCCTATCTCTTTAAATTGGGTTTCTCCTTAACAGCTAAGTATCTAGGTTGAGTATATATTTTAACCCTTAAGTACTCTTAGCCTCCTATTTTCAAGCCTTGCTCCCTTTTACAAAATGGACTGGGAATTGTGGAACCAAAGAGGACTATGCCTCTTCCCCTGGCTTTTCACCAGGACTGACCTTCTGTTTAAGTTTGGTCCTTATGAATTCGAATGTTCTATTCCTATTTTAATTTTAATTTTAACTTTTACTTTTCTTTGTGTCATAGTGTGGAAATTTTTGAATTACAAAAAGGGGGTGGAAGATACATTTTATATCATTCATGGCAGTGGCCATGTCCAAAAATGTATATATCTCATTCTACACCTCCAGTCCATCAACTTTTTGTCATTAGGTGGGGAAGCACGCTTTATCATGGGTCTTCTGGAGATTTGGTTGATCACTGAATGATCAAAATTCTTAAGTCTTCAAAGTTGTTTTTCTTTACAGTTTATTCTCCTAGTTCTGCAAACATCAGAGGACAGAACTTTCTGAGGTGCTTATTAAATGTTCTGTACAACCATACAATGTTAACTGCCCAGCAGTTTTTGTCATGATTTCTTGCCCAAACTTCATTTTAGTTTTTTTTTTGTTTTGGGATTTTTTGCAGGACAATGGAGGTTAAGTGACTTACCCAGGGTCACACAGCTAGTAAGTGTCAAGTGTCTACGGCCATATTTGAACTCAGGTACTCCTGAATCCAGGGCCAGTGCTTTATCCACTGCGCCACCTAGCTGCCCCCCACAAACTTCATTTTTATATTATGATCAGATGAAAGAGGAATCTCTTGTACAAGAAAATATCATACTAAATGCTATGTAACTTATTTTATGCAGACAAGTGGAACCACTTGCCACAATGAAGTTTCAAAAAGGGAAAACTTAATTTGCTACTAATTTCAAATATGTCCAAAGATATCAAACCACATGACTACCATAGGAGGCTACATCTCTGGCTGAGTGATTCTTAAAACTGTCCACAATTCAACAATCCTGAAGATTCCCACAAGCCCTATTTTAAAAAAAAATCCAAAAAAGAAACAACTCTATAAGAAGCTAAGTCTCCAGTCAAATCAAGGAGGGAAATGATATGAGGCAGGCTAAAAACATGCAGTTCCCAAAACGGTAGTAAAGAAACACGAGATGAGAAAGCTTGGTATTGACAAAAGATTTACAAATAGTTATTAATGTTCTACTTAGCAAGAAAATAGAAAATTTTCCAAATGCAAGTTACAGGAATATAATCACAAACCCTACACAGATAAGAAGAATAACTGCCTTTAGCTACATCACAGGTAAGTTGTGAGTATATATGTGAAAACTTCCGGTGTGCTAATGTATTCTACTTGATTAAATTCTGATTGATTATTTGTTGCAGGACAGGAACAGTTAGTGGGTACTGGTAGTGATGTAAAAAAAGAAAAGGGCATTTAAAAAATTTAAGATATATAGAAAAATAACACAAAGTTCAAAAGGGACCACAAGCAAGGAGATTTTGTTAAAATCTAAAGTACCCTTTTATTAAAAGGCAAGAACAACAAGCAGAAGTCCAGTTTCATAAACCATCCTTTTTTTTTACTCTTTATAAACTGAAATGTTTCAGTTTACTGATGATTGTTAATTTTATAACAAAAAAAAAGGAACAAAAATATATATGTGAAAGAACTTGAGAGTTCTCAGTTGAGAAGACCTTGTCTAAGTGGGTATTATTAAAGAAGAATTTTGTTCATAAATAAATAGGGGTGTGACAAATTCTTACCTTCAGAGTTTTTGTATTTTCTAAAAATTTCTCCATCCCTTGAGAAAAAAAGTATCACTATCAAAACAGTGTAAGGGTCAGGTTTTTCTGTTTTGGGGTTTGTTTGGTTTTTGGCTCCGCCTTTTCTGGTATCTAAGGCTTACCATCTACCTATTAATCTTCCCAAAAAGGGGAAAAAAACCTTCCTATTTTTATCTACTTAGTAATGGTATTTCCCTATTTTTAACATTTTTTTAAAAAATCCCCAGCCCCCAAAAAGTATCTTCCTAAAGTACAGCTTGATTCAGTAGACAGGAAACAGTCAGCAATAGGGGAAAAAACCAAGGGCCTATGATTTAAGCTGTATTTGAATCCAAGCTTTGCCATTACTTCAATGTAACCTTGAGTAGGTCGATTAACTTTCTGAACTTCAGTTTCCATATATATAAAATGAAAGTTGTGCTAAATTGTTTCTAGAGTTTATTTTTCCAGTCCTAACAACATAAGAATCTAAAAATGTACACCCAAAATATTTTTTCACTGACAAATCAAACAACACAAAAATGGAAGCCAGTTCAGCAGTCAACAAGACAAATTAAGAGTGGAAAGAGACTACAGGTGAGGAAACTAGTTAGGTATCTATAACAGTAGTCCAGGTATATAGTCATAAGGGTGTGAACAAGAGCTGATGGCAAGAGAAATAGGAAAGGAAAGATACAGGAGATGTTATGAAGGATAAACCAACACAGTAGGGCTTGGTGATATGATTTGGGAAGCAACAGACAAGGATGAATTAGATGATTCTAAGATTTCATGGGTTGGTTAAGAAGAAAGTTTAAAGTACTCTTTAATAAACAGGAATTCAGAGGGGTACTAGAAGATAAATTCCAACCAAACTAGCTTACTCTCTATTCTACAAACTCAGCCCATACTTTCTGACACATCCTCTGAAGCCTTTGTTCACACACCTCAAAATTCACCACCTCTTGAATTTACTCATTCTTCAAGAGCCAATTCAAATGCCACCTTCTCCAATGAAGTGTCCTTGTTCTCACTTTCCTTCTGGTTAAAAATTCTTTCTAAACTCAGAACTCTCAATAATTTGGACTCATAAATTTATTTCTATTTTATAACTATCTACATAGTTCTTCCTTAGCTCTCCAATTAGATGGTAAGTTCCTTGAAGATAAAGTGGTTTATTTATCTTTGCATCTTCCCCAGTGACTAAGAATTTTATATATGTTGAGTTGAATCCAACAGAATTGTTTCAGATATAAATAATTTGAAGCAAGAGAAGATGATCCAAACAGAAATATCTACTAAGTAGTCATAAATACAAGACTGGATAAAGGCAAGACAGAACAAGACTTCAGATAATATTGAGAATCATCCAAACAAGAGCTGCTGAGGTTACAAGAATCAATTCAATGTAACGTTTATCAAATAGACTACTATATGTGAAGCACCATGGTAGGCAACAGATAAAGAGATAAAAAAATGACACGATCACTGCTCTCAAAGAGTTTGTTATCCAGAAAAGAATGATTATTTGTACACAAGTAATGGTAATACAAGTCAGAAAATGTGAACAAATATAAATATGTACACAAATAATCTTAAAGGAACACCTTCGACTTGGTGGAATAATGGAAGACTTTATGGCAAAATTATATCCGAGCTGGCCCTGGAAGGAGGGAAAATGACAAAAGGGAAAGAATGGAGGCGCGAGGTGGGAGAGCAGAAAAGAACATTTCCAGAAGGGAAAAGTAAAGAATGGTGTGCAAAAGGTGCAGAGGGAAGGTTAAGTTCAAGAAACAATGACTAATCTAGTTTGATTGAAAAAGAGAAAATAGGAATATGTGAAGGAAGCCTGGAAAGGTAAATTGGAAGCAAGGTACAGATGATATGGGCCTTGAAGTCTTAGCTAAGCAACTTGTATTTTATTCAATAGAAACAATGGGAAATCACCAATCATTTTTTCATCAGGAAAGTGTCATCATCAGGGCAACAGAAAGATGGCTTTAAGTAGAAGAGTGAAGCATGGATAATAGAGAGACCAGAAATAAGGACACCAAATAAGAAGGCATTATTACTGATGGGAGTGACACAGGCACTAAACCAGGATGGTATGAGTGGGAAAAATGAGGTAAAATGGCAGAGACACTGTCAAAGGAAGACAGTTATGACTCTTGGTAACTGACCAAATGCAGGGGAGGGTGGTATGCAAAAGACAAGAGAGTAAAGAATGACCTTCAACAAATACCTGGCACCTGCTAAGTATAAGTCACCATAATAGGCAATATTGGAGGATATACAAAGGATTTGGTAAAGAAAGTTTAAAGAGCTAAAAGTGAAGCCCAGACAGGAATGAAGACATGACTGGCCAAGGCACTTTCCTTAAATTGAAAGTTCTGAAAAGAACTAATCAAAGGAAGAGGCCACAGAGGAGTCGTCAAATTCCATGTTGAAAGGGACACTGGTCACACTCTCTCCCAGCTTCAGGGTGTGTGTGTGTGTGTGTGTGTGTGTGTGTGTGTGTGTGTGTGTGTGTGTGTGTGTGTGTGTACACCCTATAGAATGAGTATAGTACTATGTGTCCGGCATACCTCACAGGAATGTTGTGCATATCCAAAGAGTTCAAGTGAAAGTACTCTGAAAATTATTGAACATGTGGATCAGGAGACAGATCATCAGAATAGGAAGTGGGCCAGTCATGTGAGAATAATAGATAATAGCTAGACAGCTACACTGGTGCCCATGAAATGTTAAATGATCTAGAACAAGACTTCTTAAACTTTTTTGTGTCATGGACCCCTTTGGCAGTCTGGGGAAGCCTAGGGACCCCTTCTCAGAATAATGTTTTTAAATGTTTAAAATAAAATACATAGAAACCATAAAAAATACAAAGGAAACCAACTATACTGAAATGTAGTTAACAAAATATTTTTCAAAAACAACTTCACAAACCACAGGTTAAGAATTCCTGATCTTAAAAGGACTCCAGAACACTGGGTGGGTTTCCTGATAGACTCATGGGAAGAACACTGAATGCGCATCATGCAACATAAGAAGTACCCACACTGATGTGATCCACATCACATCCACAATATCCACAGAAGCATGAAGTATGTAAATGGAAAGCATTATTATTCATTAACATAAAAAACAATGTTCCAGGTTGCAGTGGATAAAGCACCGGCCCTGGATTTAGGAGGACCTGAGTTCAAATCCCACCTCAGACACTTGACACTTTAGCTGTGTGACCCTGGGCAAGTCACTTAACCCTCATTGCCCCACCCAAAAAAACAAACAAAAAAAAAACCAATGTTCCAAAATTTTCTTTTTAGGGGGCAGCTAGGTGGCACAGTGGATAAAGCAATAGCCCTGGATTCAGGAGGACCTGAGTTCCAATTTGGCCTCAAACATTGACACTTACTAGCTGTGTGACTCTGGCCAAGTCACTTAATCCTCAATGCCCCACCAAAAAAAAAGAAAGAAAAGAAACGAAAGAAAGATATTCATATTTCTGTTTTAAATCTCAGGAATTCAAAATATGTAAGGTCATAAAGGAAAATAAAACTATCTCTGCAAGCTAAAAAAACCTGTAAATGATTGTACTTCTAACTTTCATTGATTATCAATTAATGCCACCTCAAAAGTACATACTGTGTTATACATATTAAAGTTGTTTTTCTGATCCATTCTAACCTTCATTATGTGCATATGTAATATGAACCTATTTCTATTATTGTCACCTCCCCTCCTCACTCAATAAATTCCAGTGACTTCCTACAGCCTCCAGGATCAAATATAAAATCCTCTATTTCGCCATCAAAGCTCTTCATAATTTGGCCCCTTCCTACCTTTCCTGTCTTTTACATCTCACTCCCCTCATGTACTCTGCAAACAGTGACCCTTGCACAATACACTGCATCTCCTATCTCTGTGCCTTTTGACAGGTTGACCTCCATGTCTCAAAGACTTTCCCTCCTCACCTCTGCCTCCTGGCTTCCTTCAAGACCCACCTTTTGCAAACAAAGCTTTTCCAGTCCTCTTTAATCTTAGCACCTTCCCTCTGAGACTACTCCTAATGTATTCTGAATACATCTTTTGTTTATACATAGTTGCTAACATGTTGTTTCCCATTAGACTGCGAGCTCCATGGGGTAGCTAAGCGGTGCAGGGGATAGAGTGCAGGGCCTGGAGTCAGGAAGACTGTCTTCTTAAATTCAAATCTGGCCTTAAACACTTAGTAGCTGTGTGATCAAGTCCCTTAGCCCTTTTTACCTCAGTTTCCTCATCTGTCAATTTGCTGTTGTTGTTTGTCCTTCATTCTTGAAGAAGACCAATGACATCAAGAAGGTGATAAAATGTCAAAACACTCCACTATCTGCCAAGAAAACCCCAAATTGGGTCATGAAGAGTTGGACCCAACTGAAAACATCTGAACAACCAAATCCTTAGGAGGAAGAATGATTTTTTGCTTTTCTCTGAGGACAGTGCCTGGCAGATTTATTAAGTACTTAACAAATTATTTATTAAGTACTTATTTATTAAGTACTTAACAAATTTATTAAGTACTTAACAAATTCAAGCTGACTTAACTGACACGGATGATGAAGCTATCATGTATACTGTTCTTTTGGTTCTGTTTATCACTGCTCTTTATCACTTCATATAATTCTCCCATACTGTTTCAAATCTTTACATTTGGTTCTTATGGTACCTTAATATTCCATACAAGTATTGTTGTTTCCATTTAACAAATAAGGAAGCTGAAGCTTGGAAAGTGATTTGCCCAGAGTCACACAGTTAGTGCTGTTACCAAACTCAAGCCCAGAACCTTCCTTCCCTGACTTTGAGTCCTTCTGCTACACCACTACTGCCTGTTCAGGGAATTCACAAAAACCAACAGGGAAGAGTCTGAGCCAAGGAAGGGACACAGAAGGAATCAGAAAAATGGAAGGCCAACAATGATTGGCCTAATTTTGATATTTGTGTGTCAGTATGTCAGTAATGGGTTTTGAGTAATTGTTCAGTTCAATTTATCAAACATTTGTTAAGCAACACCTGTATTCAGAACATGAAAATAAACAAGATACAAAATTTGGACAGGATACAAATTAAACCACGTATAAAATTTGGGTAGGAATGTCCCTATTCTCAAAAAACCTATACTCTAGAAAAGGCTACAACATGTGAAGAAATAATAATGAAAAGTAATACACGATAAGAGCATGAGATAAGTACAATGGGCTATGTGAAGCCTGAGGAACAAAAGGTCATTACCAACTGGAGGTGAGGAAGGGGGAAAGAAAATCAAAGAAAGCCTCATGGAGGAGAAGTCATTTGAATTGGACTTGGAAAAATTAGTAGGAATTTGGGGGAGGAGGGGGGTCCAGATACAGAGAACAACATAAACAAAGGCCTGCAGGTGAGATGGCATGGAACAAGTAGGGGGTAAGAATATTACCATTTTGCTGAAATATAGATAGCAGTATGAAATTAGATTGAAAAGAGTGGCACCAGATTGTAAAAGGTTTTGAATGCCTGGCATAAGTAAAATGCCTTGATTCAGTAGGCATTAGGGAGCCAGTGAAGATTTCTGAGCAGATTACATGACCTTTTGCCCCACAAAAGCAGTCTGAGATGGAAAAAATTTCAGAAACATTCAGAAAAACATTTTGAGAAATGTTGTTCATCAAAGCAGTATACGATACTTTAACAAACTTTTTTTTTTGCCCATCTAAATGCATGGAGAGGAAGAGGTAACCAGTATAAAATGTGTAGCAGTAAAAGGCATTGTGTTGCTGCAAAGAACAGGAACAAAAATTCCCTTCATAGTGTCTCTACCATTTGTTCCTTTCTTCACTTTCCCATAACTCTATTGCTATTCCATTTAGACTTATTGCAATAACTTAACTCATTTCCTGACCTTTAGCCCCTTTCCATCTTGTTCCATAATGCAAATGCAACCCAGATTCAATTTGCAAAACATTTGTTTCATGTCTAATGGTAGTCATAAAAAGTAGACCTATTTGTGATGGGGCCACCCACCCTCTAGCATCCACTTGTTTCTGGGAGATTTTTCCTCTTTCGTGTCAATAGCTAGCACCATTTGCTAAATTTTAGCTTCTACCATTTCTACCCATTTTCCTCAGTTGTCCTCCCAGGATTACTGTGGGTGGGGACCTTCCAACCATCAATTTCTTCATTCTCCCTCTTTTGCCCCTACTTTCCCAAAGCATCATGCAAAGTTGGTGTTTTTTAAAGATTTACTACAAAGCACGAAAGGTAGAAAGGTGGAGGGAACCCTGAGTATAGTATCAGATAAAAGGATTTACTCATTCCTCAAGGTTTTTATGGTTTAATCCTATTTCTAAACAACAACTACATAAGCTAGACACTTTATTAGCCTCTCCTCTCTGGCAGGCAACATCCTTGATGTTAATTCAATTCCAACTACTTTGCTATGGATTTGGATGGCAAGGCTATTTCTTAGGCTTCTTAAATATACTCTCCGACATGGACATTTCAGGATTTTAAGACAGCACCTCTCTCAAGAAGTTAATTTCACAACATTAAAGCACCCATAACATGCTAGCCACATTTTTCCTAATTTGGTCATTCACAGGTATCTCAACCTAGTGGAGAGGTTCTTAACTTTTTCTTTTGTCTTGGAGTTGGCAGTCTGGTGAAGTCTAAGGACTCCTCAAAATAATGTTTTTAACTGTATAAAGTAAATACATAGGATTGCAAAGAGAACCAATTATACCAAAATAGTTATAAAAAAATTTTTTTTAAAGTTCACAGACTACAAGTTAAGAACCCCCGTCCTAGAGTCTAATCTGTCAACTATGGACTCAAGCAAGAGGGAACCTAGACCAGGGCTTCTTAAACTTTTTCTTCTCTTTCTTCTCTCTTTCTCTTCAACCCTTTTTCACCAGAGAAATTTTTACACAACCCTGGGTATATAAATATATAAAATAGGTATACAAATCAAACATTTATTGCCAAAGTTTTCATGACTCCCACATTCAGCTACATAACCCCATATTGGGCCACAGCCCATAGTTTAAGAAGCTTTGTCCTAGACCCCCTCATCTCCAAATGAGTAAGGTTCCCAGCCTGGGTCCCAAAACTAACCTGCCTCTCAGACTTCAGGCATTCTCAACCTTCTCACTCCTTATCTAAGGATCTCCCACTCCAAACCTTAAAATTTCTCTATATCTACATTCATCCTGCCTCAAGAAAAAATAATGGCATCTGGCATAGGTGTTTTTCAATTTGTAATGTGTGCTCCATACCTTCTCTAGTTTGAAACGTCTTTTCCTCTTTCCAAGGCTAACCATTTCCCACCAACTCTTTCAAGCTCTTGCTCTTATAATAATCTTTCACACACATTTATGTAGAGACTTCTGCTCAGATATCTCATTTCTTACCTGGCTGCACCACCTTAGGACTTCTCTGAATTACCCTGAATCAGGTTCTTCCCCCCATTCTCTCCTTTTCAGCTTTCTTTTTGTTTCTGTCTTCCTCCATTAGACTGTAAGCTCCTTGAGGGAGAGGGCTTTCTTTTTCTGTTTGGCCAGTGCATGGCACAGAGTAAGCACTTAATAAATGTTTACTGACTTGATTTGACTCCTATATCTTTAGTTCCTCTTTCTTCATTATCTCCTCGTGCTCCATCTACAAACACCCTCAAATCATATTTTGATCCCTAAAGCCCTCCAGTAACCTTGGAATCTGTTCCACCTCTTATCTTCCTTTCATCATTTCATCTTTCAAACTCATTATCTACATTCCCTACCTCCATTTTCTTCATCACTTCTTAACTCCCTACAATCTAGCATCTAACACAAGATTGATAATGACCTCTTGATAATGAAACAGCTTTTTCATGATTCTCATCTTCCTTGACCTTTTGGTGAGGCTACCCTCTCCTGGTCTTCCTACTTCTCTAATCATCCTGTCTCTTCTAACATCCTGCCAAAAGTAGACATGTTCTTTTCTCAGACATTTTTCCTCTCCACCCTCTTTCTTGAAGATCTTATCCACACAGTGCTCCAGTTTTCACTTCTACATATATGACACATAAACAGTCATCTCTAGCCTTGTCCTGTTACTCAGTAATCTAGAATTTCCAATTGTCTGCAAGATATATCTCATCATAGAGAATAATATGAAATGCAAAATGGATGCTTTCTATTACATTAAATTAAAAAGTTTATGCACAAACAGAAGCAATGCATCCAAAATTAGAAGGGAGACAGAAAACTGGGAAACAATTTTTATAGCCAGTATTTCTGATAAAGGCCTCATTTCTAAAATATATCAAGAACTAAATCACATTTATAAGAATCCAAATCATTCCCCAATTGAGAAATGGTCGAAGGATATGAACAGGCAGTTTTCTGATGAAGAAATCAAAGCTATCTATTGCCATATGAAAAAATACTCTAAATCACTATTGATTAGAGAGACGCAAATTAAAATATCTCTGAGGTACCACCTGACACCTATCAGATTGGCTAATATGACAACAAAGGAAAATAAATG
This sequence comes from Dromiciops gliroides, assembly GCF_019393635.1. NCBI lineage: Eukaryota > Metazoa > Chordata > Mammalia > Microbiotheria > Microbiotheriidae > Dromiciops > Dromiciops gliroides. Next base: position 235,129,342 of record NC_057861.1, read on the forward strand.
CTGGAGCTGTGGAAAAATTGGAACACTAATGCATTGTTGGTGGAGCTGTGAACTGATCCAACCATTCTGGAGAGCAGTTTGGAACTATGCCCAAAGAGATATAAAGCTTTGCATACCCTTTGACCCAGCAATACCACTATTGGGACTTTTTTCAAAAGAGATCATAAAAAAGGGAAAAAAGGACCCACATGTACAAAAATATTTATAGCTGCTCTTTTTGTGGTGACAAGGAATTGGAAATTGAGGGGATGCCCATCAACTGGGGAATGGCTGAACAAGTTGTGGTATATGAATGTAATGGAATACTATTGTGCTGTAAGAAACGATGAGCAGGTGGATTTCAAAGAAACCTGGAAGGACTTGCATGAACTGATGATGAGTGAGATGAGCAGAACCAGGAGAACGTTGTACACAGTATCAACAACACTGTGTGTTGATCAACTGTGATAAACTTGATTCTTCTCAGCAATACAATGGTCGAAGATAGTTCCAAACGACTCATTGAAAATGCTCTCCAAATCCAGGAAAAAAAAAAAAGAACTGTTGAATCTGGATGCAGATCGAACCATACTATTTCTATTGGGTTTTTTTGTTGTTACTTTTCTTTTTTGAAGTTTTTCCTTTTTCCTGATTCTTCTCTTATTACATGACTAATGCAGAAATATGCTTAATGTGACTGTACATATATGACCTATATCAGATTACTTGCTGTCTTGGGGGGGGAGGGATGGAGAAAAATTTGAAACTAGAAATCTTATAAAAACAAATGTTAAAAATTATCTCTAAATGTAACTGGAAAATAAAAAATATTTATATGGGATTAACCAATAATAGCACCTATCTACCAAGGTTGTTGTGAGGATCAATGAGAGTATATTTGTAAAGCACTTAGCACAATGCCTGGGACATAGTAAGATCTATGTAAAGTTAGTTATTACTGTTAATAATAATCTCTAATTTTTTCATAAAAAAAGATATATCTCATCAGTCAAGTCAGGCAATAAGCTTTTATTAATCACCACTATGTGCTAGGCACTATGCTAAGCCCTGATAATACAAGGATGGGCAAAAAGCAGTCCCTATCCTGGAGGAGCTAAAAATCTAATGGAGAAACAATATGCAAATATGTACAAACAAGCTAAATACAAGATAAAGAGGGAATAATCAAAGAGGGAAGATGCTAGAATTAAGAGGGATTGAGTAGGACAGGCTTCTTGAAGGAAGTCAGGAGGTAGAGATGAGAAAGAATAGGGGGCAACCAAAGAAAATCCCTGAAACGGTATGTCTTGTTTTGAGAACAAGAAGGAGGCTACTGTCACTAGATCAAAGAGTAGTGGGGAAGGTGGGGTTGGGGTGAAGGGCTAAGATGTAAGACTAGAAAGGTGAGGGGAGAAAGGGAGGTTATGAACAATTTTGAATGCCAAAACAGAGGATTTGTATTTGAGTCTAAAAGTGATAGGAAGTCAATGAAGTTTGAGTAGAAGGTCAGTACTTTAAGAAAAACACTGTGACAGACAAATAGAGGATAGACTAGAGTGGAGAGAGACTTGTGGTAAGCACACCAACCAGCTGGCTATTGAAATTACTATTGTAGTAGTTTAGGTGTGAGGTGATGAGGCCCTACAAGATGGCAGTAATGTCAGAGAAGAGAAGGGGACAACTTCCAGAGGTGTTGCAAAGGTAAAATTAAACAGGTCTTGGGAGACAGACTGACATGGGGAGGAGAGAAATAGTGAGGACTAGAAAATGACATCTAGATTGAGACCCTGGGGGACCTGGGTCCCAAGTTTGAAGTTTGAAAAGGAGAAGGGTTTAAGGGGAAAGATAATGAGTTTAGTTTCAGACATGCTGAGTTTAAGATGTCTTCTGGACATCCCAGTTTGAGATATCTGAAAGGCAGCTGGAGATGCAAGCCCAGAGATCATCAAAGAGGTTAGGACTGGATAAGCAGATTTGAGAATTATTAGCATAGAGACAATAATTAAATCCATGGGATCCCATAGTTACTGGTTGTGACATGGATGAAGAACCAGCAAAGGAGACTAAAGAACAGTAAAATATATAGGAAGAGAAATAGAAGAGAGTCGTGTCCCAAAAGACTAGAGAAAAGAGAATATCAGGAAGAAGGTGATCAACAGTGTCAAAGGTCCATCGGGTTTGACAAGTGAGAGATCATTGGTAACTCTGGGGAGAGCCATTTTGGTTAAGTGATGAGGTTGGAAGCCAGATTATAGAGAGTTAAGAAGTTAGAGAAGAGGAAAGAGAGGAAAGAGAAGGTTTTTTTCAAGTTTCGCCACAAAGGACAAAATGACAATTAATTGGGGATGGAAGGATCAAGTGAAAGTTTTTTGAAGATAGGGGAAATATGAGCTTGTTTGTAGGCAATAGGGAAGCAGCCAGTAGACAGAGAGAGATCACAAATAAGTGAAAGATTAGGGACCATAGAGCAGGCAATGTGGTAGAGGGGACGAAATGAAATGAGAATAGTTGTGCAGGGAGAGAGGTCTGCCTTGGCAAGGAGTAGAGATGGGATGAAGGATGAGATAGTGGTAGAAGGCATTTGAGTGATATGATGAGGAAGAGAACAGAAGAAGGAGAATCTCAACAAATGGCCTCATTTTTTAGTAAAGTATGAAGAGCAAGGTTCTCAGCTGAGAAGGTGGGGGGAGGAGAAGCAAAGGGAGGTTTGAGGAAGAATGAAATGGTTCAGAAGAGTTTCTATGGAGAATGAAATAGTGTCAATAAGGGAGGTATAGAAGAACTGCCTAGCTGATTTGAGAGCCCAGTTGAGATTATGTAACATTTGTGTAGTGGACACTGTTTGGCAACTCATAATTCAAATATCCCAAACTGAACCCTTCAAATCTTTCCAGAAAAAAAAGTCCTTCTCTTTTTCTGAACTTTTCAATTTCTGTTGATGACAAAATCATTTTCTCTCAGTCACTTAAATTTGAAACCATTTTTGATATCTGCAGCTCCTTTCACTTCTTAAGTTAAGTGAATAGGTCCCATCAAATTTAGATTCCCCAGTCTGTGTTAGTTCTCTCTTTATTACTAACTTCAGCATGCTAGTTTCAGTCCTCATTAGCTCTTGCCTGGATTATTACAACAGCCTAACTAGTCTCCTTTCCTCAAGCTTCTTCCCCTCTAATTCATGAACATAATGAAGCCACAGAAATCATCCTAATGAAAGTAACTCTGATGTCATTCCCCTAATCACAAACAATGGCTCCCCACTGACCACTGAATTAAAGTCCTAAACAAGACTCTACTTAAGACCCTTCATAATTTGGCAGCAACCTACCTTTCTAGTCTGGTGTTCCACTAGTCCTGTATTATATTTTCTAATAGAGATCTTTTTCTAACCTCATGCTTTTATGCCATTTCAACTGCCTGGAATACCACCACTAGCCCAACCCCCAAATTTATAAGATCCTTAAGGTTATGGTCAGCTTCAGTCTTTGTATCTCCTACAGTACACACAGTAGTAGTTCAACTCAACTGAAATATTTATTAAGTTTCTACTACATAAAAGGTACAATTCTAGGGGTAGCTAGATGGTGCAGTGGATAGAGCACTGGCCCTGGACTCAGGAGGACCTGAGTTCAAATCCAGCCTCAGACACTTAACACTTACTAGCCATGTGACCCTGGGCAAGTCACTTAACCCCAATTGCCTCACCAAAAGAAAGAAAAGGTACAATTCTATATATTAAAGATGCAAAGACAAGAATCAAGCAGGCCCTTTCTTCATGGTGTTTGCATTCTATGGGGTGATACACCACTCACACAGACAATACAATGCGTTTTCAAGAGGGAACGTAATAACCACTAGAGGATGCAGCAGAATTAGGAAAGGTATAAGAACTAAGCCTAGAAGAAAACTATGAGGTATAGAAGCAAAAGACTATATTTTAGGCCTTTGCAAAGGCAAAGAAACAGGAGATGGAATGTCAAGTTTTGGGGAACAGATGGTAGGGCAATTTGGATGAAACAGAAGATATGAAGAAGCATAATATAAAGAAAGTCTGGAAAGAGAGGTGGGAGTTAGATTTTAAAGGGCTTCAATTAGCCAGTAGTTTGCATTTTGTCCTAAAGACAAAAGGAAGTTCAATAAAATGTTTACTGATTGAAGTGGGCTGACATCTAAAACCATTTGGGTGATTTTACTCATTTACAGGAAAAAAAATCACTGTCTTTGGACCCAGAGGACCGAGGTTCAAATCTCATCTCTGGAGCTTTTTATTTGTGTAGAACCTCGGCAAGTCACTGAAGTTCCTCACCTGTTTCCGTTCCTTCTTCATTCCACCCCTGAAAAGGACCAATGACATCAGTGATGTCTTGATTCAAGCACAAATTGGATTTAAGTGAGGCAGAGTTGCACAACGTTGGCAACCTCATTCTCTCTTCCAGGGTTACTGAAGCCCAGTAGTGGCAGGACAAAAGTCAAGACAAAGGAGATGCAGTGGATTACCTTGGTTTCTTTGATGTCTGACCAAGCAAGCTCTAAGTGCTCCACAACACCTGCTTCAGCTGCCTTCATGGTCGTTGGAATAGTGTTCTCATTCACCCATTCTGCCAGGGGAAGTTTTCACATACTTGGAGTAGACATCCTCCTAAATCATGGATGGGTTTTCGGCCTGTTACCCTCAACTTGGTTTAGCCCTTCTGTCCAAAAAGTGTTACCAGTATGTGACCCCGGGCAGCTAGGTGGCGCAGTGGATAAAGCACCGACCCTGGACTCAGGAGGACCTGAGTTCAAATCCAGCCTCAGACACTTGATACTAGCTGTGTGACCCTGGACAGGTCACTTAACCCTCACTGCCCCACCAAAAAAACAAAAACAAAAAAACCAGTATGTGACTCCTTCCCGTGCTACAGCTTCAGGAGCCATAGGTGAGATTTAAGTGCCAGAGAGACACCAAAGATGAATGAGCAACCCTGAAAAAGTTTCAGCAAGCCCTCACACCAGAGGAGCTAGTACTCCATGAACACCTCCCATACACCCTTCCTCATCTGTAAAACCAGGAGGAAAGAATAAATGACCTTTAAGGTCCCTCCAGTTTAAAATCTAAATTGTGTGGTCAACTTAAATTTAGCACCAGCCAGTCTTTGGGCATTAAGCATTTATTAAAGCATACCAAGTATTCATGCAGAATTCAGAAAGTTAAGAAAAGGCCTATCTAGCCTGAGGTAGGCCAGAAAGCAAGTGTATGATCCTGGTCCTATGTGATATTTCAGGTCCCTCCTAGCTCTGGATTTATGACCCTACATTCCTCCTTCCTCTCCACCTATAAGAGGGTCTAAGTCCAACTTCCTTTATTAAATTTTGTTTGACCACTCCAACCTACAGTGATTTCACTCTCCCCAGGATTAATACAGCACTTATTTTCCATGAAGCCTTCCCAGATTTCCTCCTCAAAAATGATGACAGCCCTCACAGCACTTTGATGGCACCTCTTCTGCACCTTATGCCCTATTTTGTATCAGTGTTCATGTCTCACCTTCCCTACTACATGCTAAGAATAAAGGGCAGGGCAGCTAGGTAGCGCAGTGGATAGAGCACCGGCCCTGGATTCAGGAGTACCTGAGTTCAAATCCGACCTCAGACACTTGACACTTACTAGCTGTGTGACCCTGGGCAAGTCACTTAACCCCAATTGCCTCACTAAAAAAAAAAAAAAAAAAAAGAATAAAGGGCAGGGTCAGAGGCCCCTCCCAACTCTAAATTGATCCTATGCTCTTTGTGCATCCCTCAGCTTTTAACAAAATAGGCTTTAAGGGTGTATTAAATATATGCCCCTCCTTTGGCACATCACATTGCTGGTCAACTTTTCATTTATATTGTCTCCCCCATTAGGTCAAAAGCTCTTTAAAGTGAGAAAACTTGTCTTATCATTTTGTTTTTCCCTAGAGGAATCAAAAATCAACAATTCTTGATTGATTGAATTCACCCATATAAGGAATATTACAGAGGGATTATTTTTCATCTTAAGGACCTTTCCAGGTCTAAGAGATATACTTGAGAAAGGAGAAATTACCACTAGAAATACAACATATAAAGTATAGGAGGAAAACAAACTGACTTAAAATGGATTTCAAGAACACAGTAGTCACAAGTGTAGAAGAGAAAAAGTTCTTTAAATTAGGCCAAAATACAACTGTAACCTGTCTATAAATACTGTTTCACAGAATGAGTCAAAAGAGTTAAAAAAAAAAGATGAAAAAGTGGAAGCAACAGATATTTTAAAAATTTCTTAAATTTTACACATGCAAGGCCTGGAATATTTTTATTTTAAGTGCTCAATATATGTTTGATTATCAAGAGGAAGCATCTTTCTAATCCCTTTCAACACTCCTCCTAAGCAAAACTCCTAAGTTTCATAAAGCAAAATAACCACCTCCATATTTTTTAAATGTTACATCTGTTAGCATGGGCAAGACATTTCTCTGTCTAAAGCACTACTCCCAATAGTTTCAGCATTGCATAGAGATCCCAAATTAAGAAACGATGAAGACCTAAGTTTCTTACTGATAGAAGGGTTTTTCAGCTTCCTGGTAACCTATATTCAATTCTCAACAATGTTACATTAATTTTAAACTCCAATATAACCAGATGAAACTAAAATCCATGTTAATTTAAAAACTATTCGACATAGTTTTTGTCTTTTAAATAAGCATAACATTTAAAAATAGCATATTTCTCTGAATGGTCCAATGACTATATTTTTTAACTGCCTCAAATTCACTTAGCCCCAAATGGTAAGTTATAAACTGACCCTTGCATTCTTAACACTAATTCCCTGGAGATGCTGTGAAATCTTATCGGTACACATGCTCCCTGTGACTTCACTTTAAAGAGGAATTTATTTTAGTCCACCAAATTAAAATACTTTTACAACTTGGAAAAGCTTTATTAGAAACTGACTTATCAATAAAGCACACAGTCATTCTGTAGAAAACTGATAAAAGTCTAAAATTCTAAATTAGTTATAATTGTACACACTATCAGGGCCCATCACTGATTTCTGAAATTGGACTTTGGCTTTCACCGTAAAAAAAACCATAATGTGATTTAATACTAAAGTATCACAAGAAGTTATACCATGACTGCCGGTTTTTGTAATGCACAAAATTATTAGAAGACACTGAAATGTGCTGAAATAAAAACCAATTAAGTCGGTGGGAAGGGGAAGGGAAAAGCTAACCAACGCTCACACTACTCAGTATCGCAGAATGTGAGTCTTGGTTTTTTACACTTACTAGCCCAGCAAAGCAGTCACTCAGTCTCTCAAAAGTTAACTACATTTTGGCTAAAAGTCACTCTTCCAAATCTAATTTATCCTCCATGGCCACTTTCTAAGAGCTCTGCTACATCTGTTGAAAGGAGAAGTGTCTTCTTTCATACATAACTGTCTGACACTCATCAGGAAGATGACTTCCTAATAGAACCTCTATTTCCTAACTACCGGTCCATGCGTCTTAATGACAACTTTGACAAGAGAATGCCTTCTTCTATGATATTTGCAATAACAGTTCATAAGAATCCTAATAAATAAGTCGGACTTGAGGTTGTACACAACCGATCAGCCAGGGAGGGAGCTTCCCACACTCCCTCTGGATGAACCACAAGACTGGAATGGTACACCAAGACTCCCTAGGGATTTTTTTTTTTTAATCGCGGTCGAGATGCTTCCCGTTGAGTCTCAGGCACAGCAGCAGCTTTCCTTGGTAGTGCACTGCAGTCAAAGCCCCCAAGAGGAAATAAACTTAATCCCGAGCCGAGCAAAGCAAAACAAGGCGCGGCGCGGCCGAGCGGCCCCCACTTACCAGCAAACAATCCGAATTCACTTCCGACTTCGGGTCCCGCAGCAGGTTGTCGATTTTCTCAAACCGAGTCTCAAAACTGTCCCCAGCCGACATGGTGCTGCTGCTGCGGGGACAATCCCCTTCTACCAGCAGCTCTCGCGACGGAAAAATGCTCGGGGCTCACTTCCTCTGCAGACCGGGGGCTCGCCTCCTCGGCTTCGGCGTCCGGCCGGAGGGGCCGGAACCTCGGGGTCGCCCGGGCTCCCCCTTCACTGAGCGGCTTTCCGCTCTCCCGGCCGGGCTCCGGGGGCGACAGAGACCCGTGGCCGCGCCGAAGCCCACAGGCGCATCCCACCCCACAGCCCGCCCCGCCGCTGTCGCCACCGGCCTCGGCTTCCCGGGGAAAGGTGCTCGCGCCTAGCGGGCCCGGGCCCCAGGCGCTGCAGCCGCCTCCATGGAGGGTCGGCCCCCCCGCTCCGGGAAGGGCAAGAGGGGAAAGAGGGGGCGGGAGGGGCAGAGAAGAGCTTCCCGGGACTAGTCAAGGTGGGGGGGGAGGGGGCAGAGGTTGCTCTCCCAGCTGATGCTGCCGGCCCGCCGGAGGGGCCCGATCCGCTCCGATCCCAGGCACCGCGGGCAGGCAGGCTAACCCCGCATGCCCCGCTCCGCTCGGCCAGGTCCGACGTGCGGCTCCGCCTCGGTCAAGAGCAGCTCCCCGCGGGGCTGCCTCACTCGCCCATTTTGTCCACTCGCCGCCGCTGTTGTAGCTGTTGCCGCTGTTGCTGCTGCTGCTGCTGCTGCCGCCGCCGCCGCCGCCGAGGGGTCCGACGGGGCAGGGCGAGGCCGGTGTCCGTCCGAGGAGGCTGGAGGGAAGGAAGGAAGAAAGGAGACAGGGCAGGGGCAGACAGGCCGAAGAGTCCGGTCACGACGGCGACTGATTGGGGAGAGCGCCTGGGAGGGGCCGGTCAGCCGAAGTCCGGGTTGGGGCGGGGAGGGGGTGGTGGGAGGGGGTGGGAAAGGGAAGAGTGAGTTGCGGCAGCGAATGCCTCGGGGGGGCTAGAGGGACTAATATGTCCGCCTTCCTGTTCAAACAGAGACCGCCCGCGCGTACTGCGCATGCGGGGCGGGGAGGATCGGAAGGGGAACCAGCCCGGGTGAACCCCGCGTTCTCTGGGACTGGAGACAGAATGGGGGGGGGGGGGGGAAGTGCGCGCGCACGCGCGCGGCTATCGCGTAGATAGGGTGGGGAAGAGGAGGAGGCGTTGCTGGGAGGAGGCGCGGAAGCGAGCCCCAGGGGCGGAGGCGCCTTCCTCGGAGCTGGCTCCGTGGCTAGGTCCGGGGCAGCTTCTACTCCCAGCCCTCCGAGGGGTGGGGCGAAGGCGGGGTTGCTTTGCTCCTGCAGTGGCCGTGGGGCTCTCGGGGCTGTTTTTTCCATCGCCCTGCATCCAGTCCTGGCTCGGGTCCCTTGGGGGGCCGTGGAAGATTCTGACCAAAAAGAGAACCAGGCGCTTGAGTGCCGTCCTTTTATGACGAAGACAAGATGTTTCCAGGCATGAGTTTAAAAAATAAGATAAATTAAATTTTAAAAGGCATCCGCCGCCTCTTAAGCACTGGTTAAGATTTCCCTGGGGAGGAAAAAAAAGTAAGCACTCGGCTGTTCACTTACCAAAAAAGCTGGAAGGGACGAGTCAAATCAATAACAAGTGAACATGTTTTTTGACAGAAGCCCCAAAGAAGAGAACGAGACTTGAAAGTTTGCTCTTGTCGTTAACAAGGCTCATGGGATTCTGCTTGATTGGTACACCCAAAGGGCAGTCAGAGTGACACCATCTAGTGTCATTTAGAGTTGTGATTTTACCCAAAATTATGCAGGCTGAAAAAACTAGTCATTTCCTCCTTGTTCACAGGTTGCTTCATTGACTGTGCAGAGGGAGTGAAAGAGATGTTACTCAATCTGCAGATGTCTTGATAAAATAACGTGCATTATCAACCATTGCCTATAGAAAGAAATCAACCTTGTTTTATTTTTGTTAATTATTTCTTAGAAGTAATACGTTGTTTTTAGTAAAATATTTATTAAAAATATTAAGTTTATTTTTATTTTATTCTATTTCTATTTATTTATTTAATTTTTTTATTTCAAGTTTAGAATAATCAGAAAGGAGCTGTGAGGATTTCACCACAAAACATAAAGGGACAAGCAATTTTCTTGTAACGAGAGTGCTGTGTATACACCGGGATCAAGCTCATGTTATTCAGTATAATTAGAAACTTTGTAGTTTGTAGGCCATTTTGTTCCCTGGGTTTGTTTAACTGCTTTTATTTAGGTAGAAACAGAGCATTTAATTTCACAGCATTTCATTCACATATAATACACTACTAAAGATCTCCAAACTTCTTTTGTATTTCATTGTTGTTCAGTCCTTTCAAACTCTTTGTGACCTCATTTGGGGTTTTCTTAGCAAAGGTACTGGAATGGCTTGCCATTTTTTTCCAGCTCATTTTACAGATGAGGAACTGAGGCAGACAGGGTTAAGTTTCTTGCCCAGGATTACACAGCTAATAAGTGTCTGAGATTACATTTGAACTCAGGAAAATGACTCTTCCTGACTTCAGACCTGGTACACTATCCACTTTGACACCTACCTGCCCCTCTATATTTCATAAATACCTTGTATTTATTGTACACTGTAAATGATTCTCAAACTAATTTGTGTTTATTTTTACTTATTTAGATTAAGTTTATATATAATTATAAATGTGTGTGTGTTTTTATATACTTGTCTCCCTTGTTAGAATGTAAGATCTTTGTGATTAGGGATTGTTTCATTTATTGTACTGTATCCCTAGCACCTAGAATTTAATAAATACATGTTAATAACATTGTTCCTTTACAAAACAGATATTTTATTAAATGCAGTGACTTTTTTCAGTCAAGTATTTACAGTATTTGAATTTTTTTAAACTAACCATATGAATTAGCACTGAGCCCAAGGTTTAAAATCAATCCAGCCAGAGACTCAAAATAAACTTACCAAACTCTGTCTCTCCTTTTGATTACCATTTTTAGGTGTTCTTTAGGAAATTGTTGTTTCTCAAAGAACTTGGAACATTTTGACTTTCTGTTGCTAACTACTGGGGCCCACAGTACAAAGTAGAACTTGGGATGAATGGATGGCAAGAGTAATTACAGGTGAATCATAAAATTTAGAACTGGAAGAGACCTTAGATGATCTAGTTTAATTCCATCACTTAATAGAATTAAAGAAATAGAGTGACTTACCCAAGAGTTGACGTAGCTATTAAATGTCAGACCAAAGAATCAAACTCCAAGTCTGTTCTATTTTAGTAATCTTGACATGACACC